>NW_028324148.1:13820769-14134423 GCF_054372755.1 Phalangium opilio
TTTAAATCTGGTTCATAAATCGCTTTGAATGAGAAGTAACCGCCGCTGCCTCTTGTTAATTGAAATCGGGGTTAGGTTAAGTTAAGCTTTCTCTAATAAGTCGTCCGTGTCCCCCTTCCATTTTAGTGGCCCCCTTATGTTAGGGATACTCCAATGATCATCCCTTATCTGTGCCTTCTTGTACTTCTTGGAGAAGCCATTGAATGATTTATTAGAAGCGTTCAACTTGAAAAAAACTGGTCCTGTCGTACTTAAACAAACAAACCCCAGGCCACAAAAATTTATAATCCGCTTCGTGCCTGGCTTTCGGTAAAAAAAACCACCGCTCTGTGTATGTCCATGAATTTGTTGGTATTTCTTTGTGAATACTGAACTTGCAGATGTGAATTAAATTGCCCATTCTGCATTCGATTTTTTATTTTTTTTCACCGGGTGACACGTCTATAGAGCTATCTCAGTTGTGACGTCAGTGCCCAAGTAAAACGCCACTGGCTTAGTTTGGACAGTGGGCGGCCATGTTTGGTACCGCTTTGGTAATTATATGGGCATGGGTGATGTCACACGAAGGATTCTGAGATAGTTCTCTTAAACCACGTTGAATTGTGATAATTGTTATGTTCTCTAAACAGCGTGAAGTAACAGGAAAATTGAAGTAAAACTGGACCCCCAACTAAAACGGGCTAATCTTTAGAGTCTAGTACACAATCTGAATGTCTAGAATAGTTTGATTTACACGAAAATTATTTTGACTCTAAGCGGAAAAATTTGGAAGCTTTGTGGTAATTTAGTTACAAGCTTCCATAAATGACCAAAATCGTAAATTACCAACTTACGTCTCTAAATTTGCATTTATGTTTAGGTTATTATTTTGATTTGATTGATTTATTTGATTGAAGTTTTATGTAATAGATATTTAGATCGGATAGAATATTTAGTTTTAGCACGTGAAATACTTGAAGAAGTCACGGAATTTGTATGTAAATGGACTTCCACTTACGTTACGTGTGAAATGTCGTAAACGCCACATTCTGACTTTTTTATTTTTGCGCTCGTTAGAAGTGACAAAGTATTGGTCTGATAGTTGCTGGCTGGGCGCCTTTTTCATTCCCCTCGTTTATCCTCCATTTTTCGTGTTATCAACTTGAAAATTATTACATTATACTCCGAACTACTTGTAGATGGCTCTGAATCGTAAATAAATTTTGTTATTTAAGAATTATTCTTACTCATCCACCGGTAATCGAACCAAGGGTCTTCCTATTAAGCCACAGAAGCTTGCAACATTGTGCTTCAGTCAATGATTCCAGAAATCGATAGAATAACAAAATATTCCTAGTAATTTTAAATAATTTCATTGGTAACTTTTTATCATCTATACCTTTCTTAATTCTTGTGCCTACAACGCTGAGAAACTAGTAGTAGCCAATAGGCAGTGATACCCACAGCGATTTTATTTTAACCTCTTAGACGTCTTAAGGTTTCAGGTTAATTTAGTACAGTTCTGGCAGGCTGGCTTGATTGTCAGATTTACTGAAAAATAAATTTACTAAATCTTCTAAACAATTACTTTCACTTGGCAAGTTACATGGGGATTTGGTTTTTAACAACAGATGGCGTAATATACTACACTTTTGGTGGTATTGCCACCAGTAGTCGAAATCTGCAAAAGTAACTCAACCTTTTTACAGTGATTAATGTTGCTTTCAGCTACATAAGTAAAACTATAACTTAGATTACCGGTGATTTGCTTACCACATACCGCTCTATAGTTACCAAATTATGGCATACTTTAATTTTACAAATTGTATGTTACAGTTATCCATAAGTTTTTCAAGGTTATTTTTGACACTAAGAACCTAATAGACTCTAAATCTGTAAAACCCTAAATTACTAGTAGAAACCAAACGGTAATTTAACTTTTTTCCAACACATAGCAATATTTTGTCTCGGATGTGGAATATTTTATAATTTATGTCAAGGGTTTCTAATATGGCGTGAGCACCTTGTTTCGAGAACGTTTTGTTAGTCCGTATCTTTATGGGAACTGTATTCCACTAAATTTCGAATTGGGAGTTTTTGGGTTTGAACATAAATTTCGTGTTTTCTCTATGTCTATACGGAAGCCTGTCGATTTGGCAGTAAATTTTCACGAACCTATAACAAATTCCCGAGTCAGACAAAACTATCCCTGAATTATGGGTCTTCGATTCGATCTGCAATTACCCAACGAAAGTTTGTTTTCTTCAAACGAAATTATAATAAGAATCCGGCCTTGCTAATTTTCGGTATTTATTTTTGTTACTTTTGTGCATGGCCACCATTTTGAAAGATGGCGGACGGCATGTTCAGTCAGTTCAAACGTTTACAAACCATAAGTCAATCGATATTAACCACTATATTACATATTACATACTTGAAACGTACTATCAACGTTATTACATAAGAAAGGTGTAAGTTACATTTTTGTCCGCCATTTTACAACATGGCGGAGGACATATTATAATTTACGAATAAATTGCTATAAAAGCTGTCTATAGGTTACAGTAATTCACATCATAAGTTTATAAGATATATGTTCCATAAGTATGACTCTACCTATACTTCGTAATGCTAGAGACAGTTCGAGCTAGTTCGAGAACGACAAGCCAGAATTGAAGTCCTATATACACTCGGTTAATTTTGCAGTCCATCTATTCTAGTTCCTATTTAGTCTGTACTAAGCCTTTGATGGCGCCTCACCAGGCGTCGCTTTACGAGAATCTATGACCTACTTCATTTCATGACAAGCTCCAGTTTGTAACCAGTGACAAACTTATGGAACTCATCTTATGAACTTAATGGAATTGGTTTTCCTTAATAAAGGTGTAGGTTACATTTGTGGCCGCCATTTTTCAAGATGGCGACTGATTTAAAAAATCGTTTTTATATTACTTGATAGTAACGTCCCTTCAAAATTTCAACCTTCTTGGGAAAACTCAAAATTTGTATAAAATCTCTTTCAAAATCTTTATTTTAACCAAACCTTTATAGACATTTAATAGACGAATGTTCTTCTCTCCAATCTTTTCTGATTGGTTTTCAACACCGAGGATTTTAATTTTAAAGTTCGTAGCCCCTGAAGGTCGAAACAAATTGTGATTTTAAGCGAATTTAAAATTAACTCCGATAAATCTTTTTTTCGGGTTTAGAAAAATTAAGGATTCCATTTTTTTATTATTTTTTTTTTTCCTCTTTTTAATTTAAGCTAGATAAAAGATACACTGTCTTATGTGTGGTTACGCGGTGTGTATATAACCAACATTGTGGTCCTCCTTACCTTTAATTATGGCAAACCGAGCCCAAGGTTGGTTGTAATAAAATTTAATACGATATTTAGCCTTTGAAATTATTAAAAGGTGAAATTTTTCGATCTAAAAGGGCGATGTAGAATTTTGTTGGTTAAAGAAAGAGTTCCATAATTTTCTGTTAAAACTTTTTAGATGAATTCTTCTAAAATATTTTTACGAACTCTTCAGAATATTTTTACGAACTCTTCAGAATATTTTTACGAACTCTTCAGAATATTTTTACGAACTCTTCAGAATATTTTTACGAACTCTTCAGAATATTTTTACGAACTCTTCAGAATATTTTTACGAACTCTTCAGAATATTTTTACGAACTCTTCAGAATATTTTGCTGAATTGTTTGTAAATTTTCACGAATTCATTAAAACATTATGGCGAATTTCGCAAATTTATTTTCTTGAAGTTTCATAATTGAACGCATTTATTTCATGAATAGTTTGGATTTTCGTAATGTAGGCATAGGTATATAATATTTACTACAAAATTCTATGAATTGGATGAATTTTTATAATTCAATGTATTTATTCCATGAATTAGTGTAATTCAAGTATAGATTGCAATTTTGCTGATACTGCGCTTATGTGCGAGACCAATCATTTTGTGAGGCTTTACCTTTTAGTTTTGAGAATATTTCGGGGGGTGGGCATCGTTGAAAAGATACTTGATAGGCTGGGCGGAGTTTACTCTCTCTGAAAATATCGAAAAAACGTTGGAAAATATTGGGAACGACAGCAGCCTCGGATAAAGTATCTGTAGCCTACGGTCAAATTTTATATTAATAAAAAAATTATTATATAAACTTAATATAACCACGGTAACACTAAACCAAAATTATCTCTCTGGTATCTACATGCCCCCTCCCCTTAGTACTGGCTTTCAGGTTACCCAAACAGGGCTTGCCACAGGTGGGGCCAATTTAAAATGGACCAAAGAACTTACGGAATTTTAGTAAACTTAGCCCTGGAATAGACGCTTTTATCATTTGATTTGCAAACATTGAGATTAAAATTACAATTTTGTTATTTTATTGAAAAATAAAGAGTAGCCTAAATTATTAAATAATTATTACAATAGTTGGTGAATTAAGTTTTCGAGGTTATGAAAGTTGGTGAATTTATAGTTTCGAGGTTATGACAGTTGGTGAATTTATTGTCTTCGAGGTTATGACAGTTGGTGAAATTACAGTTTTCGAGGTTATGACAGACTGTGAAATTACAGTTTTCGAGGTTATGATAGTTGGTGAAATTACAGTTTTCGAGGTTATGACAGCCGGTGAAATTACAGTTTTCGAAGTTATGACAGTTGGTGAATTTATAGTTTCGAGGTTATGACAGTTGGTGAATTTATAGTTTTGAGGTTATGACAGTTGGTGAAACGTAGTTTTTGAAGTTATGAAAGTTGGTAAATTTAGTTTTTACAGTTGGTTAACTTTGTTTTCGAGATTATGACAGTTGGTGAATTAACGTTTACGAGGTTCTGACAGTTGATCGAAAGGGAATGTATCTAATGACCCCATTCGGTCAAAAATTGAAATTCCTAATTAAAAACTTGATTTATCAAAATAAAATAAAGCCTAAATTACTTATGGATAATTAGCGAAATCATTGTAGAATCGGTTCAGTAATTCTAGAGATTACCCCCTAAATAAAAACAAACAAATATTAACAGTACACGTAATAATATTAGTAATAATAGATTTAAAAAATTAACATTGTAATATTTTTTGGGGGTTACCTTTGTCTGTTGTTAAGGGGTTTTTAACAAGGTATTTCTTTATCGATTGGGCGGCTCTATGGATGTGACGAGGTGAATGAGGGGGGGGGGCTAGTTGGGCGCTCACCGACGTCAAAAATGTTTCCGAGCAGCGCACTCCCAAATTAATTAATATTCAAGGCGCGCATCGCCAACTTACTTTCCAACCCCCCTGCGCTTTTCTGCAGCAAAGAGCTGGAGCTCGATCCACCTCCACGTGTTCCCCCGGCTGCTGTTTTATATCAAAAACCTGCGCCACCAGAGCAAAAGCTTTTTACCAATCTCGCGCTCGACAAAACGTTTCGCGCCACTCCACTTCTGTCCTGACTACTAGCTCCCCCTACCTACTTTACCAAATGATAAATAAATAAATGCATACCCAAAATGTCCTGCAAAAACTGGGGAAAGTTGTTCTTTTCCAGTAAGGGTGTTTCCTTCTCGAATGATACTATGTTTAAACACGAATACATACAAATAATTGGAATAATTGTGTACCCGTATCTGCCATGTTGACTTCAATGTGGGCCGGGCTTGAGAGCTTATTCTAATTCTGATCGCGTCTTTGTAACTGTGATTTCATTGGTTGGTAGCAACGCGAGTTCTTAGGCAGGCGCAAGGTGATAGGTTATTCGCGAGGTAGAATTCGTCGTTCATAATGATTAGTCTAGCTCCTCCCACAAACCCCACTTAGATACCTTGAGTGAAAATGGCTTCACAATCATTCCTGTAAGTTTTATGTATCCCGGCTTGTACTTGTAGGCAAGCCTTAAGCCTAATTTTGGAATTAATTATTAATTACGCTCGGGTTTTTAATTATTCTCGGACTTGAAAATAGAACGATCCATTCTAAACATTGACGTATCAATCCCTTAAAAATATTTTTAATTCTCCTGAAGGGTCAGATATTTATTATAATATACTCCTAATTGTCTATTTCGAACAACTGAGCTTAAATTGTTGGCCTTAAGTTTGTCACTGGTTACTGAGAGCTTGTAAAGTAGGTCATAGATTCAAGGTAAAGCGACGCCTGGTGAGGCGCTGTCAAAGGCTTACTAAGTTCAGACTAAATATTAGCTAGATGGAAGTCCAGCAAAATTAACCACCACCGAGTGTAGGACTTTAATTCTCGCTTCCGTCGTTCTTCCTCGAACTTATCTCGAGCTGTAAGTCTCTCAGTAGCATTGCGAAATATAGGTATAGCGTCATACTTATGGAACATGTCTTATTGTAAACTTATGATTATAGTTAAGACAGAAAGAAAAATCAATAACCGAGTATAAGGTTTAAAAAAAATTCATTAAGTGCTTCTGATTGGGCCCGAGGCGACGCTCGCTCCGGTAATGAATTACAAGCTATCGAAGAAAAAAAAATCGATCATAATATTGGAAAGTCCATTGATCATTTTGCAAAGGCTTCGATATAAAAGCGCTGAAAGGCAATAAGCATAGTCAATACGGTTTTTTTATCCCTTTTGGTTTTTTTTTTCTTATTATTATTAAGCAATTAGAGAAGGCTCACGAATTTTCAATGAACTATCCGCAATCAACGGGGTACGTTTGTCTTAGACGAAATATTATAAGAACGATTAAACTATAGTACCTTGGAACTAAGACCGTTAAACATGAATGAACAGGAATGATAATCAAAAACCTTAGTTCTTCTAATGGCATCGCCTGTCGGCACCCCTAGCGTTAGAGTCCCGAAACGTTTCGACTCTTAGATCATGGCTATGGTTGTTTCAGCTAGCTTGGAAGTATCAAAGGTGAATGGAGATAACAGAATGTAATTCTGAGGAAACGGTATAGCTTTAGGTTAGGGGAGGAGATGAGATTCATGACGTAACATACATGGCTATACCGTTGTGCTGAATGCGTAGGTTAAAGATGAAACCTCCAGTATGGCCACCAAAATAGTGGTAACACTTGGGAGGATTTGATGTACTGTACTACCATAATTTTATTTGATATTTTGGCCATAAGTTTGTCACTGGTAACTTAGAAACTGGAGCTTGTCATGAAGTGAGTGAGGTAGGTCTTAGATTCAGGGTAAAGTGACGCCTGGTGAGACGCTGCTGTCAAATTTGGGCTTATAGTAATGCAGTCTAAATACTACGTATGAACAAATAAACGAATGTAATTGTGAACCTATAATTGTTTACATCCATACTTCGTGCAAATTAAATTATTTAAAATTTTAAATCCTTCGTTTAATTTAGTCCACGCAACTATATATACACTTATTCCCGAAGATATTCGTGCCGTGTGTGTTTCCCCCCCCCCCTATCTTTCATGTCGCTAGCTCTTGGCCCTTTATGTAAGATTAAGGAATGGAACACGATTTTTTGGCATATAAGGGCCATTCCGCTTGTTATAAATGACTTTTCGAGGAGACCCACCGCGCGCCCGCCATTCCCAAAAACTCGTTGTCATGGATACCTTTTAGAAAAGAGAAGGTTTTTACCTGAAACAGCAGACACCAGAGTATACACCCCCCCCCCTTCTTAATATTGTCTACCATTACCCGTCTTATTACTTACCGCAAGCGGACCACCACCTTTGCTTTAAAAAGAATATGACGTGTACATTTCAAAGTGGTTCGTCAATCGGCTTATGGTTTAATACAATGTTGTCTGTCCATAAGAAAATTTAATAGGCGATGCCTAAAGGTGAATTTTGTGTTTTCCGAAGCTTATTAAGATACTAAGGATAAGTTGGGTGTGGGCTGATTCGTTGTCTTAAGGCCTTTTCAAACGATACAACTTTTGACTCAACTAGATGGGTCAAAAAGTTGAATCAGCAAAAATTGGATGGACAGTGATCAATTTTTAATTTGGAAACTCAACTTCTGTTCACACGACCCAATTAGTTTACTCAACAAAGTCAAATCAAATAAATGAGCCAAAAACCTGTATCGTTTGAAAAGGCTTTAAATGACTCTTTAATGCGTTTAGCAAGTAATGTCATAAGTTTATATGTTCCATAAGTATGACACTACCTATACTTCGCAATGCTATAGACGTACTGAAAGCTAGTTCGAGGGAGAACGACGGAAGCGAGAATTGCAGACTACACTTGGTGGTTAATTTTGCAGGGCTTCCATCTAGTTCTATTTAATCTGAACTAAGCCTTTGACAGCGGCTAAGTCACCAGGCGTCGCTTTACTCTGTATCTATGAGGTTTAACCTAAGTCACTTCATGACCAGCTCTCATTATGGGGGCGACGTCTTGTTCGTTTTTTGTTTCAGCTCATTACGATCTTAGTCATCATTTATTTCATCGAGCTTCTATTAAGAGCTTTTGTAGTTTGGTTCGAGATTAATTTGCTGATAAATATTTTAGCTACGTGCTTAAATGACCCTCCCCTCTTATCTACTCTCGCGGTTAACGAGATCTCATGACTTGAAATTTTAAACTAACCATTTTTGAAAGTATAAAATTCGAATTCCAACCCTCGGATAAAAATGAAATTAATAAATAAGTTGGTGAATTTTTTGGCTTCGAAGTGTGGTTTTTGTAGCAAGCCAATTGCGGTGTTTGCTGAAGTTATCAGCATTTTTAGTCCTATATTCTCCTATAAAATCCTATAATTGTGGCGGAAAAACAGTCCTAGTTTTCCTATAATGAATTTAAGTTCCTGTAAACACGTCATCATTCATGAGCTTATGGCATGCATTTACTAGAGCATATAGATAAACAACATAAGTTTATAAGATTTGTTACATGATGAGTATGACACACCTATACAAGTTCGCAATGCTACTGAGAGACTTACAGCTCGAGCTAGTTCAATTAGAACGACGGAATTAAGCGAGAATTGAAGTCCTACACTCGGTGGTGGTTAATTTTGCAGCTAGGACTTCCATCTAGGTCCTATTTACAGCAGCGTCTCACCAGGTGTAAGTCGCTTTACCTCGAATCTATGACTTACGTCACTCACTTCATGACAAGCTCCAGTTTGTAACCAGTGACAAACTTATGGATGGAACATATCTTATGAACATTAACCTAAGCTTTAGTTTTGGATTACTATTCGCTTCTAGAAATAACGGTAGCTGGTGCGATAAACAACATATAATATACAGTAATGGCACCTAGTGCATTAGGGAATATTAGTGGAGGAAAACTGCAACAGCAACGTGCGCGGGAGTCTGGAGATTTGCCATAAAGCCCGCGTTACTGGGGACTGCTTTGGCTACCGAACCTCGCCTCGCCTGGGGTTCGCCCAGAAGCAATCGATGGGGCGTTTATGGTTGTTAGCAGTGGGGTCAGGCAGGGTATAGTTTAGGGTTCCCATGGTGGGTGCTGGCTGGTCAGACCTAGCCAGGTGCGTGTGTCTATGGTCGCTTCCTAGTTGCTAGCTATCACCGACCTATATAGAAAAGCTTCCGTCGCTGAAGGTATAATATTGATTTTGCAATTTTTACCTTGGTTTAAAGCCGCTGGAGATATGAGGTTTTAGGGTTTGTAGGTTTGAGTGTTTCTGGGTGGCTGGCGGGGTTTTTTTTTATTTTTCGGTTTTTGTGTTTGTGTCTACTATATATAGGATTATAGGGTGTTTTAAGATGATTTCTGGGTTGCTACAATTTAGGGAATGTCAGGGATTTTCAAATTGATGCTAAAAGTTACGGGAAACTCGGAGTTTTAACGAAGTCGTTTAAAATTCAAAGGATTTTTAGAATTTTAACAAAGTCGTTTAAAATTCAAAGGATTTTTAGAATTTTAGCAAAGTCGTTTAAAATTCAAAGGATTTTTAGAATTTTAACAAAGTCGTTTAAAACTCAAAGGATTATTCGAATTTCAACAAAGTTGTTGAAAATTCAAAGGATTATTCGAGTTTTAACAAAGTCGTTGAAAATTCAAAGGATTATTCGAGTTTTAACAAAGTCGTTGAAAATTCAAAGGATTATTCGAATTTTAACATAGTCTTTAATATTCAATGGGTTATTACAATTTTAACAAAGTCGTTGAAATTTCAAATGGGCCATAATCCCTAAAACTACAGGGAAAACCTGAAAAGGTCAGGGAATTTAACATGGGTACTCATAAGTTCTCAAGTACTATATGGGTTCTTGGCTATATAACTATATTTTGAATCTATCGTAAAAAGGTTTAAAACTTCCATTAGTCAAAAGTTGCAAAATCGATGACGTAATACATAATGGCAGACCCTTTATTTTTGTCACAGTCTACATTTACCCTTAAAACGAAAATGACCTTCGTTCGTATGAGAGTTATTGGATTTAAGATTATCGTAAATTTCTCGTGTTCAGTGTTGTACATCGCATTTTTTTCTGGTCACGTCATCGCCACATTAAATATTCATACTGCGCACGCCATGCTACCTCGCCCAGGCCCCGGCCTTTTTATCGATTGCCATTTGACATCATTTAGCGCAATTGTTTTCCCGCCTTTAAACAACGCATACCGCACGTGTTTTTTAAATATATTCGTTGTTCTTTTCAAAGGCCTTACTGGTATAGCCACAGAAGTTGAAACAAAATGGTCCTTCGATATCGAAATGTTTTAGTATAGTTTAGGGTACGATGGCGTGGTTTCGTGCGCTTAATGGGACGGCTTTCAATCGAGTAATTGCTGTAATTTACGTTAACATTACGTACCGTAATTTATGAAGTACATTATCTTATTTCAGTGTTTTGTTTGTAAAGTGTAGAAACATTAGATCAACACGAATTCTTTTTTTTTTATATATTAGAGGTATACTAAATTGAAATACAAATAACACAGTGGAGTTGAATGAATTCTTCCATAGTGGCACCCCATGTTTATTGCCCATAGACCTTAATACAGTTAAATCAGGGAGACTGTCATTACTCTATAGTAGCAAAAGTTCATAAGTATGTTCATGTTCCATAAGTTTGTCACTGGTAACTTAGAAACTGGAGCTTGTCATGATGTGAGTGAGGTAGGTCATAGATTCAGGGTAAAGCGAAGACGCCTGGTGAGGCGCTGCTGTCAAAGGCTTAGTAATGCAGATTAAATAGGACTAGATGGAAGTCCTACAAAATTAACCACCGAGTGTAGGACTTCAATTCTCGCTTCCGTCGTTCTCGAACTAGCTCGAGCTGTAAGTCTCTCAGTAACATTACTAATCGTATAGGTATTGTCATACTTATGGAAGGAATATATCACTTATAATCTTATAAGCTGGTAAATGTAACATTTTAACGCAAATTAATATTCATGAATGAATTGTATACAACTTCGTATAGTGGTTGTTTTTTCCCGCTCGAACTCTGACCTTTTTAAAATCTGTTTAGTTTCTTTTTTGAGTTTACCAAACCGTACCATTCCTTACATCCGATTTTGACCAAACTAAACCTAACCGAACCAAACTTTGAAATGATCTTAGATGACTTCGCGATTAAACTGTTCACTACACGCAAAACTAGGGCGTATGAATACACTATATTAAATACTCGTAGGAAGGAAAGTAGTGTTGGTCAAGTGCCCATGAACACGAGTATGGAAACTCAATGGGAATGGGCGGAACTCATCAATTAAGAGCCGCTTATCCTGGTACAATACACCCTTGTTCTTAGTTAAGTACATACGCAATGTAACTTGGCATTAAACTTAAATGAAAATGACTAGGACCATAGCCTTGGGCTTAGTGACAAGTAAGGCGTGTCGTATTTATAGAAATTCCTTCAACGTTTCCTCCTATCAGATGACGTTTCGGTTTCTTATCCCTTCATCTCTCAAGAATGACGTTGTTCAACTAAGTACAGCCAATACGTACAAAGCTATCTTTATTTGATTTACATTTGAATCTTTTCCCGCTTTGGTTTCATTAGCTGGAATAAACTGAACAATCTTATACTTTCGGCATCTCTTTGAACGTATTTTTCGCCCCACCCGCTTTCTTAAATCTCGAAGTTCTTAGTTAGAGTCGCTGATAATGTCACGTGATGCGTTTTTGACATTTTAAGACGTACAGTCTCTTGTTACGGGTTTTTCCTTTTTTTAACAAGTACGGGAAATAGAGTTGTAGTGATGTTTTGGGAAAGTATCGAAATGGTGATTGTAGTGAAATCATGAATTTCTTTGTTTTTAAGTAGCCAAATTTATTTTGGAAATACCGACTAATTAGTAAGTCATTTAAAGTTAATTGTAAGCATTCTTTCATAACCGACGTAGTAACAATAAGTATCTATTTTTACAAAATACGATAATGAAGGCTATATTTTTGTGCAATTTTCACGAGTTTCATTAACGAGTTATTTTATTGCTAATCAAACTAGCTTTCATAGAAACAATTATTAACTGGTCAGACAGAAATAACCAATTAATAGTTATAAACATCACGTGTTCTCGCAAAACGTCTATCTATGATATGATATGAATTCAAATCTTTAATAAGAATTTTAGCATCACAGCATTGAAAGTGTAATACTTATTTATATTATGTTGTTTACGCTTTAACAAACCCTTGTCAGCACATTGATATAACTGTCTTCAGACCCAAAGGAACTCGATACAAAAAAAAAACATATTATTGTAATTTAGTTTACCAGCCTGAAAGGTTCAACAAAATAAACCGCGAACCTCAAAATCCTAAGGGTTAAAATTTCAATTTTTATTATTTTTATTTCAATTTAGCGCATGACATATTTCAGACTTATTTTGGTCGCACTCTCTTATTGAAATGAAATAATTTCGTCATCATAGAATGAAAAATCATGCCTCGAAAATGTTTTGTTGAAATTTACCCAAAGCGTGTGCGACATAACATAATCTCCCCCCCCCTTTTTCATGGATTATATTTGGCGGATTTCGTTTCAAACCGACCCGCCTATATCCAGTTCGACTGGTTCCAGACCGAATTTTAAAAACATTTTTAGATATATTCCAGTTGATTTAATTTCAAAAATAAGAATAAAGATAAATATGGATTTAGAATAGATGTATACAGTGGAATAATGGGCAGTATAAATTCTTAATTTAGCATTGGAGCATTTTTTGGATAAGAGATATACATGAAGTTTGAACTATTGGTCATCGTTTGCACCCATTTTCAGACTGCTACTATATACTCACGCTTTTCTAGCAAAATGAGTTTTTGAAAAGGTAGGCCTAACAGTACTAACTTTCAACAGTCACTCCTGTAATGGAACAGTCGGTAGTAAAATGGAACAGTCGGTAGTAAAATGGAACGGTCGGTAGTAAAATGGAACGGTCGGTACTAAAATGGAACGGTCGGTACTAAAATGGAACGGTCGGTACTAAAATGGAACGGTCGGTACTAAAATGGAACGGTCGGTACTAAAATGGAACGGTCGGTACTAAAATGGAACGGTCGGTAGTAAAATGGAACGGTCGGTACTAAAATGGAACGGTCGGTACTAAAATGGAACGGTCGGTACTAAAATGGAACGGTCGGTACTAAAATGGAACGGTCGGTACTAAAATGGAACGGTCGGTACTAAAATGGAACGGTCGGTACTAAAATGGAACGGTCGGTACTAAAATGGAACGGTCGGTACTAAAATGGAACGGTCGGTACTAAAATGGAACGGTCGGTACTAAAATGGAACGGTCGGTACTAAAATGGAACGGTCGGTACTAAAATGGAACGGTCGGTACTAAAATGGAACGGTCGGTACTAAAGTGGAACGGTCGGTACTAAAGTGGAACGGTCGGTACTAAAGTGGAACGGTCGGTACTAAAGTGGAACGGTCGGTACTAAAGTGGAACGGTCGGTACTAAAGTGGAACGGTCGGTTCTAAAGTGGAACGGTCGGTACTAAAGTGGAACGGTCGGTACTAAAATGGAACGGGCAGTCCCAAAATGGAACGGTCCGTACTAAAATAGAACGGTCCGTACTAAAATAGAACGGCCGGTAGTAAAATGGAACGGTCGGTACTAAAATGGAACGGTCGGTACTAAAATGGAACGGTCGGTACTAAAATGGAACGGTCGGTACTAAAATGGAACGGTCGGTACTAAAATGGAACGGTCGGTACTAAAGTGGAACGGTCGGTACTAAAGTGGAACGGTCGGTACTAAAGTGGAACGGTCGGTACTAAAGTGGAACGGTCGGTACTAAAGTGGAACGGTCGGTACTAAAGTGGAACGGTCGGTACTAAAGTGGAACGGTCGGTACTAAAGTGGAACGGTCGGTACTAAAATGGAACGGGCAGTCCCAAAATGGAACGGTCCGTACTAAAATAGAACGGTCGGTACTAAAATGGAACGGTCGGTACTAAGTTGGAAAACCCAAATATTAATGCGAGAAATCCAAGTTTGTGCAGCTAATAATAGATTGGCCAATATAATCTATTAGCGATGCCGTTTTATGTGTTTAATTTGAAGGGAAACATCGGAAGTTTTCCATGAAAACGTAGTTGTTTCCTATTGGCCGTGAAAGCTTATTTCCCGAGACCCACGGCAGAACTTTCCCTTAATTTTGGGTTAAATTAATTAAGCAAAATATGAGGCTGCCTAATTACGATTATATCTTCTCTTGATTCTTTGATAGAGTCTTGAGACCGTGTTCTATCTATAGAGGGATTTTCAAACTACAATCTGAGCCCTTAAAGTATTCATTTGAAGATCCCAAACTTCAAATTTATGGCGATTTTAAGAAAAGTGTTCCAAGTTAGGTCTCTGACCCTAATAATTTTTAAACACAGTCTTATTTTTCTGCAAATAAAAAATTAAATTACAATTGCTCAGTGAAAATTGATGAATTTTGCAATGAAAAATGATTCACCACGACTTTTATTTTTGAAATAAATAAAAAAGTCCCACGAATCAATTTATTCTTTATCCTCGAATATGAAACCTTTATTGATTTTAAAATGTCATTATATAACTTAATTATACGACTTTATCTTTAACGTTTTCTTTTGAGAAAAGAAGGGGAGGGGAGGGGGTGGCAGAGTTAACCATAGGTATACTCGTCTTCTTATCTCTGGCACTGTTTTTCGTTTGGGCGTAATTAGTTTTGACGTTGACATTGACACGCAAGTTCTTGCATGCTCTTTTCGTTTCAAACTTCGTCCTTATCAGCGACTCAGGTCCGGGTCCACTCTCCCTCCCCCTGGCGGCCACCGCCGACACACTGAATTCTTCCATGCGCTGAACTACCCGAGGTATCGGACATTGACTTTATTTCCAAGATGGTTTATATCTCTTAGCGAGTACCTACTACCAGGGATAGATTTAATTTTAGAAGTAGGAATGGAGAGATTAACAGAGTAATCTGGGCGCGCGTCAAAGTCCCGGACCCCCTTCCACGGGACGGGGGGGGTATGAAAGAAGAGGCGGGAGGGTTATGACAGATGTAAAAAGGAATTACGTATTTTTCGCCGTCCCCGTCAGCAACGTCATCAAAACGTAGTTTAAGTCAGCCAATAAGATAATTTTAAATTTTCGTTACGTGTTGCAGGGAGGGGCTCTATACTGGGTGGGCTATGAGTCGAACTGAAGTAAATACTAACCGTTCTCCATTCCTACTTCTTAAATTAAATCTATCCCTGGTTTTATTTAAGAGTAACAAACGTTTGGATTGGCTTCAAGGTTTGAAAAATCCATGCCCACCGGTTTTTCTGGGTTTTATTGGTTTTTTTTTGTATATATATATATATATATATATATATAGTTCCTTCATAAGTTTATAAGATATGTTCCATAAGTATGACACTAACTATACTTCGTAATGCTACTCAGAGACTTACAGCTCAAACTAGTTCGAGGGAGAACGACGGAAGCGAGAATTGAAGTCCTACACTCCTCGGTGGCTGTTAATTTTGCAGGACTTAACAGCTCCTATTTAGTCTGAATTACTAAGCCTTTGACAGCGCCTCACCAGGCCTCCCTCGCTTTACCCTGAATCTATAACCTACCTCCCTCATTTCATGACAAGCTCCGGTTTGTAACCAGTAAAAAACTTATGGAATGAACATATCTTATGAACTTATGGTTGCTTAGTAATTGTGGGGCATTCAAAAGTCACTGTTTAATAAAGCAAAAATCTTAAATTTTTTTCATTAAAAATAATAAATATTATTAAATAAAACTTCTGAAGTTGAAACAATTAAATATCTTAAACTTTCTTTAAAATGAAATAATTTTAGCAAATATTTAAATTAATCAAAATTGAAAATGTTTGTGATCTGGGTTTTATTAAATGAGGTTTTTTTTTTTGGATTCGTACCGTACTTAGCGTTGAGTAATATTAAGACTTTTTAGCTCGGTATCTTGGGATGGTAAATGTCCTATCCCTTTGGAGAATAGACGTAGCCATCGCATCCTGATTTGAAAAGAGATATCGATGATGGACATAAATTCTCTTCAGAATTTCTTTCAAACCAAAGTCGCTTCTTACTATTCGATAGAATCATTTCGCTTTCCTTCAAGTCGCTATTCATTTTACACAAGCATACCTGAACGTATGCTTACCAATCAACCACGGACTATGTATTAGTATAGAGGACCTGTAGATGAAGAAATGATACCTTAGTTATTTACTCCCCCCCCCAAAGAACGCTTTTGAACAGTGATACCTTTCAAATTAAATTCTTGAAAGTGACCTTGATATACTATATTCTAATTTGTACGTTCCCCCTAGCTCTCCTATAGCTATACTGGGTGGTCTATGAGTCTGACCAGAAGTGAGATGAGACTAGAAGTACTGAGCTAACAAAATTCTTCACTCGGCGAAAGTGAATATTCTTGATAACACACCAACCAACGGTTGGCCCTCTAGTGGCGGTTTCAGAATTTCCCCTCCAAACGTGAGACGCTCGTGGCGGTAGACGGCCGAACTAGATTCAAGGAGCCGCGTCTGTGTTATGCAGCTTTAAGTTGAGGGGAAGGGGGTAGGAAATGTTTTTGGAACTCGACCAATTTTTTTCTCTCTAGTGTAGGCGCAATGGAAGCGGCATAAAATCCTCAAATTTGTTCACTAGTGCCAGGATCTACTACCAATGCTAGAGCCCTTCACTTCTAGTCTCATCGCACTTCTGGTCTGACTGAAGTAAATACTAACCGTTCTCCATTCCTTGTTCTAAAATTAAATCTATCCCTGGACTAATTAAATTCTTATACGCTTTTAATCGCCGCTAATTATAATATACCGTTTTATAACTATTTTTGTAAATTGACAAAAAGCGGGTGCAAAATTTTCTTGTCCCCTATATAGAGTAAATTCTGTAAGATCCATGATTGGGCCAAAGTATAGTGACCCTAAAGAGTAAAGACAGGACCTTGTCTTTGATATTAAGATTCATCCCGATGTTTAATTCATTTCTCAAATGGTTTAATTTGAAAGAAAATTCAATTTTGTTTTTGGATCCGTGTCGATAACGACTTTGGTCGGTTTTAGTTATACATTTTATCGGAGTTCCCGTCGTTTCCACGCTCGTGCTAGGACTAGGATGTCTTAAAAGGAGAACCCCCCGTGACTTGGATCCCGTTTGTTGAACGCGTGCACCCGGTAGTGGGTAGCGCTATGACGCACACTACCACGTGCCCCCCAAAAATTAAAATGCCTAGTCAAGTTGTTTTGAATATTACCAGAAGTACATAATACTTCTCTTCGAATTACTAAATACAACCAAGAATGACTTCACCAGAAGTAAGATAAGGGACTAGAAGTTAAGTGCTCTTGCATGGGCAGAAGTGAGATGAGACTAGAAGTATACTGAGCTAACCAAATTCTTCACTCGGCGATAGTGAATATTCTTGATAACACACCAACGGTTGGCCCTCTGGTGGCGGTTTCAGAATTTCCCCTCCAAAACGTGAGACGCTCGAGGTGGTAGACGGCCGAACTAGATTCCAGCACCCGCGTCCGTGTTTCGCCGCTTTAGGTTGAGGGGAAGGGGGTAAGAAATTTTTTTGGAACTCGACCAATTTTTTTCTCTCTAGCGTAGGCGCGATTGAAGCGGCATAAAATCCTCAAATTTGTTCACTAATGCCAGGATCTATTACCAATGCTAGAGCCCTTCACTTCTAGTCTCATCTCACTTCTGGCATGGGTAATAGATACTGGCACTAGTGAACAAATTTGAGGATTTTATGCCGCTTCCCACGCACCTACACTAGAGAGAATAAAATTGGTCGAGTTCCAAAAAAAATTCCTACCCCTTTCCCTCAACCAAAAGCCGCGGAACACGGACGCGGGTGCTTGAATCTAGTTCGGCAGTCTACCGCCGCGACCGTCTCACGTTTTTGAGGGAAAATTCAGAAACCGCTACCAGAGGGCCAATCGTTGGTGTCTTATCAAGAACATTCACTTTCGATTCGATACTTCTAGTCCCTTACTTTACTTCTGGCTTCACCAAGAAGACCCATATCATAGCACACCACATAATATAAAATAAATATTTCGGCCTTTACAAGGCTTATTTATAGAATTAAATATATAATCCGTGACTTATACCAAATATCAAACTTTTATTTTAATTCAAAATACATCAATTTACAAACGTGCGAGTAAACACTTTGCATGATCTAGTCAAAAAATAAATGTAATTCTTATATTAAGGTTGCGCGCAGTACCTATCTACATCATCTCACACGGTATAGTAGTATTATTCTACTATCATTTAGTGGTTTTCACCCTATAATATTACATCATCACTCACGGTGTAGGGGGGTTGTAGTATTATCCTACTATCATTTAGTGGTTTTCACCCTATAATAATACTACTAAGTGGGAAAGGTGCTTTAAACCAATATTAATTAATCCATAGGAATATGGGAAAGACAAGAACTGTTCAAGAGCAAGAGGCGAGCCGTTATTGGTTGATAAAACGAACTGAAAATATAACAAAGCTCGCTTCGTTTCCTTCAGTTTTTAATTTTGCTAATCTAGTTTATTTCAGGGCTTGGACTATACGCGCCGGTTTAAAGGTATGTCCACACTCTCTCCGTTGCTAAGAAAAGCCGTGTACGAGAATGAGCAAAGCGTACGAAAAACCGATTGTGTGGACATATCTTTATATTTATAAACTGAGCCGATTTTTGCAATAACTCGCTCAGCTCTTGAACCAATTAAGGGGTCCGACATTTACACGAAATCCCGTACGCTTCTCGCAAAATCGCGAAATCTTTCACACAAAATCACGAAATTGCGAAATCAAAGATGAAATTCCGAAATCTTTGGCGAAATCGTGAAATAAAGAAGAAATCACGAAATCGTGAAATAAAGAAGAAATCACGAAATATTTGGTGAAATCACGAAATCTTTCTCGAAACCACGAAATCTTTCTCGAAACCACGAAATCTTTCTTGAAACCACGAAATCTTTGGCGAAATCACGAAATCTTTGGCGAAATCGCGAAATATTTGGCTAAATCCCGAAATCTTTCTCGAAACCACGAAATCTTTGGCGAAATCACGAAATCTTTGGCGAAATCACGAAATCTTTGGCGAAATCACGAAATCTTCGGTGAAATCCCGTACGCTTTTTTGGGAATGTCGGACCCCGAGGGGTCGGTCATTCATGAAATCCCGTACGCTACCCGCGAAATCCAACTTAAGAAATCCGAAATCAATGCTGATTTTGAAATCCCGTAAAAAAATCCGAAATCAGCAACAAAATCACAAAATCAGAAGCGAAATCAGAAACAAAATCAACAAAGAAATCACAAAATCAGAAGCGAAATCAGAAACAAATCAATAGAGAAATCGCGAAATCCAAAATTCGACGAAATCACGGGAAAAATCTCAAAATCCAAGGAAACCACGGGAAAAATCTCAAAATCCAACGAAATCAAGAGAAATATCCCAAAATCCGACGAAATCACGGGAAAAAATCGAAAAATCCGACGACATCACGGGAAAAATCGCATAATCTGGTTAAGCTATGGCAATAGTTTCGGAACTGGTTAAGCTATGGCAATACATTCGGAACTCAACTCTTAAGGTCGAGCTAAAGCGATGTTTAGTTCGAAATTTTTCCGCATGATGGCGAGGCTGAAAGCTTACGTTTTTTTTAAGATTTTGTCGGGGTCAGAAATGTTTTCAGCCCCCTCTCTAAGGTCGTTCAAGTTTGTCTACAAGATTTGGTCATTATTTACTTACTGGCATTGTTGTATTCACCCGCAGTTTACCAAATAGCTGAATCAATGGAGTAGGGGTACATCACGTTAAGCCTCATAGAAATAAATGTGTCTTTGAAAACTGAAACTGTATATCCCCAGCATGTATCTTTCTTACAATGACTCAAGGGGAGTGGTTGGGCGTTCCGAAAAAGAAAAAATACTCCTTTGTGTCACTCTGACCCCATATCTCCGGGCCCTTTCCATCATACAAAAAAATGTTTGAGAAGCATTTCTTAGTATTTGGATATGGTGGTCTGTAAGAAACAGAACACTTTCGCTTCAGAAAAACTTTCTTCCTCATTGCGAGTGTTACGACAATATCATGGCTCCCTATAAAGGTGTTTGTTTTCCAAGTAAAACGCGCAAAAAAAACAAACGTGGCTCAAATTTTGTTAAGGTTAGCAGCAATAAAGCAACTTGTTCTAATGAAAATTTAACTCCTGCAACTAACGCAAACCCTAATCATGATGTAGCGACTACAAGCTCTATTGAATCTGAGCCGTGTATGGAAAGAAGCCAGACTGAGATTGACCACGCCATGTAAGAAACAATAGTTGATTTTAATTGCTTCTTTCCTGCTTTTATGAATATAAGAATTTTATTTTGCAGAATTGAGAAATATTTCTCAGTAGATCCTTCCGATTATCCTCCGCTAAATGTAGAATATATTTCGCCCCCCATTATTCAGTCAACTCTATCTAATTTAAACGGAAGAAGGGTGGTGGATATAGGACATTTCATTCGCGAAATTCTAAAAGTGACGAAACACGCTAGTGTGTGTTCTAAAGGGGGATCTATGGCATTCTCAAAAGAAATACGCATGGGACTCGAAAGTATTTTCTTTTTCGAGTGTACTAAGCCACAGTGTGCTCTAAAAATTAAAATTACATCAAACCCCGTGAACACGCTGAAAAAGGGGATAAATTACGACGCGGCATGGAGTTTCATAAGTGTTGGTGCTGGACACGCGCAACAAGACGAAGTCCTCTCCGTTCTTGGAATTCCTTCCATGAGTTATCCAACCTTTTATAAACATGAAGCGGAAGTTGGAAAGGTATCAGCATAGCAGGTTTATTTGATTTTGAAAAACCTTTATGTTAAACGGGTTTAAATTAATTTCAAAGGACTGGGCCAGACTCCTTGGTGAGCAAATACGAGAAGTTGGGGTAATGGAAGCAGAAGCGGCCATAAAGGCAGGGCAGGTCGATCAAGATGGTATCGCATATATCAAAGTTAGTGAATTTGTAAGTAAATTAGTTAAGACTGTATGACAAAAAACTATTTTTTCCCAACAAAGGTTATAGTGGACGGAGGGTGGTCGCAACGCAGCTATGGTCATAGGTATTCCGCTAGTTGTGGAGTGGCCGTGATCATTGGCCACTTCACGCAAAAAATAGTGTTCCTGGCCGCGAGGAATAAATACTGCTGTATTTGCGACACTGCTGAAAGAAAAGGAATCCATATAGAACATATTTGCTATAAAAATTGGAACGCCTCTTCAACGGCTATGGAAGCTGATATTATAGTAGAAGGATTCAGGAAAAGTATAGCCATGCACGGATTACGATACAAGGAAATGGTTGGGGATGGTGACTCAAGTGTATTAGCCAAGATTAGAGAGAAAGTAAATAATTCAAAATCTGTCATTGATTTAGCTTAACTTAAAGCAACCAAAAATATATTTCAGGTGGACTATGGCCATACAGTTCAAAAATTAGAATGCTCTAACCATGCCGTTCGGCGCTTTGCAGTTTGCTTGTATGCCTTGGCGAAAGAAAACGCGGAATATTCAAAGTTTTTGAGTAAGGGGCGCATTTTACGACTAAAGAAAGCCGTCAAAGGAGCAATCCGTCATAATGCTACGACTGGTCAAGGTGAAGGAGCACTAAAGAAGGATCTAATGAACGTTACGAATCACGTCTATGGCGAACACAAATCATGTAGAGAGTACTTTTGTGGTCCAAAGAAAGACAACGTTAAGACTTTGAATATACTGAAAAATGTTCCCTTCAACCTAAAGTTCAGGATAACGACAGCCCTGGAAACATTGTGTAGAAAGGCTGGACGGCTACTTAGCAACGACACAAGCAACGCCGCTGAAACTTACATGAATGTTATGTCGAAATTTATTGGTCATAAACAATACTGTAGGTCAAGGAGGAATGCTTATTTTATCAGAGGTCACGGTGCTGGTCTGTCCTATCAGTTAGGAGGATCCTTTCACGAAAAAATGATTAGGGCTGCTTACCAAAAAAGTCCTTATGCATCCGTGAAGGAATTTTCGAAGCGCACTTCGAAGCTGCGAGAATCGGCAAAGCGGTACCAAGCAAAACAAGAGTTTAAAAAGTCGCGAGGATCCAAGAAAATAACATCAAGTGTTCCGGAGGACGCAGATTATGGTGCCAACCCTTCCGAACCCGACATGCTACCAGATGTCTTTGAAACGGAAAAAAAAAAATTTCTGGACAAGCTAAGTTCTGCTGACCGAAATAGTTTGGAACTAAGAACTCGCGGTCAAAGTGAAAATCCACAATGGAAAGAAGAAAGACGCATTCGTCTAACTGCTTCCAATTTTGGAAAAATTTGCAAGATGAGAGAAACAACATCTTGCGCCGTTACTGTGAAAAGGCTACTTTATGGTGAGACCATTATCAGCGCCGCCATCGAGTATGGAAGAAATAAAGAACATGAAGCCATTGCAAAATATGAAGAAATCCGTGGCGTCAAAGTTCAAAACTGTGGTCTCTATCGAGACACAAAGTTTCCATATTTGGCCGCATCACCAGATGGAAGGATTGGTGATAAAGATAGTTGTGTCCTTCTGGAAGTCAAATGCCCTTCCACTGCTGAAGACCGATCGTTCTCTGATTTGGCTAAAGAGAAAAAGACCTTTTGTTCAGAAGAGATCAGTCCCGGGATTTTCAGACTGAAAAATAATCATGATTATTATTATCAAGTTCAAGGCCAAATGAGAATTTCAAATGTGACAGCGTGTGACTTCATACTGTGGAGTCCGAGTGAAATAAGTATAGAACGAATTTTTTACGATGCTAATTTCTGGTCTGAGAAAATGGAAGTGAAATTAGATCGGTTCTACCTGCAAGCCATCCTACCAGAGTTGGTAGATCCTAGGAGCCTTAGAAGCATGAAATTTAGAGAGCCTGAATATTACACGAAAGCCCAAAAAACAAAAGAAATTAAACATAAAGCTAAACCTCTACCCAAAGCAATGCGTCTTTTTATAGATAATGACCATTCAACAAGTAAGAAATGACAAACTGGCCTCCAAAAAACTAAGAAAACAGTGTAAAATATATATTGCCAAATAAAAGTTTCTTTGCCATACTTTAGTAATTTTAATTATTATATAACGCTAGGAATGCTTAGATAGAGTAAATTCAGTGCTAAACACTGCCACGTCAAACCCTTCTACCTGTTAGATCAGTGTTCTCCCCCTTCCTAAATAATACTGCTTCGACTCTTCTCTCATGTCGAGGGGGGGGGGGGAACCACGACGAGAGACATTATTGAAAGATCAGTCACAGTGGAATAGATTTTCTCGAAACCTCCCCCTCCCCAAAAACTAGGAACTCGATGAATACAAAAAGCGACGATGACAAAAAGATCCCCTTCTTTTATGATTCCCTTACCTCTTGACCCCCCCGGGCTTCCTTATGGAAAAAAAAAGAGCAAAAACTCATGGCACGCTAACTTTATAACGTGTTATTTCCATGTACTGTTTAAAATTGTCCATCATTATTTTCAAGTTAAGTTGCCTTAGTTAGAAAGCGCCATCGATTTGGAAAGGGCTGAACTAGAATACAATAGAATATTTTTACATTTTCCTAATTCCAAAATATTAATTAAACTACATGTTCAATTTTAATGATATATAACTCTTAATAAAGGAAAATGTTTAATTTAGTGGTTAATCGAAAAATCTAACTATAAACACCTTTAGTTTTTATTCTACATTGGTTTAAACTCAAAAATTGCCGCTAAAAGGGTATTATTTTACTATAACTTAATTAATAATTACTATTTAAAGAAATTGTTTCGGTCAACCACAAAATGAAAAGGAAACCTCAATAGGAAATAAAAATTGTGATATTTGAACGATACATTTAGCAGATAAATTGGAAATACGATTATAAAAGGAGCTTAGTTAACATAATTTTAGTTAATTAAATTATGGGTTTCTCTGAACAACAAAAATATTTTTGTAGAGTTTGAAATCTTTTCTTTATACCGATTAAGTTACCAAAATTTTAAACTATTTATAAAACGTTCATATCAAGCATATTAAGACTATATCATAAGCCGCGCTATCCTTCAAAATTCGCCGGTTTGCCTCTTTAGCTCGACCTTAAACTAATATAAAATATTTAGTACGCTATTAAGAAAGGTGAATTTTGATAACCCTTGCTAGTTTTTTTCTAAACCTCCAAATATTGCTGTCACATTATAAACTTTATGATTAAATAGAAAACTTCGTAATAATAGAATTGAGTTGGGGGAGGTGAATTATATTTTATAAAAGTATAATAAATAATGTATGTCCGTAATGGAGAGGCTTAACTCAATAAAAGGGCATACATCAAAACAAATTATTCGTCGGCCCGGTTTCGCATAAAAGAAATTAGTTTCCACAACGGAAGACCCCCTTTTTCACTACATGTCCCCCTCACCAAGAGTCCCCATCCCCAAACGATTATTTATCAAAACGGGGCTTCCTCAACAGAACTATGGTGCGGGAACTGCATGCCCCCCGTTCTTTTAAAGCAACCCCAACACATCTCATAGACACGCTACATTTACCAGGGGCACCCGTCCACTAACACTATTATAAAACAAGTTGGACAATGTCCAGATAAATTGACCCCTAAAACGCCTGATTTTTGCGCCATATCTAGAATGTAAAAGTTTGGTATTAAGCCACGTTTACACTTGAAACCGTATTGGAAAGAAGTCGGAACTGTGTACTCATTTTCTTGTAGAGAAGATATTTTATGAGAAAGTCATTGCAATACATAGTTTTCAGACTAGGAGGAAGAATCATACCATTTACACAAGGAGGCCAGGCTTTTCTAGTTGAATAGCACCTGAGGCCTGGCCTCCTTGTGTAAATGGTATGAATTCTCCTAGTCTGAAAACTATGTATTTTAAAGCCTTTTTCCAAAATGCTTTAAAACGACAGGGATAGATTTACATGTAACGAAAAGCTTAAATTATATCTTATTGGCGGCTCACTTAAACTACGTTTTGATGACGTTGCTGACGGGGACGGCGAAAAATACGTAATTCCTATTTACCTCTGTCACTATGACCCGCCTCTTCTTTCATACCCCCCCCCCCGTCCCGTGGAAGGGGGTCCGGGACTTTGACGCGCGCCCACGTTACTCTGTTCTCCATTCCTACTTCTAAAATTAAATTTATCCCTGCTATAACCTTCTGTTATCAAGCCCTCACTTCAATAACCCTCAAAAACACAATCATACTTTGCGGATTTAAAAGTTGAATTACACCCTTCTACCCCATTGAAAATAACACGAACGGAGTGGTGTGTTTTGCGCGTGCGCCAGTGCAAGTACGTATCCCGGACCTTCCCTGTTTAAAGCGTCATTACTAGAGCATCACTCGTGATGATAGAACCACTACACCAGTACCCCAGTTATTGTTACACACCAGCCGAGGGCCGGGGGTCTGGGGGTCCGTATTAATGGGTGATGGGGACGGTTGGTTCGACGTAAAACGCATCGTCAGTTTTTGTTTCACGTTAGGCCTTGGTTTGGTTCAACGTGACTGTGCACAAAAGTAATCTACTTGATTAGGATTTGAAGAGAAGCTTTATACCCGACTGCGCGTGCTCGGGTGTTCTGGTAACTCCCGCGCTTTTTTTTTCTTCTGATTGACGATTTATAAGCTCCTGACCCCCGGCGTAATCACGCTTCCGGAACTGCCTGGGAAGACCTCGCTCGTTCCCTCGGTCTGTCTGTCTTTCTGCTATACTATAGCTCTGCATGCCATTTCGATATTTGTGGATCTATTTTAGGCTTAACGTCAGAAATGGAACTAGGAGTGGGTATCCTTTTAGTGTAGAGTTTTGGGGCGCTGGTTAAACAATGATAACGTTACGTATAGTTTGTTAATTTCCGATTGTATGGTACGTGTTTGTTGATTTTGATATCTTTCCGGAAAGGACTTCAAATATTTGTTTTTGAATAATTTCTTGCGTTGATATCAAGTTGAAACACCTTCGAACTTCTTATTCTGGAGGAGTATGGTGACATGGAGGTACCCATCTAGGGATCGGCAATGAAGGCCTCCCAGCATCCTGAGTGGCGTTTTGATTAGAGTCCTACGTCGGTACAGAAACATCGACGATGTCCCCTGTATCTTAAAAATAGAAGCTTATTCATGAGAGCTATTTTCAAATGGCGCTACGCTGCAGCACTTAGCAATCCCCTACTACTGAAGGTAGGGGCGTGCGCGAGGTACTCTGGGAAACTTTCATTGCCGCACATGACCCAATAACAATCCTACTCCATCATAATACCTTCTAGGGTATCATCAAATGCCTTGTGAGGAATTGTAGTGCATGAAGGCTTTCGGTAGTGCGTTTACGAGTCCTTACTTCAAGTCTCTTAATTCTTTGGCAAATCAACCAATCAGCGCTGTATTTTAATACTTCCAGTTATCTTATTCAATTTCTTACCCCATAAAATAATCTGTTTATTTGAATTTGAATCTTTGATTGATCTGGGAAAACATATTTTTAATGCTAGTCACATTTCTTCTTATATTTTTGCAGTCTGTCATAGATGGCAGTATTAAGTCTCGCAAAGGTCTTCTATTCTTGTAACATGTATGCTACTATGGAGACAGAATACCTCTTGTGCGCTATGTTCTTACTATAGCTTGAATCAGTTCTTGATATTCCGATACGGACCAATTGGCCCTGCATGGTGATGAGAATACTATAGTCCGCAGGTGTCCCTCCGACCTCAACAAGGGCGCTTTCAAAAGAGGAGGTCAATGAGGGTTGGGGAATCCGGAGGGAGCATTACTCTTCAATGTATTACAAACCAGACTGGGAGGGAGAGATCCACCCGCACTCCAGAAATATAATAGACACACGTCCATGATCATCCACTAATAAAACAAGATGAACCAGACACATTTGTAACTTTTGTGAATGATTTAGTGGTAATTGCCAGTTGGTCCGAGAAATCCACGGAAACAGTCGGAATCTCTTAAAATTGGTGAAAATTGATAGTGCCATGAATTACTTCAGTAACACTTTTGCCAGTCATTTGTTTGTGCAATTCAACCTCTATTTACTATTTACATTAGTCTGAAATGATTTTACTTCTGTTCGATTCAGATTATTCCAGTTCAAACCTGAGATGCTCTTAAAAGTTACTGGCGCTGGTTAAAGTTAAGAAACTCGAGAAGAAATTTCTCTAGCATCCTTTAGTACTCTTAATATTGACATCTTTTGGTTTTCAAAAATTTATTGAGAAAATCACGGAAAATAGTCAGGCTAAACCTGAAAAAAAAATGCAGAATTTTATTCTTAGAATTAAAATTGTTGCAACCTTGATATCAGTTAAAAATTAACGCGAATATTTTTCAGAATTTAATTAACGTTTTTGAAGCTATTTAAAACAAGTTGTTGGACTAACATCACAGACGCCCATATATCATCATATCAATAAACCCATAAACCCTAACAAAGATTGTAATGGTTTAAAAATCATTGCTATAAGAGAATGGCTTAGTTTCGGTTCTATGAAGACTGGGAGAGATTCTCTATTTAGTTGAAGGGCCCTCCGTGCAAGGCACCACTAACTCCGATCCTTTTCCATGCGCATGGTCGAACGATTTTCATCGTGCAAAATAGAACCATCTATTTCGTAAAAGGTCCATTCTTTTTGTCAAAATTCACTCATCGAGTGATTGAACAGGCTTCGTTTTTAGCTGATGGTATTCCTCTGGTCTCCAGGGACCCTACACTGTAATAGGGCCCTAGCTGGAACCAACCAGGAGTCCCTAGCTTAGCGGGGGATGTTGTCCCGCTGGGATTTGCCAGGGACTTCCGGCTGCATCTCTACATCTCTGATAACCCCGAGATAATAATTGAACCACGTTCTTCTTCTTTCCAATATGGTCATTTAGATGAACTAAAGATAAACAGTGTTGCTCTACATGTGTAGCGCGGCTTTAGGTGCGTGAAACGCTTGGGGACGTATAGCGAGCGCGCGTACAAAATAACATAACTTTTCTTGAGTTTAGTAAAATAAAAAGTTAAAGTTTAATTCAGAATTGATATTGGTTTACATGATAAAGTTAGAGCTAAAGGGAGTCAACCTCTCCTTTGCTCGTTCCAAACAAATCTAATCTTCTCGGGTCTCCCATTCTTTCGACCCCGAGAAGATTTTACAAAAAACAACCCTTTGTGGGTCTTGGGTAGCGGATTTGCAGGTGTCCACAGGTATCCGCGTGGTCTTTGGGTTTTTCTATTTTCGTACTCTTCGAAAATAGTAAGCAGGTTTTCTTCGAGAAAATATAAAGCGGGTTTTCTTCGAGGGGAAGGATATTTGTATTAGGGGGTAGGGCAGTTGCCTAAATCCGGTGTTACATCTCCCCCCGGCTAAGGGTGCCGATATACATTTATAGGTACCCATTATAAGAATATTAGTACAAACGGATTTGGTACGCCTTAAGAGCATACAACAAAAAAAATTTACATTACCACAAAACAAATTACTAACTCATTAATAACAATCACTATAACTTAATGAACAAAACATTGATAATTGTATACATCACTATAACTTAAATGAATAGAACATTGGGAAAAAGTTAATTATACAATGCTAGGGAAAATTTGTAAGATTTTGATTGTGAGCTATTGAAACCTAAGCCGGATATCGAGAGATAGGTTTAGTGTTTCGTTTTGGTTTTGTGGTCGCAATGCAATCTACATCGCTAGTGTCGCTGTCCCGTCTAAGTCTAACCAAAGTTTGTGCTTTGCTGGGTTCAGAGGGGGAATCACGACACTGGTAAGGCTTAAGATTCTGAACATGGTGAGTACCTTTGGGGATAACTTTGGTACCTCGCCGTTCTATTACGACGTAATTTACATCCGATAATTTACTTTCAATTTCGAATGGGCCGTGATATCGGTCTGCCATTTTCTTAGTGATACGAGCGCTCTTGCTGGACAATGTGTGGGCTTTTACCAGCACTTGTTGACCAACGACGTATTCTACGTGACGATGTGACTTGTCATAATAGGCCTTTTGTTTTTCGTGAGCCAGTTCCCTGGCAGCCAGGACATTCTCCTGGATAATCTTATTGTGCTCCGTTATTTTATTGACATATGAGGCTGGGGAGCTATCATCTACCTGACCCACCCTAGCTAGTACCCTTTGTAAAGGCAATTTCATCTCGCGGCCTGTGAGCATAAAGTAGGGGCTATACCCCGTTGAGTAATTAACCGCGGAGCGCATTGCCAGTGCTAGGTTAGGGAGCTGTTCGTCCCACTTTTCGTGGTGGCCTTCCACGTAAGAGGCGATCATCGGTTTGATTGTTCTGTTTTCGCGTTCCGTGGGGTTTGCTTGAGCGTGGTAGGTGGTGGTGTTTCTGACTTTTACCCCCCAATCGTAACAAACTTCAAGGAAGTAGTCCGAATTGAGATTAGAGCCATTGTCTACAATGAGTGCGCGAGGCACGCCGTAACGTGGAAAAACTTCTTCCGTGAGGCGTTTGGCTATCGCGGCGGAAGTTGCGGCTCTGAGGGGAAAGAGTTCGACATATTTTGAAAAATTATCTACCACAACGAGTAGGTAGGTATTTTTTCGAGGGCTTAAGGGAAAGGGTCCCATCAAATCGGCTGAGATTACTTCCCATGGTTCAGTAGGCTTAATGGTATTGAGTAGGCCCGCTGGTTTTTGATTGTCGCTTTTTAGTTTCTGACAGACATCACATGAACTAACGTAACGCGCACAGTCGGTACCCATCGTGTCCCAATAAGCCGTACTTTTTAAACGCCAGAGTGTCCTTTGGACACCAAAATGACCCGCCGTCGGGTGGTCGTGCAGTTCGCGTAATACGCTGGTTCTCAAGGAGACCGGAATTACTGGACGCCACGCGATGGGGTTTATAAGATTGGCTTCATGCCTGCAAGGGCGAGTTTCTACCAGGCGATAGAGAACGTCTGTAGTGACGCAATAGTGTTGGCCTTTGCGTTTGATTTTACGCGCGACTTTTGAATTTGGCGGGAGTTTGCCAGTCGTAACGTAATCCTTAAGGGCCTTTACAGTAGGGTCCTGATTTTGGGCTTTAGCTAAGATACCAATTTCCCTAATGGAATCTAATTCATTGTCATTAGTGACTTTTGCACTGATTGCGTCGACGTTAGGGGTAGCTGGGTCGCGTCCTAACGTAGGGGTGCAAATTTCCTCGAATCGCGTGGACTCGGTTAATTCATTATCGTCAGAATCAATCGGGCTTCGGGACAGAGCGTCGGCTACGACGTTGTCTTTGCCCTTACGATGTTCTATCTTGAAATTGAACTCCTGGAGCTCTACGGCCCAGCGTGTCAATTTGGCTGACGCGTTCTTCATTTTTGAAAGCCATTGTAAGGCGCTATTGTCCGTTATGAGGGTGAAGGGAACGCAATCTAGGTAGTGACGATATTTGTTTACGCTCCAAATTACCGCTAACAATTCCCGCTCGGTGGCGTGGTAACGGGTTTCCGCGTCTTTGAGCTTTTTGCTTGCAAAGGATATAACCCTTTCTTTATTGTTATTGTCCACCTGGTACAGAATCGCGCCTAACCCTACGAGGCTCGCGTCAGTTCTTAGAAAGAACGGTAGTTCATAGTTAGGGTAACTAAGAATAGGGGGTGCAATGAGTTTGGCCTTTAGAGAGTGAAAACTGGTTTCACACTCGGGGGTCCATTTCAATTTCGTCGAGGTCACTGCCTTGGTCAAATTAGTCAGGGGTAAAGCTAAATCGGAGAAATTTTCTATGAATTCGCGATACCAACCCACCATACCGAGAAATGATCTCACTTCTTTAATGTTGGTAGGCCTTGGGTAGTTTTGAATCGCTATTGTTTTGGATTCGTCCGTTTCTATACCCTTTGCGCTGACTTTGAAGCCAAGGTACAACACCTGTAATTGCATGAATTTGCATTTTTCACGTTTGCACGTTAACCCTGTTTCTCGCAGTCGTTCTAAAACTTTCCCAACGTGTTCTACGTGGGATTGTACTGTCTGAGACCTAATTAACAAGTCGTCGAAGTATAACTCCGTGGTTATTGTTAAGGTAGCTTCAAAAATAAGCTCCATGCATTTTTGAAATGTGGAGGGTGCGTTAATCAGGCCGAAAGGAAGCACATTGAACTCAAATAACCCTTTATGAGTTATAAAAGCTGTGTACTTTTTAGCACTTTCCTCTAGCTCAATCTGCCAGAAGCCATCCTTGAGGTCAAGGACAGAGAAATACTTCGACCCTAGGAGCCTATCTAGTTGTTGCCTAATGAGAGGGATGGGGTAGACAATAGGTATGGTCAGAGAGTTTAATTTCCTATAGTCACCGCAAAACCGGAAGTCTACTTTTGGTTGTGACTCTGGGGCAACATTAATAGCTATTTCGGCACGTGGTTCGTTCTCAACCAACGTGCTCTCTGGGGGTTCCTCTTTTTTCAGAGGTTTTTTCTTAATCAGTAGAATGGGCGATGAATAAGGGGAATTACTCTTTCTTATTATTCCATCGGCTAACATTTTCTCTAACTGAGCTTCCACTATGGCGCGTTTAGGCGGTGATAGTGGGTAGGGCCGTGACTTAAAAGGTGTGTCAGAGGTAAGTTTGATATCGTGACGTATCACACCTGTGCGCCCGGCTTTTCCCGTGAATACATCGGGGTACTGGTCCAAGAGGGCCTCTATTTGTTTAACCCCTTCGCGTTCTTCTAAGGTCAGGGAAATTTCGCTTATCTGGGGATTAGCGTTTAGGCCTAGCGGGGTTTCTCGTATTGAAGAGAAAGTCGGTAAGATTTGACCTGGGGTTTCTTCTACCACCCCACAGAACGTTGACCCAAAACCTGTGTCGTGCACTATCAATGGAAATTCCATCCCTTCATCTCTAAACGAGAAGGTGGAATTATGGGGCTTAGCGTGGAGTCCTGTGTGGACGCTGAAGTCCCAACCCAGAATTAAGCGTGACGCTAATTCTTTTACTATGAAAAATTTCCATTTCCAGGAGCGATCCTGAATTTTCACAACAAAGGTAGCCCTTCCCAATACGTTAAACTTTGAAAGATTCCCTGCCTGCATGTCAATATCAGATATGGGTTCTAAAGAAATATTGGGGGTTTTGACCTTTTCGTACAGGTCATTAGCCATTACTGTTACGTCAGCGCAGGTATCAATGAAGGCAGTACCTTGCCAGTTCCCTAATTTAATTGGAACTTTCGGCCGCGCGTGGCTTCGCTCGTTGCACGTGACAACGGGCGGCTTCCCTAAGACTAATTCTTTTTTGCTAGGGGGAGTTACTTCGGGTTCACTAGTAGTGAGTTCACACCACGTGTTCAGGTCCGAAGCTATACCAGTGTTAGAGGGGGTTTGAGAATGTTGGCAAATATCGCTGCTAGGAGCAGAAGCAATAGCCGAAATATTAATTTCGGCGCCTTGGTTAGACCTACCTTTAGCCTCTTGGGCTTTCCTTTTTCGGCAATCCTTTGTGCGGTGATTAGTTTTATGGCAAAACTCGCACTCGAGATTCGGCTTAGGTTTAGGCTTAGCGTTAAAATCATCATTTTTCGCGACACTTTGATTATTAGAGCCTGAATTAGTTTTAAAATTATTCCTTCCCGAATTGAAGGTAGGCCTATCGCCTTTGGATTTTGTATTTTGCCAATTGGACGCGCCGTGGCTATTGTTTTTGCTAAAACTATAGTCGTACTCGTCACATTGTTGTTGGAGATACTGGGCTTCTTGAGCGGCCGCTTGCACGTCTGAAAGCGTGGGCTCATGCGGTAGTCGCATATCGCGGACTAAATGAGGGTTTAACCCTACTAAAACGCGCCTAGCTATCTCATGAGTAGACATTTTTGGGTCCAACTGTTTGCAAAGTTGCTCCATGGCCAATACAAAATCCAATACCTTCTCGTTGGGTTTTTGGCGCCTGCCATTTATTTTGGCTTCAATTTGGCGTTTGAAATCCCCTCCGAGAAAGGCTGTACAAAACTTAAATCTAAAGTGTTGCCAGTTTTCTACACTATCCATTTCTCTATCCCACCAGTAAGTGGTGTTTCCTTCTAACATTAATGGCACGTAATCTAATATGGCCTCGTGGTCAATACTTCGCACCCTCATAAATCTCTCCACGTCGTTTAAAAAACTCATCGGGTCTCTCTTAGAGTTACCGAATTTGGGCAGGTTTAGCGGCAGTTCCCTGAGAAATTGCTGCGGTAACGTGGCATTTCGCCGACGCCCAGAAGAGCCTGACTCATTGGTCTCATTGTCTCCTGCCTCGTTTTCCAATACAGAATTGTCCCGCCGAATATTATTTGGCCGGAACTCTGGGGCGTTCGGGTCATATATTTGAGTATCAGAAGTATGAGGAGAGTTTAAGTGAGGTGGTGCTCTGTATTGAGCCATCATATTAGCTTGGAATTGCTGTTGCATTTCCATCATTTGTTTCATACTCGAGGCTAAGGTTTTAACCTGTTCTTCTAAGCTTTCGTCGTCAGACATACTTAGGTTGTAAATAATTTTTTTTTTATAAAATTAAAGCTAATATTAACGCTAAAATTTTTTCTACTAGATTTCTAGTCTTTCCTTAAATTTAAGGAGTTATTACTTATCTAAATTTAGACTTCGATCTTTTTAACTAGAAGTAATTTTTACAATTCCCATCCAAAATAAAATTTTTTCCCTCGTAAATAAACTTGGTACTTAAGGTTTTTATGGGTGATTGTTCTTCGATCCGTCCGGATAATTGGCGCAAAGTTCATACACAAATATAGTTCGCTTTCGAGATTCCTGGATGAGCGTCAGGTCTGTTGCGAGTTTTGATTTGTCCTTTGTTCCTGGTCGTCGGCTTGGAGTCGGTGAGGTTGCAAAGCGTGATGGGGTCCTCGTTGGTTTTTTTTCTCCCGGCGAAAAGCACTGTGAGTCCTGGTTTGGGTTCTTCAGCTCCGATGGGACTGGTTGGCGCAGGTTCTCTCGTTTTTCGTCTTACGGTTAATTTTGTCAACGTGGTCAGCTTAGCGGTTTCCTTCTAGTTGATCGGGGTTTTGTTTTACGGGTTCATGGGCAGCTCTCGTACTTGAATCATCCGAAGGCTTGCCCGGCGCCTCCACCAATTTTGTAGCGCGGCTTTAGGTGCGTGAAACGCTTGGGGACGTATAGCGAGCGCGCGTACAAAATAACATAACTTTTCTTGAGTTTAGTAAAATAAAAAGTTAAAGTTTAATTCAGAATTGATATTGGTTTACATGATAAAGTTAGAGCTAAAGGGAGTCAACCTCTCCTTTGCTCGTTCCAAACAAATCTAATCTTCTCGGGTCTCCCATTCTTTCGACCCCGAGAAGATTTTACAAAAAACAACCCTTTGTGGGTCTTGGGTAGCGGATTTGCAGGTGTCCACAGGTATCCGCGTGGTCTTTGGGTTTTTCTATTTTCGTACTCTTCGAAAATAGTAAGCAGGTTTTCTTCGAGAAAATATAAAGCGGGTTTTCTTCGAGGGGAAGGATATTTGTATTAGGGGGTAGGGCAGTTGCCTAAATCCGGTGTTACACATGTATCTAGTCTGGTTTGGTTTGGTTGATTGTTTTCAGCTACGTGTTATTATATATATTATTACCAATTAAAGGGATGTACAATGGATTGTGTAAGGGCGGAGCCTGTATCAAATTTAATTATCTTCCATTAAATAGAGCTCTTTACTGGGCATGGGTTAGTTTTGTAGCCGTAGCTATAATTATTACTTAGGAGTAGCAGAAGTTTATAATATTCTTCTCTTCGTGAGAAGTGAACCACCACAAAGCGGGAGGGGTAATTGTAACATGATTCTTCCCAACATCATTTTACATTTGGAGTGCACAAGGTTACTAAACCGAATCACATACGTCATGTAAATAGTTCCCTCATCATTACTCTATTAGCGAAGGCTTAACTATTTGCAAAGGCGCATGCGCTTGTGCGATTTTGTCCCACGTCAAGACAATCAAGGTTTGTGGGTTGATTGCTCAGGATTTAGTAAATACCAAACAGTTATAGAATTCACCCTAGCACGGTGCGATAGCTCAAGTTTTATGAGCGGGAGAGCAATCAAAAAGGGTGGATGAGCCTGGGGAGAATCATGTTGCATAACTGAAGTATTAAGAGGATACAGAGTGTCATCCTTCTTCAATTATCCCCTTCTGGGAGTAGGTATTTTTAGTTTTCAGAATATTCTAATTTATAAATTTCCACTCTAAGCAGAATTGACACTGTCAATTGGTATTGTATCGATTCTACGCGACTTAGTTGCACTGTTCAATTCAAAATGGGAGGGGAACGCTTCGTGTATCGGTTGACCAACGGCGCATGCACAGCACGCGGAATTAACTGGCGCGCTTCACTGGTAATCCATACTCTGAATTGGTTTCACCCGCCAGAAATGGAAATATATTTAACTCACATCTGTCGTTAAAATTGATCCTAGCATTGTGGAAGCATTATTTCAGGGATAATCAGGGAAAGTCGTGGAATTCAAAAATGGGCCCGAAAGATTATGAAAAGTCAGGGAGTATTAAGATTTTTAACGGGAGTCAGGGAAATGTCAGGTATTGCACCTTATTCACGATACGAGTGCCGAGGCTTAACGAGTTATTTTTAACTGATAAAGTAGCGCGTCGTCTGCTTCAGAGTCGAAACGTTTCAATATTTTTCATCGTGAAGCAGACGACGTATTATTTCGATCCAGATTTGTCAGTTAAGTGTTCCAGCGTTGCAATTAACAATAAATATGCTTAAATTAGAGGATAATAGTCCAATTTAAGAGTTGATTAAATTGTTTATAACAAATAATGTTTTAACAAGTATCCTTCACTTTTGGCCTAAATAGGTCAGGGAAACTGAACCTGAAAAAAATATCTTGACACAACGTAAAAATATGCTTAAACAGCATGCGCTTCAGAGTTGCGAGTAATCTGTTATTAGAGCACCTCAAGCAGGCTTGTACCTGAATGATCATTGAATAAAACAGAATTCTACAAGCATTTCAGTCTGGTGCAGATAGCATTTGAATTGCACTAGAAGTTTATGACTTCTTATCCTGGGAAGTATTGGGCTCTATATCCGGAACCATCTCTGTTAGCCAACTTCTTATTAGGTCCGATCACCGCGCCACCTACGGCGCTTCTCTCATTTTGAGTTGGCAGGCTGATTTGCGCGCCAGCGGCGGGCAAGTAACGAAACCTTTAGGTGTGTCCTGTGGTGTGAGGTAACGAATCATAAAAGGTGACAAGAACAGATGTTTTAATAGTCTGCTTGAAATTCCGTTCAAACTAGTGTAGGGTCCAAGGCCCACGGATTGTAATGGATTTTCAGAGAGTTCTAGACAGACGGCTTTTCAACGATTGGCGCTGAAGAAGTTTTGAACAAGCCCCACAGTTTGAGAGCCCTAGCCTCACGGCGTGGGATTTTTTTCGGTAGACTAGGTCGTTTTCCTAGTGGGGAGGAAATTTTCGACCCCCTTTTACGATTGCCATAGGCAATTTTGACTTGCAGGGATGGATACTATAAAAAGCCTTAGTGTCCAATACTTCCCAGGATAAGAAGTCATTAACTTCTGATTGCACTCATACAATCTTTTTTGCCAATATAAAAAATATTTTGCCAGGAAAAAGTAAGTAAACTGTAACCCCTATTGACAAATATTCTCACATTAACACAATCTCCCTTTCAAAGTCTTTCCTTAAAGGAATGGACGGAGTCCCAATTAATAATCAAGATTTAAAAATAACCCTCGTAGGTGCCCCATCCCCATCTCCTCTCTCGAAGAGTTGAAGGATTACAAGGAGGAGTTAACATTTTCTCGACACATCCAAGATATAAATTGTCTTGGAGACATAATTCCTGCAATCCCCCTCCGTTTAAATTTAGTTCCTTCGAAGATCTAAGGCTCTGAATATCCATTCCACCTTCGTCTCTCGTAAAGTCTGTTCTTAGGCGAGGAACCGGGCGTTCAGGAGCTCACCATTTTCAATCCCTGGGATGCGGCTTACGGGTAATAACTCTCTCTAGCTCCGATTATTTCCATGGCAGATCTAACGGGGGGATGGTACCGTCTCTCTCTCTCTTCAGGACTAAGAGAGTGGGGCGTGGTTACGTCCAGTTGCGCAATGCGGATGGATTTGGGCGCCTGCGTATTTGAGATTTCAGTCCTCTCTCTCTCTAACCGCCAGACTACGGTACGGTCTCCATCCCTACCATGGAAATGGTTTCCCTGCTTTCCCGCGTTTTCTACTAGCCCGAGATGGATGGGTTGGCGCCGCGACTGTTCGTTCGCGGGGAAAAGAGCTTTTGTTTTAGCTGGAAAAAGACAATCGATTCTTGGTTGGTGCCGATGGCCCTTGGACTCATTAAGCCTAAGAAGTTTTGTTATAAGGAACTAAGGATGATGAAAGATAAGGGGTTATTAGAAAAACGTGTTCGCAGTTTAATTTCGTTTAAATTTGTAAGCATTTTGTGGCTTTGCCGAATTTTTCTAGTGCAAAAACTTGAAGGATTTTATGTTTAGAGCGCTACAGGGTACACGTTTTTGTGTCAGTTCCGCGTGGTCTATTGTTTAGCGTCCCCTGATCTGTTCGAAAGTATACAGCAAATGGTTGCCAATTTATTGCAATTTCTGAGCACACAGAGCAGCGTATGGAAATACAATTATGAGACCTATTTTGAATCCAAGATAGAAAAGAATTAAAACCAAAATTATAAGACTCATAATATACGATTTAATGAAGTATTACACGAAATTTCAATCGAATTGCTTCAAATTTAGTCGAATTGGATCTAATTTAGTCGAATCGGGTCTAATTTAGTCGAATTGGTTCTAATTTAGTCGAATTGGATCAAATTTAGTCGAATTTTCGGATCCTGACATTTTGGTTACAATTTCCAAACCAAGATTAGCCTATTAAACCCAAATCTCGCAGAAACTTGTTCAAAAACCTACGCCTAGTAAATTAATATATCACCTATTTTAAATTTAGCCCAACTGTAGATATCACCTTTTCAGCGGACATTTCTGACATAATTTCTGTTTTCCCATGAACAGTTGAACACCCAAAGCCCTCGAGAATCAAACACTATTTATCGATTAAAATACCCCCTTTTTTACCCCTTTACAAATAGTTTTACACATACGAATGTACAGTACTTACATTTTTGGAAATAACACTATGGCAAAGGCTTAATACAACTTCAATAAATATTTACATCTGCAATCGAGAAATTCATTTATTATTGGGGGATAAAACAGTTGACGCTTATGGTTTATTAAAAAAGAAACTGCATGCACATGTTTCGTGTGAATATTAGCTGTAAATGATCACCTTAAATGACAGGTAGACCAAGCGGGGGGTTTCACGATACACGAGTATTGGAATATAATTTACATATATAGGTAATCGAGAACGAGCGTGACACGTTTATACGCGACTTGCGCGTGCATTTACACGCAAAGCGGTACGCGAATTTACTCTTTGCAGAGAAATGTCAACGAATGCGATTTTTCCGTGAGCTTGCATTTATGTTCCAAAAACTTTAGTTTAATCAGAAGGGGATAATGGAAGAAGGGTGACACTGTATCCTCTTAATGCTTCGGTTACGTAGAACGTGATTTTTCCCATGGCTCATGCACAAATCAGACACGGTGCTAGGGTGAATTCTAAAACTTTTGCTATACTAAATCCTCACAAACCTCGTCTTGACGTGGGGTAAGCGTTAATACAGTAATGATGAGTTAACTATTTATCGCGTACGTTATTCGGTTTAATAACATATAGCGCCTATAATGTTCTGGTTAATCGTGTTACAATTACCCCATTTTGTGGTGGTAGCTCCTATAATGTTCGTATCACCAAGAATCGTACCCCGCTTTGTGGTGGTACACTTCTCTCTCGTAGAGAAGTATTATATACTTCTCCTATAGTGTATGTATAAATGATCAATATCCCTGTGTATAATTTCCATTTCTGAAGTCGACATGACATTATCAAGCAATAGTTAGATAATGCCACATGAATTAGAGTTCATTGCCATCCGTCTCTGCGCATGCACTCTTGATACAAAATGACTACGGCGCAGGCGCTAAAAATCGAGATGGAAGGCACAGTTTTACCCCCGTTTCTTTCACTCTAAGTTATGAATTGAAATGGTCTATTGCCCCTTGGCCTTGGCTGGCAGAAATCATACCTTGTATTTCATCAAGTACTTTATATTATTGTAGTTGGGTTACTTATGTACAATCATTCTGAAGAATGAATATTTTGTATCTCATATTTTAATGGTGCTAGGGCCTCTCGATCGTCTATTTATATTTGGTGATGCGGTGGTATAGAGCAGGTGAATTTAAAATTGGTCTTCTCACACCTCCATCATTTTGGAATTGAGCGTCGCTCAGTTTCGACCTCGACTCGTTCGGTTTGCACGCGCTCGCCACTTGCCGCGGATTACGCGGCGCTCAGCTCATCTGCCCGAGCCCGGCACCCCACTATGCACGTATCCAACAAAACCCAGCTGCTGCTGATTCTGCGATCTTTGATAGGAGGGAGACCCGTAGACCCAGATTTCTACAGAGTTAGAATTTAGGCCTAATCAAATAAATAAATATTTGTGATTAGTTGATTAGTTTTGGTTATGATTTGAAGGGTCTTATTTTGCTCTTTCTGTTAATATATTTAAATAAAATGTATATTAGCTAAACAAATTAATTTTAAACAAGGACACTACCTTCCTGACAATATTTGCATGGAGAAGTCCGGTATTTTGAAAATAAAGGTCAGAGTTCGGTTAATTTTAAAATTGTCATCAAAGTCATGGAATTTTAAATTGTTTTGAGCATGAACTTAAATTTTTATGAGTTCATTGTAAATTAACATTAACATATTTTTTATTATTTTACAAATAAAAGTCGAAATTAAAATTAATGACTATAGACAGTCAAGAAAACTTAATTTCTAATTAAAAATCTGTGGTAATCCTGAAAGAAATTTAATTATATTTAATTATATTTATAGGTTATTGACTTGCCTGAAGTGGCAGATATTGAAATTTTTCTTTATTTAAAATTAAAGACATTTGAAATTAAATTTTTGCTTTAATACGACCCACCATTAAATTGTAAATTAATTAATATTGCTGTTAATCAACGTATCCTTTACAATTGTGGGGGAAACCACTATTTTAGTTGGAGAAAATAGACCTAAAATCTGCGGCTATTGACTTGCCTGAAGTGGCAGATATTGAAATTTTTCTTTTTAAAATTTAATTAGAAATGTGAAATTTTTGATTTAATTCAAACCATGCACCCTTAAATTGCAAATTAATTATTATTGCTGTTAACCCAATTTGGGGAGGGGGGGAGAAAACCACTAATTTTTAGTAAGAGAAAATAAATCAACATATAGCTCGAATATCTTAACCACTCTTGAGTTTGTCTTCATTTAAAGGCGTGTCTAAAGCCGTCAGAAATTCATGCGTGTCCGGTTGGTTTTATCCATCCTTATAGGAATAGTGTATATTTTACTTGTCTCGTCTCGTACACCGTACCCGGTAATTACCATTGACGCGCTAAACTAACATCTTTGGCATACCTTATAGGTATACCATAAGTTCATAAGATATGTTCCCCATAAGTTTGACACTATACCTATACTTCGTAATGCTAATGAGAGACTTACAGCCCGTGATAACTAGTTCGAGTGGGAACGATGGAAGCGAGAATTGCAGACTACTCTCGGTGGTGGTTAATTTTGCATGCAGGACTTCCATCTAGCTCCTATTTAGTCTGAACTTACTAAGCCCCCTTTGACAGCAGCGCCTCACCAGGCGTATGTCGCTTTACCTCCTCGAATCTATGAGCTACCTCACTCACTTCAAAATTACAAGCTCCAGTTTCTAAGTTACCAGAGATTAACAAACTTATGGAGCATACATATCTTATGAACTTATGGTGTACCCATTACAAGCTTTACTATAGCTCAGTCGTGCAATATTCGCGGGTATAGTTTCAGTTGGCCAGAGAGAGGTTTCGAGTACATCGGGAACCTCGAATTAAAATCTCAAAGTTTTGAAATTGGACAAAATCGTGCTGACATTAATTTATTCCGCGCTTCTTAAAAAACATAATCGGTGACTTTGACTTGACCATGTGCCTCATCCTCGATGGCGTCTTAATATCAGGCGATAATATTCCTGGATTCTGTACTTACTCTATTTCATTTTAAAAACTCCCATTCAGACTAAAATAAAATCTTATGTTTATGCACGTGGGTGAAGTCGCGTTGCTCGCTTAATTATAATTAACGACTACGTTTAAAATATTCACGGGTTTAGTTTGGAATTTTTTAATTTTTCGTCCTATGCAGTGTCGAGACGGCAACACCCCTCGTTAGCGCCTTTTCTTTAGCTATCCATAGCTCACAGTATTTTGCCTTATCGACGCGTGATTGAGTGAGCTATGTCTAAGCACGCGATATGTAAAATGTGTCAGCGTTTAAAAGATTCGCTGGTTTAGTTTGGAAATTTTCAGTTTCGTCCTGCAGTGTTGAGATGGCACCACCCCTCGTTAGCGCCTTTTCTTTAGCCATCCATAGCCCACTCTATTGTGCCTTAATGACGCGTGATCGTGTGAGCTATGCCTTAGCAGACGATAACGTTTCATGATTCTTGGCGCTGTGTAGTACAGCGTGGGAAATAAGGCGTGGCACAAGGCAAATGACCAGTTTAAAAATTTCCTTGTCCAGTTTAAAAATTAAATCAGTTCTATTTCCAGACATTAACTATAATATTTTAGTTATCCACTTCTTTAGTCTAGCAGACGAAGTGTCCTGGTTAATGGTCGGTCCATATGGACCAGTTTATTTATTCTAGGTCAGCGGGGTTGCTGGCCTAATGTGCAGTTTCCCTGGCTGTTTTGGATTGGGCTATTTTCGTATTGAAAACCCTTGGCCTTGGCCCAAAGAAATTTTGTATATGCGATGCGACTCGTTTTAAGTCGTCTGCTCTCGCGTCTGATCACGGAAATGAAGGTACCGACGGAAACGTAAGATTTTACTTAGTCTGAACGGGCCTTTAGAGTCTGTATTAGTTTTTTAAAGACAATATACGATCTGTTTTAACAAAACTATTTTACCTTTAAAAGATATAGGGAAAATAATTTGAACAGCTGAACAATAAACAAATATATACTTTTTTCGAACTACATTTTCAATTGAAAACGTATAATAGTGTTATAAAACACTCGACTATTTGCACATGGTTTGTAATATAACACTTCAAATGTAGAATAACATCAATTCAAATGATGTTCAGCTGAGTAAATACATACATAGTATGTTCCAAAATGAGTAATTATTTTGAGTCGAAAATGTCGTAACTTCAATGACATATTATGCCGTAAGGGACAACGTTTTCAATTTACGATTTGCCGTGTTTTAAAGATTGGCCATCTATTTTAATTGGCCTTATTCCTGATCAACGCCACCGAGGCGTAGCGGCGACTTTTGGAACTATAATAATACGGCAGCCAATCAGAGGTGGCGCTGGAGTCGATGGACTCTGATGGAGATGTTATTTTCTCTGTTTTGATTATTACCGCTTCAACTTCAAAAAACATGTTTTAAATACTTATTATTAACCGAATAATCTCCAAATAGACCAAAATCGAATGAAAACTTACTCCGAAAGTCTTATTTCATAATATTAGACAGAATAAGAAAGGTAAAATCAACTTTTAATACTTTTGAAACCATATCGCTTGTTAAGCCTTGGCTATTCACATGATTCAAAATAGAGAAAATAACAGATCTCCATCAGAGTCCATCGGCTCCAGCGCCACCTGTAATTGGCTACCGTATTATTATAGTTCCAAAAGTCGCCGCTACGCCTCGGTGGCGTTGATCAGGAATAAGGCCAATTTAAAATAATAAAATAAAATGTTAATTTCGGTGTAATTTAGAAATTTTAAAGCAATTAGAAAAATGTTACGTATCCATTTCAGTTTCTCTTTAATCAGGTGCGGTTTATAAAACAGCTAGCCTTAACCAAATACAAGTATACTACGCGGGAATTAATTGATGTCCCCAAACACAGAGCTGCATGGTTAGATATGAATGATAACAAAGCAAAAATAAATTGTTGGCGCGGCGACACCGAACGCGCAAAGATAGATACTCCTTTGGGAGTATATTGCTAAAACATAACTTCCCCCTAAAAATCTAATTATTTAAATGGAGGAGATACGAGGTTTGCGAAGAGAGTTCATGCGTGACGTTGAAAGAGTTATTTATGCCTTATCTGACTGCATTTAGAGAAAATAATGCATTTGTTAATGAATTCGTTTAAAAGGCGTATATACGTAGGTAAATATTACAGAAAAAAATTACTTTTGTTTTTATGTTTAGTTTCAGGTACATTAACACGTAATTAAAAATCGCAAGTCTGCCGTATTTTTTATTGTATGGGCTGGTTTAGGTATTCGATATCGATAATTATGACTTGTGTATTAAGTTTATATTATCTTTTAGTCTGTTTTTTTAATAGTTCATGAATCTTCAAAAATTATTATACTATTTTTCATACTATTTAGTAGGAAACTACTACATTATAGTAGAATAATAACTACATTACGGTTAAAATAATACTACATTTTTGCGCTATAATACTACATTTTTGCGCTATAATACTACATTTTTGCGCTATAATACTACATTTTTGCGCTATAATACTACATTTTTGCGCTATAATACTACATTTTTGCGCTATAATACTACATTTTTGCGCTATAATACTACATTTTTGCGCTATAATACTACTTTTTTTGTGCTATAATACTACATTTTTGTGCTATAATACTACATTTTTGTGCTATAATACTACATTTTTGTGCTATAATACTACATTTTTGTGCTATAATACTACATTTTTGTACAATAATACACTTCGTTATAGTAGAATAATAATGCTGCGTTGCATTAGAATAATACTACCACATTAGCATGAGATAGACAAAAATTCTATAGAACAAGCATCACAAATAATCACTTTATTTTGTGAACCGACAAAGTAGTAGAATAATTCTACCCCGTATTAAACACGAACAATAAGAATTAAATATTCATTAGAAACCCAAATTAATTCATACACGTTAACCAAATCTATTAAGGAATAAAAAATTGCTAAAGTTCTTGTCAATAATGTCACGTGATAAATGAAATTCACTTTACGTGCTCTGTCAACTTCGAACTTAGTTGTGTGACCCGTTTGTTATCGGCGTGTATACCTTAAGAGCGCTTGAAAAACGTTATAACTCTTCGGCCCTTAAGCTCGGTACTCTCTCTCTTTTTGCTGGTCCTCTAGAATGACCAAGTGCACTTGGACTCCTATAGGAGTATGGCTCGATGACGGCATTGCATGGGGCCATAGCCCGTTTCCCGAATTATTATTCAACTTCCAGTTTTATCACGAAACGCTCTTAAAACGGCCGAGTGAGTTTGTTCAACAAAGAGCCAAAGCCAAAAGCGAAGCGAGAGAGAGCCGTCAAAAACGGAGCACGCTAAAAGCGTCAAAAATGATTTTAACCTGCCTTTCTTTTTTATCAATTTTAACCGTGCAAAATTTAAGGTTCAAGAGGGTTTTGGTTTGAGTACGTCTGGGTGGTAGGCTGAAAGCATTTTGAGGGAGTATCTTATATTACCTTCAGAAGGGGATAATTGAAGAAGGATGGCACTCTGTATCCTATTAATACTTTAGTTATGTTACGTGATTCTTCCCAGGCGAGGAAACCCTTTCTGTTTGCTCTCCCGCTCATCAAACTTCAGATGGGTAACTATCGCACCGTGCTAGGGTCAATTCTATAACTGTTTGATACTAAATCCTCACCAATCAACCCACAAACCTTGATTCGATTGTCTTGACGTGGGACAAAAATCCAATTGGCAAATAGTTAAGCTCTAATAGAGTAATGATGAGGGGGAACTATTTATCACCGTATGTGATTCGGTTTAGTAACCTTGTACACTCCTAATGTTTTAGTTCTGATGTTGGGAAGAATGGCGTTACCCTTACCCCGCTTTGTGGTACACTTCTCTCGAAGAGAAGTATTATAAACTTCTGCTTATATGTATTTCAGAAAGTTCTTTAATTGTTTGTTACTTTTTTATGTATTTGGCCTTTTAAAATTAGTTTTAGATTTCATAGATAATACGAAATTTGCACCTCTAGCCAATCGCGTTACGCCCTGCCTTTTTCTTAACAAAATTCACTTGGCACGCTCTATAACTCGCGCGCAATTTTTATAAAATCTGGGGCGTTTTTTTGTAACCAAGAAAGCTATTGGTCGGAAGTGCAAATTTCAAATTATCTATAAAACCTCAAACTAAATTGAATTTTAAAATCATTCGGATGATTCACGACGCTGGTAACTTTGTTCGCAAAAAGTATATTTTTTCTCTTTACAAATTTTCAAAAAATTGAGGCTTTGCGCAACTTGTTTTTATCTTAGCTCTGTAGGCTCGAGCCGCACCCGCTGATCATGCACGCGATATTCTTGGTCTTATTTCTTCGTAGCAGCATACGTCGGTGGCTCGGACGAGACGTTGACAGGCTAATTGCGGGAGTCCGATGGTTGTTTGAAAAAAAAAAACTACTACTCGATAGCTCTCAGGTAGTATTATAACCGTCATGGCAGCGTTGATCTTTTAAACAAACAGCCATCCTAGTCCAAGCCTAATAATAGTTGTAGAGTCCCATTTTCCAACAAGTTTAGCGCGCCAAAAACTTCGTTGGAATTTTCGATTCTATTGTCGATATGTTGTTGGATGGAATCTGCTATAGAAGTACGTAGAGGAACGTATAACCGTAGCTTTGTTGCAGGAACGAGGGGGGCTAGGCTAATCATGCAGATCGCTAATCATAGTGATAAGCCCTTGATTTTTCGTGTAAATAAACCATTATGTGGGAGGACTTGCGGTTGATGCCAAAGTATTCTTCAATTTCGTACTATCAAAAGCGAATAGAAGTGTGATAGAAAGTGAGATTTTTCTGCAAGTGATACCGATTTTAACGTAATATTTATTTAAACTCGGCGAAATAGCCGATTATTTAACCCAATTAAACCGATATCGCCCGATTATTAACCTTTTTCTATCGATTAATTATCGATGTTTACCGATTTTTAATTTATTTCTACCGATTAATTATCGATGGTTACCGATTTTAATTTATTTCTACCGATAATTAATCGATGTTTAATGATTTTTAATTTATTTCTTCTGTTTAATTATCGATGTTTACCGATTTTTAATTTATTTCTACCGATAATTAATCGATGTTTACCGATTATTAACAATTGGTTACCGATTATTGACTGATTTTTCCCAATTATTACCTGTTATTAATAGATTTTTACCGATTATTAACCCATTACTTCCGATTATTAACTTATAAATGACTGAACTACGGATTTTTAGTCAAATATTTTTAGAAGAATAATATAGCCTTATCAAATGAATGGTTTACTCGTAAAATGCACTCAGCGGGAAAAGCAAGAACGATGCCGGGACATCTTGTTTTTGGTTTTGATTGCCAATTACTTTGTGATAATCATTAATTTAACGTCAAATTAAAGTCCTTTCTGTCGAAACTTTAATAAAACTTATTAAAAAAAATGGGACGAAATTAAGATTTGCAACCATAAATCAAATCCGTTGACAAGATTTTTAATACTTTTATGAGTAAAAAATTAAAAACGATACATAAATAGACGCCCTTCGATAAAACCTACATATATCGTATGAAAACTAAACCAAAAATTTGCGGTGATGTGCAAATATTAAGGTATTTTAACCACATCTGAGTACTTTAATGGCATACTTAAGTGTTCAAGTTTGGAGACACTTGTGATCAAAGTATCTAGCGAGGGGCTAACCTTTTACACCGATTACGGACTACATGGAATCATTTTAGTACTATCAAAGGTACAGCCGTGTACACCGATTACGCTAAGTGACTGGCCCCTCGGTATCTAAAAACTCGTAGAAAAATATGGGGAAAAAACCTGGAAAACTCGAGGAAATATATGGGAAGAAAACCAGGAAAACTCGAGGAAATATATATGAGAAAACATGGAAGTGTCAGGGAAATATATTGGAAAAATATGGAAAACTCAAGGAAATATATGGGAAAAAACCTGGAAAGCTGAAAACAAAAATATGAGAAAAAACCTTGGAAACTCAGAAAAATGTATGGGTAAAACACTTAGGGAAATATATGGGGGAAAAACTTAGGGAAATATATTATTCTGATTGTTGTTACATTATTATACGTTAATCCGTAAGCAATTAATATTAATTTAAATATAGTACGTTTAATTGGGCCTTTAATGTTCTCGTTCTAATAAAGATGAGAGAGAGAGCTCGAATCAAAATGAGACTCGTAATAAATTGTTAAATCGTGCCTTGAATATCATCAAGTTCAATTAACCACCAACTTTTCTTTTACGACCTACACTTAAGCCTTACTCCCTAAAAGTTTCCCCTTGCCTATAGCTTCTGAGTAACGATTTTAAATGAGAATTCTGGGAGACCATGCACGTGCGTCACGTGATAGACTCCCAATTTATTTCGTTATTAAAATTGAATTCAACTTTGTTTTATAGCATAAGTTTATAAGATATGTTCACCATAAGTTTGTCACTGGTAACTTAGAAACTGGAGCTTGTCAAGAAGTGAGTGACGTAGGTCATAGATTCGAGGTTAAGCGATGTACGCCTGGTGAGGCGCTGCTGTCAAAGGCTTAGTAATGCAGACTAAATAGGAGCTAGATGGAATAGGTCCTAGCTGCAAAATTAACCAACGAGTGTAGGACTTCAATTCTCGCTTCAGTCGTTCTCGAACTAGCTCGAGCTGTCTCTAGCATTATATGAGGGGTTAGGAAGTCTCCCAGTAGTATTACGAAGACCTAGTAAGTGTCATACTTATGGAAAATATCTTATAAACTGGTTAAATTTATGGTTAAGTTTTTGGGAAATTTACTTTGTTTAAAAATTAAAAGTATTTTTGTTCTGAACTAAGTTTTGATGCAAACGCTTTGAAATTTTTAGGAATTATAAAGGCTAAGGTGCACGTTGAATTGTTAAATTTTGGTGTAAATTAATTGGTGCTAAGGTGTAGTTTATTGGTGTAATCACCGTTACCAAACCCTACTGTAGAAAAATATTCAGAAACAAAACCTCACTCACTGGGAAATCAATATTTTTAATTAATTTCTATTTACATTTTTATCAACATTTTATTTACTTTTCTTTTCTTTTAAAAATGTTACTTAATTATCAATAATAATATACTTAACTATTATAATTGATATTAATCAGACCTCGTTACTCTTAATTATCAACTAATTATCCTATATATTTTTACAGTACTTTTACGTCTATATAATTTTTATTTTTTATTTTGAACATTTAATCGGTAACTTAAATTTTTAATTGTATTTTTCGATTTTAAATTGTATATACCCAATTTGAAGGTATCTTTTAAAAGTTAAAGAATTCTCGTAAATCACGCCTTTATCGCAGAACCGGGTTTTATTTTTTACTATAAAGCGACATTTTTAGCATTTTAGAGAGAGTTAAAAAAAGCGCTAAAGCCTAAATTTGTTATAAATAGAATTGGAAAATAATTTGAAAAATAATTTTTATTTTTAAGATAATTCCGGGGGAAAGTTTAATTAATGACACGATTTTATTAAGGTTTTTTATGTTAATTGGTTTAATTTAAATTTATTAAGCGGGTAATTTTATTTTTAATTAAATCTGATTAGAAAATAATTTAAAAATAATTTTTTTTACCGAATTTCTGAAAATATTTTATAATTTTTAACACGGTTTAATTAAGTTAAGTTTTTTATGTTAATTGGCTTAAATTATTACGCGTCTTTCCTAGATAATTTTCATTTATTATGACATCACTGATAGAAATTTTAGAGAATTATTAGAAATTATTCTGAATCAGAATTTAGAAATTTTTGAGAATTATTGGAAATTATTTTGAATCAGAATTTAGAAATTTTAGAGAATTATTAGAAATTATTATGAATCAGAATTTAGAAATTTTAGAGAATTATTAGAAATTATTCTGAATCAGAATTTAGAAATTTTAGAGAATTATTAGAAATTATTATGAATCAGAATTTAGAAATTTTAGAGAATTATTAGAAATTATTATGAATCAGAATTTAGAAATTTTAGAGAATTATTAGAAATTATTCTGAATCAGAATTTTGAAATTTTAGAGAATTATTAGAAATTATTCTGAATCAGAATTTAGAAATTTTAGAGAATTATTAGAAATTATTCTGAATCAGAATTTAGAAATTTTAATTTGCATATAAAAACCGATATCATCAAAATAATTTATAATATTTTGTTGCAAAGTTAAGCTTTTTATTATAATTATTAAATTTAGCCAATTAACTATAGTATATAATACGACTAATTTAAATAATTAAAACAACGTGTTTAATTTTATCATTTATTTATTTAATCTTAATTTGGCACGACTTAAATATTAAACTCGCGCGCACGTCAATATAATTAATCTAAGTACATTATTTTACAATCATCTTTATTATTTAACTAATATTAATTAATATTAATATTCAAACAAAACTCTATAATAAATTCAAACAAAAGTTCAATTTCAATTTCAATCCATGATGCAATTAAATTAACTAATTAAAATTAGTATAGTACTAATGTTTAATTTTAAACATCAATTGTGAAGCGTTTAGTATTACAATTTTTCCAAAGATCTCGGGTTGGTTAGCAACTCTCTCGTTAACCTCCAACATTGTTTGGCGGCATTCTCTAATGAAGTTGCCGATTTGCCCTTAAATAGATCCAATTGCGGCAAGAAATAATGCGGGCACCTCCTGCATTGCAAGCACGAAATTAGCTGCAATAGAATCCCGTTAATTCTATCTCCCAAACACGTTTCATCCCATTCCAACTCTCTGGGGTGTTTTTCGCATTCGTACAATAGCAAGGTCTTTAAATGGTAACTGGTGACGGGGTTACCAGGTAGATCCAAATGACGGTCGCGTAGAGTCCTTAAAATACTCAGGCATTTCTTACGGCAACCGCCTTGTAGCAGACGATTTTCGGCCTCACCGAAATTAAGAACCCAAGCGTCGCCTTCCATCGATGACTGCTTCCCTTGGAGGGTGATACACTCTTTAGATAAGAGGTCAAAACCCTCCGCTTTGACCTCAGCGACCAGGTTAGGGTTTGGCCAAGGTATATGAGGTACGGGCCAATGAGCGGCAGAACGTGGCCATAAACCGCTGCAACGAAACGCCGGCGTTATTTGAACGACAAACCGTTCGCGAATTCGCAATTTGACTTCGGTTGTATCCGCCACCATTTTGACGATATCGCGATAAGCCGATTTGTCGCAGGCCTGAGCGACAAGGGTTTGGAACCGGGATCGAATCTTGCGGGCGGACAAGTACCCCGATGCGGTTATAAATTCCACCCATAGCGACATTGATCTCTTACGGCCGTCGCTTAGTTTCAGAACGGCACAACCGGGTAAGCTTCCATCATCAACGAAGTTAAATACCCCCATTTGATTCAGAAATAAGACAACCTCAAACTCGGTGGGTGAAATGACCTCAAATCCATCGTAACGACTGTTACATTCGGTTAAGGACGAGATGAACCTCGGTTCTTGAACTTCGACCTCCTTCAGAACGTCCTGTACGACCTTGCATACTTCGCGGACCGTTTTGGCAACAGCCGCTTTACGACCGTGTACCCGTTCCCCGTAAAACTTGTTTAATTGGTACAAGAGCTTCGATTGGGCCGCCATCATATCCGGTGGGACCAACATTGTCGACCAGGTGGGATCCGAGGGTTTCTCGTCGACCGTAGAGTTATTATCCCAAAAAAGCTGCGCTTGGTGTGTCGGTTCCGTTTTGGCAGTCCTGGTTAGTGGGCCAAATTCACCGTCAGAAATTTATTTATTTATTGCACTAGCTTCAGCCGAGTCGCATGTTAGCGTGGCTTTAAGTAGCCTTTTTTAAAATGAGGTAATTTGGAGTCAACAATTATAGGTTAATCAGTTAATTTTCATAGTATCCTTTAAAATACTGTCGGGAGTAAGCCGGGAATTGTGTGCAGTAAACCGGGAATCTCGTGCCGAGCCTCGGTAACAAACCGTGTGTCTCGTGCGGAGTGTCGGTAGTAAACCGGGAGTCTCGTGCGGAGTGTCGGTAGTAAACCGGGAGTCTCGTGCGGAGTGTCGGTAGTAAACCGGGAGTCTCGTGCGGAGTGTCGGTAGTAAACCGGGAGTCTCGTGCGGAGCGCCAGTAATAAACCGCGTGTCTCGTGCGGAGCCGGTAGTAAACCGTGTGTCTCGTGAAGAGCAAAGGCAGTAAACCGGGAATCTCGTGCGGAGCGTCGGTAATAAACCGGGAGTCTCGTGCGGAGCGTCGGTAATAAACCGGGAGTCTCGTGCGGAGCGTCGGGATTCGGTAGTAAACCGGGAATCTCGTGCGGAGCGTCGGTAATAAACCGCGTGTCTCGTGAAGAGCAAAGGCAATAAACCGGGAGTCTCGTGACTAAACGTCGGTAGAAAACCGGGAGTCTCGTACGGAGCGTCGGTAGTAAACCGGGAATCTCGTGCGGAGCAACGGTCAGTAATCTCCCAAGATAAGAACAACTATCCAATAGATTCTTCCAAGTTAAAACTACCCTACTTTAGTTAATGCAAATTCCAAAAGAGCAGTGTGAAAATCCGTCCAACTGTAACAGAAATCCTTTCGGGCTGCAGCGTCCGAGCCGACGGGAGCCTCGGGTATTCGTAGCGACTGGAGAAACGGACCGGTAGACGGTCGGGATTACGGAGAGGAAAGTTTTAGGAGAAATCTCTCGGTCTCCCAAGGCATTTCTGTTCACCCCAGACTTCTTACTAATATATCTCGTTAGAGGGCGGAGTTGTCGAGACTGACCCCTTCCCGACGGGGATTTTGCAAACCCCCCTCCCGTTCCTTAAATCGGAGTGATTGCGTAAAAATCCTTCCCCTAATCCTGGTCAGAACTCCGCCCCATCTACTAGGAGGTTCTCCCGCGCTTTTCTGTTTAGTCTCCCGCCCGCTGCTCGCGCCGGCGCCGCCGGAAGCTGCGCAAACGAATCGAAGCGCCTGAGCCTGCTACTTTCTCCCTTTCTCTCTCTCTCTCTCTCTCTCTCTCTCTCTCTCTGTAGAAATTTTGCCGTCAGCTCGGCGCTCTCTCCAAGATTTATTCGCGAATAATTTCGGGGGTGTACTTAGTATTTGAGTATTTACTGTGACGATTTGGCCAACTTTTTCGTTGCTTTTATGCGCCAAGTTTTGGTCTCAAAGAGTGCGTTCATGCCTGATATGGTGTGTTGTTGTTCGAACTTCGAAAGCAGCCCCAGCTGTTGACAATAGTTAAAATGTTAAAAGAACGTTTAGGCAATCATGTCTAGGCCTAGAAGAATTCAAGGGAAACTCGCGCGCCAAAACAGCTATGGGATTTTTTTCTCTCTCTATCTGTAAGTTGCGGATTTTTACGTTCGGGATCTCTCTCTAAAAAAAAAAACTGTGGTGGTGTTGGTGCAATCGATGAAAGGGGATGGGATTTTTTGGGGACAAAGAAAGGGGAGGGTTTGTTGGTTTGGTTGTAAGCGGGTTGACGGGTTGTAAATTGTTTGATTTGGGTGTTCAATAATGTATACGGGTAGCAATATTGGGGTTTTGATAATTTTTTGAAAGGTAGTTTTGACTATTCAAAATGCAAAAATTGCAGATCATTGTTGTAAAAGTTGATTTTTAATATCTGCACCTTTTGGGCTTTCGCAAAAATTATTTATAAATGCGTATTTTAAGAGCTCTAAGCAAAAGTACTTTTTCACTTATTTTTAAATATCTGTACCTTCATGAGTTTTAATGTAAAAATTACGTATAAATGCCTATTTTAAACAGCGTGAAGCAAAGCTGTTTGAGCTTATTACTTTTTAGTATCTGCACCTTCATGCATTTTATTATAAAAATTACATATAAATGCGTATTTTAAAAGCTCGAAGCAAAACTACTTTTTCACTTATTTTTAAATATCTGCACCTTCATGAGTTTTATTGTAAAAATTAAACAGCGTGAAGCGAAACTGTTTGAGCTCATTACTTTTTAGTATCTGTCCCTTCATGGGTTTTATTGTAAAAATTATTTATAAATGCGTATTTTAAGAGCTTGAACCAAAACTACTTTTTCAAATATTTTTAAATATCTGCACCTTCATGAGTTTTATTGTAGAAATTACGTATAAATGCATATTTTAAAGATCGTGAAGCGAATTACTTTTGAATCAAGCTAAACTCTTATTATTAAACATAGCTAGATATAATTTTAATCTATTCAAATGGACTCTAAAAATATATTTAAATCAAACACCAAAAATATTTAAAATTTAATTGAAAATAATTCACCCTACGCAATTTAGACCCTACATCCTGGTTGAAATCTATTACACATCACATTTTATTAAGTTAAATTAAATTTTGTTGGGCTCATTTTTGAAATAAACTTTGGGCAATAAATATCGTTGAGAATGTCTACAAATTAAACTTAACTGAACGGAGCTAGAAGATATTTAAAAAAATAAACTAGAAAACAGGCGGATAGGGGAAAATTCTTTCCCAGCATATCCCTTGGCTATCCCAGCTATTCTTGACTTTATCTTGTGTAGGAATCTAGTGAGCAGTCATTCAAGGGTAGATTTACGGTCCGGCTGACCTCCCATATAGTCTGAGACATTTTTAAGATCTTTTACCACGGAATAGGACAGAGACAGGGACGGAGAAAGATCCTGATAGAGGCCCTTAGATGCGATGCTCGCAACCTCGTTGCTGTTTGCAGAGATTCGCCTATTTTAGAATTTACCTGACGCATTCAGAAGTCCTACCTACAAGGCTTAACTACTCCCACATGTTAAAAATAGTAGGGGCGGTAAAGGTCAATGAATTGTCATATTCGTTGGTTATTTGGTGATTAGACGGAAATCTGATTTGGAATTGAATGATCTGAATCGAACAGAATTCTACAAGATTTTCGGACAAGTGGTTGAATTGCATTCACAATGACTGGCACCACGTGTCTTCACACTATTCGTGTTATCATTATTATGTTAATGTTTAGATTATGAGTATGTAGTTATGTTATGTTTTGTTAGCATTATGGGTATTTAATTATGTTAGGTTTTGTTATAGTTGGGGGTAAGTAAGGTTAGGATTTGTTAGGATTAAGTTAGGTTAGGGTTTTTTTGGTTAGAGTTGTATAATTTCAAGTAGATATGAAAATTAAAATATGTAATTTTCGATGACTTTAGACGACCAGGGAAACACAGCAAATTTATTACTTCTAATAATGAACTTTGCTCGATGACTTTCATTTATTATAAAGTTTGCAGCCGCTCCGTCGGTGGGTCGGTTGCCTCCAAAATTGCCTCGCTCCAATTTAGGCCGGATTTAAAATTTAACTTCATTTAAAATTCGGTCCCTTCCGCCCGCCTAATTTCCCGAAAAAGTAATAATAATATCAACCGGAGCCTGTACTAAGGCGAAGGTTAAGGCGGACGTATACGCAATATTAAATTATATCAGCAGTAAAATAGCGCATTGAACAAGAGTGTATAATGCATGTAGTTCATTATTTTTGCTGTTAAAAAAAGGGCGCTTTGGTATTATAAGCAGACGTCCGTGCATACGTTGGTTCGTTATTGAAGGATTAGAGTTGCTGATCGATAATGAACCCGTGCAGCTTTGCATGCGAAAGTCTTTTTAGTTTTACACCTTTCTTCTAACAAACTCCGGACGACTACGTGCTCGTAATGAATAATTTTAGATACCTATGTTCTATGGATTATAGCGCCGAGGAATATGTACTGTACTATATAGGTACCTATTTCCTGACGGCAAATTAAGTATAATGGAAAATGGGGGTTGTACCTTGTATGACTATGAGCAGTTCGCGAAAAAGCAACCACTATTCCATAAAACAGCGGCGTTGTTCAAAACTGCTGTTTTGGGAAATAGCAGTTTTTAGGTACTAGAGTTTTGAACAATTCTTAACCCACCTATTAAGTACAACAAGATTGTTATACGCTAATATAACCTTACCTGACTTAATACTATTCGGGTTGCAATAACAATACCTGTACCGACCCTAATACTACTGGGTTTGAAATAACCTAACCTAACTTAACCTAAACTGACCCTAATACTACTAGGATTGAAATAACCTAACCTAACTTAACCTAAACTGACCCTAATACTACTAGGATTGAAATAACCAAACCTAACCCGAGGGGCTATTCATTCGCCAAAATTTTGTACAACTGATTGCTGATTTCTGAATTCCGATGATTACGATTATTTTCGGTGATTTCCATAATCTTTACATACTATACTACTGAGGTTCAGATAACCAAACTTAACCTAACATAAACTGACCCTAATACACTGGGGTTCAAATAACCAAACCTAGACCCTAATACTACAACTATAGCTCGAGCTGTAAGTCATAGAATTACGAAGTATAGGTAATACCATACTTATATAACATATCTTATAAACTTATGGTCAAACCCATGGTAAAAACACTTATCGGGACTGCGATTACCAATTGATATCTCGGCAATCGAATCTACGAAATAAGCCTTTGAAATATGAATTCCGTTCTAGGCCTACATGTTGCATGCAACTTCGGATCGAGTTTTTCCTCTTTTAATCTTTTCAAGGTTCTAACAAGCCGACATCAAAAACTTTTTCCATTCGCATATAAGCTAGGATTAGACGATTATAATCTCTAGTTGATCCTAAAAATATATATATATTTTAAAACGGGGTTTTAACAGCGGAGAAATATGTGACCATGGTTAGGGTCCCTTGATAATTTCGGTTGAATGAACACGCGGGTTCCCCTTACAAAGGGATTCGGAATTGCTTGCCGCCCTATTACAAACTATATCCTACTGCTGTACATGCCGAGATCTCAAAATTTTCAAGCCGCTTTGTGTGGTGAGACGTTGTAGAGCTACCGGTATTGTTAAAGGATACGTTTTGCAGTTTGAGAACTCGATATAGGACGGCGGAAGTTGAACTTGTTTTACCTGAAGATTCGTTATAAATGATTTCTAAATACAAATTTGCTTGTTATATTAAGATGCTGTTTGTCTAAGTCATAAAGGTGCGTTCAGCTGCACTTACCAGCAGTATATGTTTTAAATGTAATAATGAGATCAGTTTAATCGCCAAGTCTTAATGGGCTTACACTTCAGTCCTAGTTCAACCATAAGTTTATATGATAAGTTCCATAAGCAAGACACTACCTATACTTCGTAATGCCGGAGACTCACAGCTCGAGCTAGTTCGAGAACGACAAGCGAGAATTGAGGTCCTACACTCGGTGGTTAATTTTGCAGGACTTCCTATTTAGTATCATTACTAAGCCTTTGACAGCGCCTCACCAGGCGTCGCTTTATCTCGAATCTATGACCTACGTCACTTCATGACAAGCTCCAGTTTGTAACCAGTGACAAACTTATGGTCAACATATCTTATGAACTTATATGTAATAATAAGATCGGAACGCGCTGAATAAGATCTCAAAAAATCCGCTTCAATAACTCTGAATTGCCAAGTCTTAATGGACTTACTTCATCCAAAATTCGTAGCAGGCGAACTTTAAACACGTTCAACAAAGTATTTAGCTCACTATTAACTTCTGGAAACTTAATTGAACGTTTCCAATAGAAAAACCGTACAAATTTACCTTAGTAATCATATTGTAAACACAAATTTCTTAACTACAACTTTATCACGTGTTCTAACTCTAGTATGACCTTACCACGTGGTCTAATCTAAAGCCAAAGCCCCCTTTGCTTAGCGGTTGACGATTTCTTTGAAAAAAAACTGGTGAATAGCGTCGTGAATCGGTTCCCCGCAAGGAGGCGTTTAACTCGCTCGAATAAACCCGATGAATGGCGTCAAGACAGACCATAGATGGCGGGCCGCCTTTTGTGGGCCTAGGGGTCCTCGAGAGAGGTCATTGTTAGAACTCGAAAAGCGTATATATATTCTTTAACAAACAGATCTAGAACGGATCTGAAAAGGACTGCATGTTTTCTGGGAAGCTAATCTCCTTGTTGTGTTGAAGGGCCCAAGGAGGACCTATTGAAGGATGTATGGGGGCTTGTACTTGCTGAAACCGACTTGAAATCTCCACTCCCCAGGCTACGCGTGGTTTAACAATAGGTTACGGGCGATTTTGGTCAGGTACCCCTGGTCCCTTGTAGGTCTTCAGTTTGGTTTTGTTTACCTGGGATAGATATCTAGGTTTTTTTTGCTTTGGGTTGATAATAATACAGTTTTCGAAGTGCTAGTCCAGTGGTGGAGTCAATGTGCTGTTTTGATGATTTTGTTTTAATTTTTCAGTGTTTAAAACTTTAATCAAATAATATGTGTTTTTATGTTCTGAAAACTTCGTGTGTTTGTGGATCATATTTTTATCAAAATTTAACCAGTTTTATACGTTTCTATCAAAATGTTATTAGTTTTCGATCACATTTTTATCAAAATGTTATTGGTTTTCGATCACATTTTCAAAAAATTAATTCTAATATTTTTAGTCACATTTCTATAAAATTTTCATCGGTTATCTTATGAATCACATTTTTATCAAATTTTCATCTATTATGAAACACTTTTTTATGAAATTTTAAACCCTTTGAAACCACATTTTCATCAAATTTTCAATAGTTTGAAACCACATTTTCATCAAATTTTCAATAGTTTGAAACCACATTTTCATCAAATTTTCAATAGTTTGAAACCACATTTTCATCAAATTTTCAATAGTTTGAAACCACATTTTCATAAAATTTTCAATAGTTTGAAACCAGATTTTCATCAAATTTTCAATAGTTTAAAACCACATTTTCATAAAATTTTCAATAGTTTGAAACCACATTTTCATAAAATTTTCAATAGTTTGAAACCACATTTTCATAAAATTTTCAATAGTTTGAAACCACATTTTCATAAAATTTTCAATAGTTTTGGTTTTTATTCTACACACGAGATGCACTAATAAACCTAAATATTCATCAAATTTTCATCTCATTCTTATCAAACGCTCCTCATGTTTTTAGAACCAAAGCAACAAACATAATTTAATGAAAAATCATGCAATCATTCTTAATTAAATCAAACCTACCCACAATTGACAATTTCAAGAAAGAATAGATCAAGTTGATCCGGTCTACGGAATATTGAACAAGTTTCTTTTCGACATTACTTTTATAACATGGCAAACCCAACATCTAACAGATAAGGGAGTTTCTTGTGAAATTCTTTCCACGGTATATCGTTTGATATACGTTGTTGATTCCCCATCCCATAATATTTCAACGACTTATACAGTATCGAATATCCGCAAAATCAAGTAAACCCACCCGTATATGGTATGGTATCACCCTTGAATCTGTATAGACCATGTCCACAAACTACGGGAGCTCACAGCGGGAACCTCTCTTGCACCGTCAGAACTTAGAACTTTTACTTGAGTGGGACATTCGATAAATCGAAGTCGGGGTCAAAGTTCACGCAGGTATAGACGAAGAATTCAGGGTGGTGGGGGTAGAAAGGTAGAGAGAGAGACGACAATAAACAATAAGAATAAGAGAGAGGTTGTAGGGGTCAATCGGTGGGCATGGCGCCAGTCAGGGCCGCGCGGCCAGGCTGCTGGGCTCCTGTCGTCTTCAACTTTCTGTAGACTTGTTCAGTTGGACGCAGCTGGGAGATAGATTGGGCCATTATACATGCGTGGACATTAAAGTCATTTATTGTATCTTGACAAGCTGGGAATTTGAGTATAATATGTTGTATTATGGGTATCCAAGGTTACTATATAAGGTATAGCGACGTAAAATGTTTTTCAGGATGATATTTTGCCGTAACATGGTTGCTTACCAGTAGGGTTGGCGTAGTATCTGGACGTTTGAAATTAGTGTGATGTGTCAGGGACGTTTGAAAATAGGGTGTGGTGTGCCAGGGACATTTGAAAATTGTATGGTGTGGTTTGTCAGGGACGTTTGAAAATAGGGTGTGGTTTGTCAGGGACGTTTGAAAATAGAGTGTGTTGTGTCAGAGACGTTTGAAAATAGAGTGTGTTGTGTCAGAGACGTTTGAAAATAGGGTATGGTGTGTCAGAGACGTTTGAAAATAGGGTATGGTGTGTCAGAGACGTTTGAAAATAGGGTATGGTGTGTCAGAGACGTTTGAAAATAGGGTATGGTGTGTCAGAGACGTTTGTAAATAGGGTATGGTGTGTCGGGGAAGTTTAAATTAGTATGGTGTTTCAGGGACATTTAAAATTGGTATGTGTCAGGGACATTTCAAATCAGTGCGATGCGTCAGGGACAAGTGCCAGATAACATTTAAATTATAAGGCATTTTAATCACAAAATTCTGACTTTTCTTCAAACAAAACTTCCAAAATTTGTCAGGGAAGTAACTTTAGACGGTCAGGGAAAACCTGGTAACGGAAGGTCGACGTCTCTATAGCTGTTTCGCGCATCGTTCTACGCTTAAAGAGTCTCTTTGATCGTTGCTTATAATTTTGTAGTTCCCTGGTATTTCCAAGACTGATCACGTGACACGTTACATCTTCCAATTCATTTTGCCGAAGAACTTGCGGAAATTTATGAACTTCGTGATTCGCGCATCGTATTGCGCATCAGAGAAGATTTCCTCGATATGCATTGATATTCAAAGAAGAAATTTTCAAATTTGTTTTCCACGCACCAAATTTCTCCTTTTGGCTTAACCGTCTTTTTAGTAACCTTGGTTGTAGCTACCAGCTCTCGATCGTCCTTGTAAGGGGCCCTAACTGCTGTTTACATAGCATTCGGTTTTATTAACTTTAATTTATGACAATCAGAAGTTCCGCGTGGGGTGAGCGTGTGGACTTAGGAGAAACCTCCCCCCCCCCGGGTCCTGTTTACGCATGCGTGTCCGTGTTGTGATAGCGAAACATTTTTAAAATGGAAAGTTTATATCCGTGTCTAATTTCAATTTAGTATATTTGCCCATTTTATGCCCCTTAAAACAATTTGAAATATTTAACTGTCAATAGGATATCTTAAAATTGATCATGGATTTTACAGTTAAATTAGTAAATTTGTAGTTATTACTCCAGAAACCATTCACGTATTTACTAGGTGATCTTGAACATGGAAATGTTTAAGGAAGTATATTGGAAACACCTGGAAATGTCAGGAAAATATACGGGAAAAAAACCTGGAAATGTCAGGAAAATATACGGGAAAAAAACCTGGAAATGTCAGGAAAATATACGGGAAAAAAACCTGGAAATGTCAGGAAAATATACGGGAAAAAAACCTGGAAATGTATGGGGAAAAACCGGGAAATGTCTTGGAAATATATGGGAAAAAATCCTTGAAATGTCTGGAAAATAAATGGGAAAAATCCTTGAAATGTTTGGGAAATATATGGAAAAAATTCTTGAAATATCAGGGAAATATAAGGGGGAAAACCTTGAAATGTCAGGGAAATATAAGGGGGAAAACCTTGAAATGTCAGGGAAATATATGAGAAAAAACCTGGACATCTCAGGGAAATATATGAGAAAAAACCTGGAAATCTCAGGGAAATATATGGGGAAAAACCTGGAAATAAATGGAGGAAAAACCTGGAAATGTCTGGGAAAAAACCTGGAAATATCAGGGAACGCGTTTTTAAAAACGTTGTATGAACCCTGTTGACATTAGTGTTAATTTTCACACCATTCCTCTAATAGCTTCCTCCGCCTCTACTAAATACACAGTGTTGAAATTGTATGATACCACATGCAATTATAAACCCATTTCTTTTGGGGTACTCTGCGAAGGCAAGGCAACACTTGGCTCGACTTGGCCCCTTGTCGCTCGCACCAAAATGAGGCGATGAAATGTTTTACTACTTACTTTTTTTTTCCTACTCTAAAGCACGCCATATCACCGAGATGAGAAAGTTTTGGGTCTTGACGACGACGCCGCGTGATAGATATATTCACTCAGGAATACATACAGTTAATTGGAATAATTGTGTAGCTTGCTATTTTCATTCAACGTATCTAAGCGGGCTTTGAGGGAGGAGCTAGACAAGAAGTATAAATACTTCTCTTCGAGAGAAGTGTACCACCACAAAGTGGGGGTGTAATTGTAACACGATTCTTCCCAACATCCGCTAAAACATTTGAGAGTGTACAAGGTTACTAAACTTATTCACATACGCGATAAATAGTTCACCCTCATCATTACCAGGAGCAGATGACAAAGGAGTCTCGGACGCTAGCTTCCACAATATAGAGGGCAATGGCACCCGCGTACGTCACAGCTGTAGCGGTATCGTTTGCCATAGAGGCGCTATCAGACATTATAGCAGACGATGCTTTTGGTGGATTATATCTGTCACCAAAGTCTGCTGGGAATGTTTTTGTAATAACGGAGTAACGGTGGCTACTGAGGTTCGTCTTATCCGATCGCGACATAAATATACACAATATAATTACTTTATTCAAACAGCTGTAACCGTTGGTATTAAAATAAAAGATAAGACTACATTTTGTGACTTTAAACCTACTAAATAGTCAAATTAAGTCCAAACTAGCAGAGAAACCCAGGTAAGGCTTAATTAACAATTTGTTCCCACTGGAATGATTGGGGTCGGGTTTTCAAAAGATAAAAGCAAGGTTTTAAAAGATGCCGAAACACAACGTTATATATGTGTTTTAGGGCCAAAATATTCCGTATTTCTTTTGAATTAATTGACTGCTACAAGAGGTTGGAAACGAAATCACTGTCTCTTACTTTTTGGGCTTTAAAAGATCGTGAGTGATTTCTTTTCCCAACCTCTTGTAGCTATCATTTAATTCAAGAAGAAATTTAGAAAAAATGGCACTGAAACACATTTTAGTTTTTTAATAATGTACATACGTTACTCGCTGGGCTTTTCATTATCAATTTTAGTCTAAAAAAAAAAAAGATTAAAAAGCCGTTGAAATCCTTTTTTTAACTCTAATACTCGTTAAGCCTAGGCTACTTATAAGCAGACGATACGTAATTTTAAAGAGAGGCTCCAGACGCGATTTCCCAGATCTCCTTTCGAGACTTTGCAGCCACGCTATTGGTTGGAAAATAAAGCTCAAATTTCCTACGAGAGGTGGCACTGGCGTAATGATTTTCGTTAATAACCGTGACGTTCGCGGATCCCATTGCCCTCTACGTTATGGAAGCTAGCGTCCGAGACTCCTTTGTCATCTGCTCCTGTCATTACTCTATTAGTGAAGGCTTAACTATTTGCCAAGGCGCATGCAAGGCAACCAAGGTTTGTGACTTGATTGCTGAGAATTTAGTACATCAAACAGTTGTTAAATTCACCCAAACACGGTGCGATGACAATCTGAAGTTTGATGAGCGGGAGACTATGGTCAGCCTGGAAAGAATCACGTTACATAACTGAAGTATTAAGGTGATACAGAGTCTCATCCTTCTTCTATTATCCCCTTCTGGTATGATGAATTTTACCTCGCGAATTTTTAATCTATCTCACTGCACGTTGCACCTCTGACCTCACATTGCTACTAACCAATGAAATCACAGTTAGAAAGACGTTAGTCATGCATCCCCTATACGCGTACGTGTAGCCACCTTTGACAATGCATTGGTCTAATGCACTGTGGAAGGTAGCTACACGTACGCGTTTAGGGGATGCTTAAACTCTCTATTATAAGTCGCGTGACGCGTAGTAGGTTCTCAAGCCCGGCCCACCACAAAACCCGCATAGAAATTAAGATGGACCCCAATGATTCTTAGCAGCTGTATGAATTCCCGATACAGTATACACTTTGGGGAATTAAGAAGTGTTGGGGAATGTTTCTTCTTTGGCGCGGCGCCTGCCTTAATTGCTTTGCGCTTTTGATCCGTAACACATGCGACGCAGCTAGCTAAAGGAAGTATCTTCCCGCGGACCCGCTCGACGGTTCCGTCGTTCTCCGTAATTTCCCTTTATCGGTGTCAACTTACACGTTTTTCCCGCGCCACTGTGTGTATATATGGTTTATTTTAAACTGCAGGCGCTGTTGGCTTGTTGATGTTGTTGACGCGAGACTAATTTTTATCATTTGGGAGGAATAATTTTAGATGAGATCGGGAGGGATGATGGTTTTTGAAGTTAAGTTAAGGTGAAAATTAAAATGTGTTACTGGAAAATTTAGGCACGTGTTTATATGGGGGGGGTTTAAACAGGGTTTTTCTGTTACGTCAGTTATAAATTAAAAGGTATGTTCTTTGGGTTGAACGGAGTGGAAAGTGTCAAAGAATCTGGGGACAACATTTGCTTACGGATATGTGGACTTCCAAACATTAACTCCTGAAACATGGTAATAGTCACTCATGTAGAGTTATTAGCTTTACTGGGAAATTCTATATGAAATAGCTGATAGCACGAGAAATTCTGTATAAAATCGCGGATATCACGAAAAATTCTGTAAGATTTGGGAGAGCACGAGAAATTCTTTATAAAATCGTGAATATCACTATATAGAAATTCTTATAAAATCGTGAATATCACTAGAAATTCTGTATAAAATTGCGGGTATCACGATAAATTCTATGTTAAATCGACGGTATCACGATAAATTCTATGTTAAATCGACGGTATCACGATAAATTCTGTATAAAATCTCGAATATCACGAGAAATTCTCTATAAAATCCTGAATATCACTAGAAATTCTATAAGAAATTTGGGGTATCGTATATAGTCGGTTTGTGTAAGCGCGGCGAGATGAATTGAAAATGTTCGGTTTCACATGCCGTCGGCAATTACGGAATGAAAGTTCCGTATCAAATTTTGACGATTTTCTCTCGAAAAATAGGGCTATAAGCAACTGTCATTTTATTTCTTTAAATAAAATCTTTTGAAAGAGCCCGACGATGCGTTTTGATGTACAGATTTAATTGATTATATTCGTTAATTAGAAGTTAAGTGATGACATACGATACAAATGTATTAAATTTCATTTCTCCAACAATCGAGATTAATCGAACGCCGGCCGTTGTCCTTACGTGGGCGGTTTCATCCATATTGGCCTACTGAACCGATTCAAATAGATCGAAATTGGAACATTGTTAGAAATAATCATATTTTGCGTTACGTCGAGCTGTAGTATTTTTAGTAAGACACGTCTCTTTGAAACTGAGGAATGCTACGAGACGTGAAATTACGTACCATAAGTTCATAAGATATGTTCAATCCATAAGTTTGTCACTAGTTACTGCGAGCTTGTCATGAAGTGACGTAGGTCATAGATCCTGGTATTATTTTAGAAAAACATGAAAGAGAGAATAGATGAAAACCGAAAAAACCTTCGTCTACGCCTATATAGATCAAATTCTGCATTTTTCCTAATATTCTATATAGCCAGGCACTGGCTTTTAGCGAAAGTATAGATGTAGGGCGAAACAGGGTTAGGCTTAGTGCCTTAATTCAATTTATATTTCATTTCGAAGGCGCTTCCTCGGTCCCCGGTTCCCGCTCCGAGCGATGCCATCGGATTACTTTGTTCCCGCTCTAGGTCGCTCCCAGACCCGGCTCGGAAGGAACAATTTGATTATTACCCTCTCTTCGCTCGTGTTCTCGCTGCGCTATCTTGCTCGTTATATCTCATTCGCCGATGAATATTTCGTTATACGGGGTAGATGGATGTCGTAGATGGACGTTATAAGCGTGGTAATTTTCTGTCTTAAAAACTTGATTAGTTTCGAAGACCGACTCGCAAAGGTTTTTAAGAACCATCAGCATTGGGTATACCGAGTGACCGTTACAAAGGTCACAGTTTTCAAGTTGTATTGCAGGAGTGGTTTAAGGATGCCCCTTTATATTTAATTAGCATTATCACTCAGTTAGTGTATATAATGAAAATTTTAAGGATATTTTCTAATTTTAATAAAATTCAGGGGTATTTTTTAGGTTTTAAATAAAATTCAGGGTATTTTTTAGGTTTTAAATAAAATTCAGGGATATTTTGAAGTTTTTAAATAAAATTCAGGAGTATTTTTTGGGGTTTAAATAAAATTCTGGGATATTTTTTGGGTTTTAAATAAAATTCAGGGATTTTTTGAGGGTTTAAAATAAAAGTTTGGGATATTTGAACTTTTTAAATAAAATTCAGGGATATTTTGAACATTTAAATAAATAAGTTTATTTTAATAAAATGCAGGGAAAAATCATTTATTTATATAAAATGCAGGTAAAAATTATTTTTTTTATATAAATTTCAGGGAAATTTTAGAGACCTTCTTTCCCTAATGTACATTGCAACTAATAAATCATAAACATAGCACTCCGTTCTCGAAGTGATCTTAAACCCGAAAATATCCTTGAAAATATCAAAGAAATCGGTCTACCCAAAAACGGTACGAACCCTGAATTTCAATTTATTTTAATACAAAAACTTAGAAGCACAACTATGTTATATCATAAAATATATTTATCATAAGTACTTTAGAAACTAGATAGTGAAGGCGGCCATGAAATGGACGACACCTGTTTGTTGTAGCGCTTAGGGCTCACCCGTAGCTCTCTCTCAAAACGCCTGCTTGCCATGCAGCCGATAAGAACAAGGGCTATAGTGCAAAGTGTTTCAAGCTATAAGCATATCTTAAAAGCGCAGTCCATTTTCGCGCCCCGTACAAAACGCCATTGAAAAATGAGGACTGGAAAACAAGACCACTTAAGTAACGGGTCCTCTCCTCTCTTTCCTTCCGTGTATGTTGTGTATGTAGCGATTGCCCTTTAAACAGATCAGACGGACGGACGGGAGCTTATAACATTAGATATAAATTGAAGCCACCCTTAAAACGCCGTGCAGAGCTAGGGCTCTATCGCAGTATACGTGCATGAAACAAGTTGGTTATAGCATCAAATAGTCGGGTCTGCGAGAGAGAGAGAGAGAGAGAGAGTATTAGGAATGTTTTTACTGAATTTTATACCATTTGGACTTGAAAATACTTCCTTCCGTTTATTCGGAAGATTGTTACCGTGAAAAAAATAGAAAACTAGGCCTACTACCAAAAGCTGTCCATGTGCTTTCGTGCACTGAACGCATTGCCACTTTTTAGTGTAAGGGTTACTCACTCACTATTAACCAACGTCAGCACTCAGTAGTGGACAATACCAGTAACATCCTTGCCGTTTCTGATGTGGGTTCATAGTACGGAAGTTATGGAATACTAAAAAATGTTCATTTTTCAAAGAAATATGCACTTCCGCATTATTTCTACATTTTTGAACGTATCGAAGCGATCTGTTAATTGAATTAGATTTGTCTTTCAATTTAATAATTAAATTTAAGGGAAAATCCGTAAACTCTCCAATGATCATAATTTGTTTAGAGTGTCCCTTATGGCAATGTTTGACTCAAAATTATCAGCCAAAGAAAGAACCCATCCACTGTACTTCGATCCTATAATAGAGTAATATCGGTTACGGGGAGGGTGACATTAAACTCCGCCCATTCGCCTTTTTGGAGGCAGAATTTAACATGAGCTCTATAGCCACCAGAAGGTGACTCCATCTGTTGGCTTGTTAATTTCATTGGCTGAAAAACCAATGACGTCTCACCCCCCTCAGCAAATATAACTCTATTAAACTTTTTGAAGGAAAATCAACATCCGAACATTTTCACCAATCCATAAAGGTAGCCACTAACGCGTACTCCAAAAATGTTTAAATTATAGAAGCACGAGATATCTGCGCGCGAAACTACCATAGAAGGACCTTTCGGGTTCTACTAATGGGCCCGAGGAAATTTTTCTCTCTTTTTTTGGGAGCCCGTCCATTAAGGGTCGAAATCAGATTATCAGGGCACGGGAGCAGGGCGGCTTTGTTGCTACCTCGTGTGATTGTATCATCCCACTCATCTAGAGAGGAGGGTGATTTTGTACCTACTTCCCTACCATAAGATATGTTCCATAAGTTTGCAACTGGTAACTTAGAAACTGGAGCTTGTCATGAAGTGAGTGAGGTAGGTCATTGATTCAGGGTAAAGCGAAGACGCCTGGTGAAGCGCTGCTGTCAAAGGCTTAGTAATGCAGACTATATAGGACCTAGATGGAAATGGAATAATTCCTGCAAAATTAACCACCACCGAGTGTAGGACTTCAATTCTCGCTTCCGTCGTTCTCCCTCGAACTAGCTCGAGCTATAAGTGTCTAGCATTAAGAAGTATAGGTATTGTCATACTTATGGAATGTATCTTATAAACTTATAGAAATAAAGCTAAGCCTTGGCCCCAATAGGCCAAGCGAATCAGCTTAAGATTTTATTCAATAATCCCTTAGGCCAAAACAGTACTAATAGTATTTAGGGGGTTCAGAGTTTCGAAAGAGGATTTGCTTAGAAAAGGATCAAGTACTTCAGAAAGATTATTTTTTCCTGGACAAAGCACAGGCGAGGCAAATATTCGGTACTTGGGGAGCTTCGGACGATTATATGGGTAATGCATTGTAGTGGGTAATTGTAAGTTAAAGAACTATAAACACTCAAATTGTTATAGACCATTCCATTCCATTAAGTCCAAATAAAAGTACTTCTCTACGAATACCCGGACGAAAATAACTGTAAACAATCAAATTCGTAAACTTGTAATAGGGCATGCCAAATGACCTTTAGGGTCCATTTTTAAATACCCCGACTTCCCCATGACCTTTAGAGCACATTTTTAAATTCTCCTACTTCACAGTGACCTTTATGGATAGCTGCGTCTTAATCTTAATTAGTTTCTAATGTCTTAAATCAACTAATTATGACTGTTTTTGTCACATATGTTAATGTAATTAAATTTATTTCAATGTTTTTATTTTCATTGTTTACTCATGTTTGTTTTGCTATTATCTTTGCAGGTTCTAAACTACTGCGACCATTTGCACGGAAAATGGCATTTTTCGGAGATCAGGGCCATCTTTTCCCGCCGTTTCTTACTGCAGAACGTCGCCCTGGAAATTTTCCTCGCATCAAGAAGTAAGAGAAATTAATTGTTTAATTATTTTATTTCCCTAATTGTCTCTCTTGAAGTTTCTGTCTAATTTATTTAATTTAATGCATTTGTACATTAACACGCATGCCTCTGTATAACAAAGTCAAATGCGTAATATCAGAAGGGGATAATAGAAGAGAAGTATTATATACTTCTGGTAATATTAAACGTTGACAGCTTCAAAAGCATGCACGGAACCTGACTTAATTTATAACATTAGCATTGCAATCGTAAATTTAGGTATAGCGTAGCTATTTTTTGGCTTCAAAATATACTCGAAATAGCCTAAGTTTATTTTCATAAGTTGGTACTCTATCTAGCTTTGCAAGAAGCATTCTTAATCAGTTTATACGCTGTACCTGTTTTTTATGGTTCATTAACTCTGCCATTTACAATGGTGGAATTATTACGCATAAACCGTAATCATTGTACAGAGAAAATGATAGTAATTAACTAAATACTAAAATTATTCGCAAAAGCAACTGATAATTAGTGGCTAATTAGTTTACTCTTCAATTACCTTACATTGACTAAGGGTAACGTGTGGTAACTTTCAACGGTAGTACTCTTAATTTCGTGCTTTCAATTACAATTGTAATATACCCAGTAAATTACCATTGGTAAAATTATGGTGTGCTAATATTCGGTAATATATGGTAAAATTTTGTGATGACCGTGATATTGTAAATTATCCGATTTCGATAATGATGCCGATATCGAAGTTTTACACGATACCGATTTTAACCGATTGTTTCAACTCGGCGAGACAAACGATTATTTAACCCGATATCGACCGAACTTTTACCGAATATTTAACTTGATGAAACCGATATAGACTATACTGATTATTTAGCCTGATAAAACCGATATCGACCGAACTTTTACCGATTAACCTGCGATGAAACCGATTTTGACCGAATATTTAACTTGATGTAACCAATATCGACCGAATTTATAACGATTATTTAGCCTGATGAAACCGATATCAATCACCCGAATTTTTAACCGATTGCCAACCGATATTTATCGATTACCAACCAATTTATACCGATTATTAACCGATATATCGATAAATTAACCTCGATCAAACCATTTAATCGATAAAAAGCGATAAATTATAAGCTCTAACCGAAATATCGATTAAAGTGTCATATCCCTCCGATATCATATCGATTTGCGCTCATCATTATTAAAATTATTTTTTGAAGTGGCGTTGGCCTTAATATATTAACACCTATTCAGAGTTTCAGACATCACTTTCGGTACTGCGTCCGTTAAATTCAGACTTATGACCATAGTCTTATCTTGAAATGAATTATACGAAGGGGGAAGATGACTACCATCACCAGGCAATAAAACTTTTGATGACAAACAGGATGAGACATTTCTAGCTCGGACATTTCTATAAAAGTATTTTCCAACTGGAGAATCTAACGCGCAGTTAAACATGCACTAAACGTATGGCAACAAATTCGCAATGTCCGTTGTTGTAGCAACTTCTACCGCGGTGCAATCTCGCGTTGCGTCTTTTTGGGACATTCCTAGAATCGTATATTGGGACGTTTTTATTGGGGCGCCTGAACATAAAAATGAAGATCCACGAAACTTGGGGTCTTCGTGTCGACTATACATCTGTTTGCGGTAATTGTCTCCATAAGTTTATAAGTGATACGTTCCTACCATAAGTATGACAATACCTATACTTCGTAATGCTACTGAGAGACTTACAGCTCGAGATAACTAGTTCGAGAAGGAGAACGACGGAAGCGAGTCAATTGAAGTCCTACACTCGGTGTTGGTTAATTTTGCAGCTAGGACTTCCATCTAGGTCCTATTTAGTCTGCATTACTAAGCCTTTGACAGCAGCGCCTCACCACCAGGCCTCCCTCTCTTTACCTCCTCGAATCTATGACCTACCTCACTCACTTCAAAATTACAAGCTCCAGTTTCTAAGTTACCAGTGACAAACTTATGGAATGAACATATCTTATGAACTTATGGTCCGAGAACTGTCTGGAAATGCCTCGAAACTTTTAGCTCGCCGGTTGTAAAATTGTGTAGTGTTGTAAAATTTTTAGGACCTCCGACTAGGAAATACGTACATAAATTAATTCGGGAAAACCGTCCCTAAACCTTGGTGACGCCTTGTCTTGACAATATCCAGTTATGTCAATGACAGCTTCCGGTTTTTGACTCAACCGATGTAAATCTTCGACAAAAATATACTGGATAACCACTTAAAAAGATACCAGAAGTCCATAACCCAACCGAAGATACAATTACTTATATCAGAAGGGTATAATAGAGAAGGGTGACACTCTATATCCTCTTAACAGTTAGTTATTTAGCATAATTCTTCCCAGGCTGATCCCCTTTTTGTTTGCTCTCCCGATCATCAAACTTCAGATGGGCATCGCACCGCGGGGTGAATTATATAACTGTTTGGTAGTACTAAATCCTCAGAAATCAAGACACAAACCTTGATTGTCTTGACGTGAGACAAAAATGCACAAGCGCATGCATGCGCCTTCGCTAATAGAGTAATGATGAGGGAACTATTTATCGCGTAAAATTGGTTTCCCATTGAACCATTGTTCCTTTCTGGAACACCCTACGTAACAGGACATTTTTGGTATTTTTTTTTTGCCACCATTTTCAAAGATGGCCGCTAACATTGTATATAACCAGTTTCTGAAACATCGTTCTTCACTTATCTTAATCTTCCACGCTTAAATATTAAATCACTTAGCTTCACTAATAACTAAAGATGTCGCTGTAACACTCACACTAATGTTTCTGGGAAGTCTGTTTTCACCTTTAAAAACTAATCGTCTTTTTGGGCACAGTCTTAATTACTCTTTCTATTTCTTAATTTCTTAATGTATGCTTTAATTAGTTGTGTTCTGTTTGTGTTCTTTCAGCCAGTAAGAAGTCTTTTGTCAACAATAGGGATTGGGTCATTGGTCATACAATTTTAAAATGTCTTTCTCTCTGTTCTCTCTCTGTCCCCCCACAGCGTCTTTGATGTTCACCTTTCAAGACCAGATGACCGTCAAGAAGGTCGTCAAGGCCCTGCCCTGCGTCGGGGTAGGCGTCAAATACGGAATACCACAAACCAGGTATGATTATTTTCAAATAAGTTTGTAGGTAGTCTTTCTCTCGACTCGGAGAGGACGTATATTTTGGTTTCCCAACTTGTTTTATTTGCAAGAGTAACCTTTTGGAGACTGTAAAGAAGGCCTCAACGGGTGGGTAAAAGTTATTTGAAATACGTCACAGGTACCACGTGACGCAATGATACAAAGACTCCACATGTTGTGGGACCGGACACCTAGGCCTTGTATTTCGCCAGATTGCAGAACCAATTCCCCGAAGTTTTAGTTTTTGAAATAAAACCAAGTGTGCTTCTTGAGCCACGCCTTTCCTCATTCACGTGGTGGCTATGATATATTCCAAATAATTTTACCCAAACGGTGATGCCCACTTTACAGCCCCTTTAAATAGAAACATTAATATGGTAGTGTGTTACTTAATTGCGGCTATAACGAAACATTGCACGATATCGTTAAATTAAGCAGACGACAAAAGGGCGTGGCTTAATGTTTAAGTTAATAGGTCTTTGCATTGCTTTAGTAAAATAGATTTTAGTTTAGTAGAAGTTTATTTCCTAGAGTGCTCAGTTCAGTTCTAATCAGTGTTTTACTAACTTGCTTCATGCACTGAGGGTCTGACATTAACGTATTTACAATTTGCAGACGGGCTTCTCTGATGTCACCGCGCCAAATTTTCCAGCAGTCAAACATGACTCAAAAATGGCAACGTCGAGACATCAGCAATTTCGAATATCTCATGTTTCTCAACACAATTGCGGGTATGATTTTGAAAATTCGTAAACAATAATTAGGCCTAAGTCATCTTTTTTATGTATAAATTTCTTTAATAATTAGTGTTCAATCTCTCTTTTTGTTAACAATTGTAGGACGGACGTACAACGACTTGAATCAGTATCCGGTTTTCCCGTGGGTTCTGACGAACTACGAATCACCGGAACTGGACTTGAGCTTACCCAGCAACTACCGTGATTTGTCCAAGCCAATCGGGGCTTTGAACCCAAGTCGACGCGCCTTCTTCGAGGAGCGCTACCAGTCATGGGAACACGAGACGATTCCACCCTTCCATTACGGAACACATTACTCGACGGCAGCCTTTACACTCAACTGGCTCGTCAGAATCGTAAGTACAAAGTGTTTTTTTGAGTTTTTAACTTGGAAAATGGGAAGGGATTTCGGTTGTATTGTTTTGAGCCTACGTGGCAGGAAGTGAGGTAATTTTTTTAAATTCAAGTTAGAAGATGACCGAGTTGCTTAATCTATTTAATTTTCAATTGATTAATTGGATTCCGCCATAAAATGTTTTGTAAATTTGATATTAGTCAATTAGTACTTTTACTTGTAAAGCTATAGAACACATTGAATGGGTGCGTGACGTGTCTTAAGGATCTTGTTTTTCGTCTATTAATAAATAGCTGTATTGAAGAAGTTTTTAACTTGTCGTGAGCATCTTGTTTTTGTCTATTCCAAAGTAGTTATATTAGAGAAGTTTTTAACTTGTCGTGAGCATCTTGTTTTTGTCTATTCCTTGTTTTTGTCTATTCCAAAGTAGTTATATTAGAGAAGTTTTTAACTTGTCGTGAGCATCTTGTTTTTGTCTATTCCTAAGTAGTTATATTAGAGAAGTTTGTAACATGTCGTGGACATCTTGTTTTTTGTCTATTCCTAAGTAGTTATATTAGAGAAGTTTGTAACACGTCGTGGGCATCTTCTTTTTTGTCGATTCCTAAGTAGTTATATTAGAGAAGTTTGTAACATGTCGTGGGCATCTTGTTTTTTGTCGATTCCTAAGTAGTTATATTAGAGAAGTTTGTAACTTGTCGTGGGCATCTTGTTTTTTATCTATTGCCAAATAACTATATTGGAGAAGTTTGTAACATGTCTTGGGCATCTTGTTTTTTGTCTCGTCCAAAATACTTATATTGGAGAAGTTTGTAACTTGTCTTGGGCATCTTGTTTTTTGTCTCGTCCAAAATACTTATATTGGAGAAGTTTGTAACTTGTCGTGGGCATCTTGTTTTTATTTATTGCTAATTAACTATCTTGGAGAAGTTTGTACCTTGTCGTGGGCATCTTGTTTTCTGTCTATTTCTAAATATTTATATTGGAGAAGTTTGTAACTTGTCGTGGGCATCTTGTTTTTATTTATTGCTAAATAACTATCTTGGAGAAGTTTGTAACTTGTCGTGTGCATCTTGTTTTTCATCTGTTAGCAAATAGTAGTAGAGCAATTAAGTTGAAGGAGTTAACGTATCTTTTGTTTTTCAAATAGGAACCCTTCACGACGATGTTCCTGTCGTTGCAAGGAGGTAAATTCGACCACGCTAACCGCATGTTCTCATCTCTGGCGCAAGCCTGGAAGAACTGCCAGCGTGACACGTCGGACGTCAAGGAACTGATCCCGGAGTTCTTTTACTTACCCGAAATGTTCGTCAATCGCAACGGGTACCGCTTAGGCAAGCAAGAAGACGGAACGATGGTCGACGATGTCGCTTTACCACCTTGGGCCAATGGCCCAGAACATTTTGTCCGTATTAACAGGATGGCCTTGGAGTCGGAGATTGTCTCTTGTCAGTTGCATCAGTGGATTGATCTCATATTTGGATACAAACAAAGAGGTCAGTTAATTTTCTTTTTTTACAAGTTTAACCCAAGTCAGTGAAATTCTGGAGAATTTAAAGAACGATGAGAAATGTTAGGGAGGAATCAGGGAATTTAAATGATTTTAATCAGGTAAGTTAATTGAAGAAAATTCAAGCAAGAATTTTAACCAAGTCAGGGATTTTAAGAGTTTCAACCAATTCGGGGATTTTTTGAAGAATTTCAACCAATTCGGGGATTTTTTGAAGAATTTCAACCAATTCGGGAAGTCAGGGGATTTTTTTAAGAATTTCAACCAATTCGGGGATTTTTTTTAAATTCCAACCAATTCGGGAAGTCAGGGGATTTTTAAGAATTTCGACCAAGTCAGGGATTTTTTTTTAAAATTTCAACCAAATCGGGGATTTTTTTTAAAAAAAATTCAACCAAGTCAGTAATTTTTAAAAAAATTTCGACCAAGTCGCCGAATTTTAAGAATTTCACCAAGTCGGGGATCTTTTAAAAATATCAACCAAGTCAGGGATTAAAAATGAAAAAAATATAGTAAATTAAACAGAGCAGGTCTAATAACTAAGTTCAGTTGGTGATGACGTCAAAACTGTGTCTCCATCTACGGTAAAATATACGAGTGACTAGCCCCTCATCGCAGATGTTAGAAGTATATCTAAATGAATATCACGCTTTCGACAAAAATGTCAAAATTTCCCCCTCTAGAGTGTAAAAGGCCAAAAGCTACCGATTTCCCAATGCGAAACTAATTGATTAGCCTTTAACTGGTTCCGGCGGGTCTCCCTTCTCCAAGCACTTTTTCCATTAAAAGTCTGCCTACGCCAAGTGCTGCTATTATCTTAGGACTGTGCGCTAACTGCTACTTAAAAATAGAACTAGGCCTAAATTCTGCCAATTAGAGTTTGAGAGGGAAATAGTGCTTAAATGTAAGGAATAAGAAAAAAAAATGGATCCACTTCATTAGACACGCTTTGTTTCAAAAGAAGAAACCCTAAAAGATTTCGCGTAAGCTCTCAAAATTACTTCAATCCATTTTGAGAAGATGATACGTCACAAAATGCCGGAATTTCAATTTGACTCATTACGAATGCCGCACGTTGCTTGTGGTTTTAAAGGGAGTATGAAGTGGCTAGACTATTGTTTTTAATAGATTTAGACTTAAGTAGATGATTCCATGAATAGACCCAACCAACAAATCTTTTGAATTTTTATAACGGCACAGATCTCGATCTCGGGTTTTGAGGCGAGAAAGGGATAACCTGATTGGCTTGATTTTGCCATGCGCAGAACCGCTTTTACCCCAAGAGTCAGACTCTGTCGAGACTAGAAAAAATGTAAATTTATTTTCGTCACTACTACAGTCAACTGTGGTAGTCACGTGATCATATCCCTTTGATGGAGACGAGACCAAGCCAACTTGTTTATTTGTTGGTTGGGTCTATACGACACCACGTGACCTTTAGCAGACAGCGTGCGGTTTTTATTTATGAAAGAGCATCGTGCACGTTAGGCTTAACATGTCAACTTACGAAACTATGAAAAACTTACATGAATTTTAAGGGCCAATTTTTACTTAATGATTTTGACGTTCTTTTAATGGTCTAAATTAATAAAAAAAATTAATTAATTTTCGTGCTATTTAATTGTCCCTTAAAAGCAAATACTAGCAATTAACGTACTAGAGTTGCAGTATAAAATTCCTTTTCACGACTAAATGAAAAGCTGTGAAACATAAGACGGCTATTCTTACATTGCCAAGTCTTAATATGGGCTGTTGTTATTATCGGACGGTAATAGTTTAGAAGCTCTCCCATTTCATTATCAGTCTTTGGTGTGAAACCAAACGTTTGTTTTCATTTACCAAAGTGCATGCACCATGATGTAGTTTTTACTTAAAAACTTGGCTGGCTTTGTGAGTGTTTTAGCGCGAGTTGGAAGCTTTAATGGTCTGGGGAACAGGGGTTCTTTATCAGCAACTTTGGCGTTGGTAACCGAATGCTGGAAATAGGCGTGAAGATGGTCCTCGTCGATTCGTAACGCTTGTGAGGTCCCCCGAGATAAATCGGCCCTAACAGACTGTGAACCATTACCAACTCATTTCCTGAATATTCACTCCTCGTGGTTTCAGATATCAATCGCAAATAGACCCACTTTTAATTGGTTTTGGTTTTAGCTAGAGAAAATTACCATTACCATGGTTTTAGCTATATTGATTTCTGGTTGTTTGTGCTTTGCTAGGAATTAATTAGGCATATTGGTACACTTTTATTCGTCAAGGTACGAGAAACGACGAGCAACGAAGATGTGTGCTCTCTTTGAGACGAGTAAACCATCCCCGTAACTATATATTCTTCAAATGCGCTTATCTGGCGCCGGGTAGCTAGCTCTAAGGGTAGGTAGGGAATTCTTTTTCTATATGCTAACCTCGGGTCCTCGCGACCCTCCACCAAGAGTAGATACAGAATATCTGATTCAGATCCATCCGTCAGATAAAAACTGAGCGTTTCAAGAGAGAACGAACCCCGCCTTAGTCCAGACAGTGCAACCCTACTACCCTATAGTGCACGATCGGATTTAGAAAAACGTCGGAACGCGTTAGTGCGGCTCCAATGCGTAATAGTCCGCTTTAAAACTTTTACTTCATCTGTCCATCTAGCATTGGCGAATAGGGTCCCATCAATAAAGAGCCCCGTTCTTTGAATAACCGCAATGTCTCTCTGTTTTCAGTGTTGTTGAGTGGACAAAGAGACCTTCGTAAGTTCGGGAAGAGAAAGCGGGTCTCTTCTTTTTGTAGGGAGGGATTAGACTGTTAGATTTTAGGGGTAGATGGCGCTGAGTACCATCAGGGTTCAAGTTGATATTCTATATTCCTCTTGGATTCGAGTAGGTACCCCGGGAATTGTAGATCCTCCAAACCATGATAAGGGAAATAACTGGCGGAGAAATTAAGGGTGATTTTGGGAGGGACCAAACCATCTGATCACTAATTTGAATTAAATTGATTCAAGATGGAGTTGGGAGCCATTGAAGCTTCATTTTCATTACGTTATCTTACGCGTATGTAAATACATATCACTGTGGACTTGGGAGTGTGCATCACTTGAAGCGTTTTTCTTTTTACCTCTCCGAGTGACGATGACGTCACGGAGAGGTATTACACTGGACGTGTCTGTCTGTGTGTGTGTGTCTGTCACCGCGTTCGCAGTAGGCAAATCGAAGCAAACGTTTTCGCAGTTCACAGAAAGCAATATTGGCTTCTACCTACAGCTCCTAATATAATCAGGGAATTTGATTTTAGTCGGGAAGATTTCTTGAGTTTACGAAAATTGCAACGTTGAACGTTCTAGCTTTGCACATTCCAATAAATATGTTTTAAAACATAATCTGAAGGGTTAATTGACTCGTTTAAAACAAATGCAAACATTGACAACTAGCTTTCGGCCCAAAAACATCAGCGAAAATTACAGGAAATAGTTACTGAAAACCTGGAAAGTCGGTGAATTTGAATCTGAACGTATCGATATTTTATTTTTGCGCTTCCAGGACCAGAGGCAGTGAGAGCTACGAATATCTTCTACTATTTAACGTACGAAGGAAGTGTGGACTTGGAGAATATGAAGGACCCTATCATGAAAGAGGCCATTGAAAACCAAATCAAGAATTTTGGACAAACACCCTCCCAATTGCTGATGGAGCCACACCCGCCAAGAAGTTCAGCTATGCATATTGTACGCCATCCTAATTGAGAATCCTTTCATTAACAAGAATTAATCGTTTAAATTAATTGAACAGAGCCCCATGATGTTTTCACCGATAACGGAGGAGATTTGCATGATCATGAAGTTCCTGTCGAATTCGCCCATCTGTCACATTTCGGCGAACACATACCCTCAACTGCCCATGCCCTCCGTAGTCACCATATCCTGCAATCAAAACTTCGCCGTCAATCGCTGGAATGTCGGATTCTCAGGTTAGTCACATCTACTGTGCTCTCAAGACACACCTTGTTCTTGCACATTAACTCAAGTGTTTTCAAAAAAACACATTGCCCAAATATCTTAATGATTTGCTAACATTGTTTGTGCCAATTGGGGCTTGTGCTTCAAAAACATTTTTGCTTAGAAAGTGAAAGGAACGCGTTAAAATGTTAAAATTTTCTTGAAAGGTCCTTTTCATCAGTCACCATATTCGGACCCATCTCAGAACTCGCCTAATCAGTTACCTTTAGCCATGGATCCCTTATTAAGTATGTTATCTCATCAACGTTTGGTGACCATTGGTAATAAATTAATTGTTGCAAATTCAGTGATGAATGTGGCGCCTCACAAACGACATTTGGGAGACAATTTCAGTCAAAAACTGCGCATGCGTTCTTGTTGCTTCGTAACGACCGTTGACAGTCGTTTCTTGATCGCTTGCGGATTTTGGGACAATAGTTTCCGAGTCTTCTCAACCGATTCGGGTAAATTTAAATAAATATAAACATCGTCAACAGCCTCGACATGAATTCGTTCAAATTACAGCTCGAATCATTCAAATTGTCTACGGACATTTTGGTGTCGTGACTTGCTTGGCCAGGTCAGAGTGCAATATCACTTCCGATTGCTATATTGCATCGGGATCCGAAGACTGCACGATTTTATTATGGCATTGGAATGCCAGAATTCAATCGGTTGCTGGTGATAATAATTGCCCGGGTAAGGATGCCATTCGTAAGTTGTCTCGATTAAACCCTAACATATACGAACTTAAGCCTAATTGTTTAAATTTAATTATAATTAAAGATATTCCCACGCCGAGAGCGACACTGACGGGACACGAACGAGAAATAACTTGTATCGTTGTTTCGGCAGAGCTTGGTCTCGTTGTCAGTGGTTCCAAAGGTAAGTGGTTGATAAGTGTTAGCATTTCGTTATGTGCTGGATCTGATATCATGTTTTGTCGTATTTGTAGCTGGTCCAGTTTTGGTTCACACTACCAGTGGTGATCTGCTTCGATCCTTAGAGGCTCCGGAATATTTTAAATCGCCAGAGTTATGCACTTTGTCGAGGGAAGGGTTGATTGTGGTTTGTTATGATCATGGTAATATCGCGGGCTATACCATTAATGGAAAGCAGTTGAGGTTTGAATCGCATCATGATGATATTCAGGTATGTACCTAATTGTTTCATTATTTAACTTGCAACTGTAGCCAGTGTAATTTTATGTCTATATATTGACGGTATATTCGCTATATAACTTGTAGTTTAATCGGGCTATAAAGGGGTAAGGGTGGTTTTAATTGTCGGGTGATTACTTGGACATCGTAGTTTTGAATATCAGGTAATTATAGGAAAAATATAGTCCAGAATTTTGGCTAATTACTTGGACTTAGTAATTGCACGAAATGTGAAGTCCAGAATATTAAGTGATTACCTAGACATATAAGGCAATTACAGGTAAAATATAGTCCAGAATTTTGGTTGATTACTTGGACTTAGTTACTTATATAATACTGGCTGATTGCGCGAAAGACTAAGTCCAGAATGTCAAGTGATTATGCGGCAGAGATAGTCCAGAATATTGAGTGATTACCTAGACATATAAGGCAATTACAGGTAAAATATAGTCCAGAATTTTGGTTGATTACTTGGACTTAGTTTCTTATATAATACTGGCTGATTGCGCGAAAGACTAAGTCCAGAATGTCAAGTGATTATGCGGCAGAGATAGTCCAGAATATTGAGTGATTACCTTGACATACAAGGCAATTACAGGTAAAATATAGTCCAGAATTTTGGTTGATTACTTGGGCTTAGTTACTTATATAATATTGGCTGATTGCGCGAAAGACTTAAGTCCAGAATGTCAAGTGATTATGCGGCAGAGATAGTCCAGAATATTGAGTGATTACCTTGACATATAAGGCAATTACAGGTAAAATATAGTCCAGAATTTTGGTTGATTACTTGGGCTTAGTTACTTATATAATATTGGCTGATTGCGCGAAAGACTAAGTCCAGAATGTCAAGTGATTATGCGGCAGAGATAGTCCAGAATATTGAGTGATTACCTAGACATATAAGGCAATTACAGGTAAAATATAGTCCAGAATTTTGGTTGATTACTTGGACTTAGTTTCTTATATAATACTGGCTGATTGCGCGAAAGACTAAGTCCAGAATGTCAAGTGATTATGCGGCAGAGATAGTCCAGAATATTGAGTGATTACCTTGACATACAAGGCAATTACAGGTAAAATATAGTCCAGAATTTTGGTTGATTACTTGGGCTTAGTTACTTATATAATATTGGCTGATTGCGCGAAAGACTTAAGTCCAGAATGTCAAGTGATTATGCGGCAGAGATAGTCCAGAATATTGAGTGATTACCTTGACATATAAGGCAATTACAGGTAAAATATAGTCCAGAATTTTGGTTGATTACTTGGGCTTAGTTACTTATATAATATTGGCTGATTGCGCGAAAGACTTAAGTCCAGAATGTCAAGTGATTATGCGGCAGAGATAGTCCAGAATATTGAGTGATTACCTTGACATATAAGGCAATTACAGTTAAAATATAGTCCAGAATTTTGGTTGATTACTTGGACTTAGTTACTTATATAATACTGGTTGATTGCGCGAAATTTGAAGTCCAGAATATTAAGTGATTACCTAGACATATAAGGCAATTACAGGTAAAATATAGTCCAGAATTTTGGTTGATTACTTGGACTTAGTTACTTATATAATACTGGATGATTGCGCGAAAGACTAAGTCCAGAATGTCAGTGATTACGCGGCAGAGATATATCGAGTGATTACGCGGCAGAGATAGTCCAGAATATCGACTGATTTCTTGGACGAGGAATAATGGGTTATTACTAGGGGTGTGCGGGTACCCGATACCCGAAGATTACCCGTTCGGGTATCGGGTCGGGTACCCGCCCCGATACCCGAAAATGAATTTTCCAACTATTCTATCGGGTCGGGTACCCGCCCCGATACCCGAAAATGAATTTTCCAACTATTCGAAACTACTCGGGTAGTAAAAATAATCCCCCCCATTACCCGTGACAAGCTGAAACTGGTTGTCGGGTTATTCGCGGGTAGAAAAATAGGAATCAGAAGTGAAAGGGGACCACCCATTGTCCGGTTTAGAAAGAATCGAAATTTTAAGAATGACGAAATTCCATGAAACACTGTTTCAATGTGAAATTTAGTTCACATAAGCTATGCGTTCTGTGGTAGTTTCTTTCTGAGACAGACTAGAATCACCGCACGCAACGCGACACACCTATATCAAGAAGTTATATCTAGTATCTCAGAGAGAAGGTATAAATTCGCCACATTTCCAGCTTTATCTCCAGTCCAAACGTAGGTCCGGAGTCAATCCCCGTCTCTAAATTACAACCAGCATCTCATTGGTTCTTGAAAACGCACGTTGGAGCGACGCGAGTGACGAAAATTACAGTCATATTTTCCGACTGAGGAGAGGCGAAATAGCCCGGCGAGGCGGCCTCCATTTACGTCCCCCCTTGTATTTTGAAAGGGGGACTGGGACTATGGCGCGCGAATACAAAGGCATCTTATACCTTCTCTCTGAGATACTGATATAACTTCTTGCCTATACATTGCCAGTATTCTGTGTTGAAATAAAGCTAAGGGTTAAGAAAGTGAAAGCGGGCATCAAAAAGAAAGAAACTAAGAAAGAGCATACATTGAATAACCCAGGATTGAGATATAACTGGAAGAATAATGTACTAAATGGAATTTTAGAAGGAAATATCAATTTATTTAAACCTAATTACCCGAATACCAGGCAAAAAATTTGGGTACCCACACCTATAACTAACTATTCGTCTAACTTTTAATACCCGACTATTACCCGACAACCATTTTTCGGCTAAGCCTAATTACCCGAATACCCGACAAAAATTCGGGTACCCACACCTATAACTAACTATTCGTCTAACTTTTAATACCCGACTATTACCCGACAACCATTTTTCGGCTAAGCCTAATTACCCGAATACCCGACAAAAATTCGGGTACCCACACCTATAACTAACTATTCGTCTAACTTTTAATACCCGACTATTACCCGACAACCATTTTTCGGCTAAGCCTAATTACCCGAATACCCGACAAAAATTCGGGTACCCGCCCCGATACCCGATAACAGTATTTTTGATTACCCGAACCCGATTCGAAATTGAAAAATCACTACCCGCACACCCCTAGTTATTACTGGTACAATAAAGTGCACAATATCGACTGAACTTTAACCACATAACCCCAGATATTCCGCAATTATGGAATCAAAATTTGCAGCAAATTGAGACTTAATTTTCCATAGTCGGGTAATTGAGCATGGATATGAATTTTCAGAGTCTGATTTTGAGTCGGGACGGCGAATATATGATGACAGGTGGCGACAAAGGAGTAGTTGAAGTTTGGAGGACGTTTAACCTCGCTCTTCTCTACGCATTCCCAGCATGCGATAGTGGCATTCGTTCCTTAGCCCTATCGCACGACCAAAAGTAAGTGCCAAACCATTTTTAAACAAGTGTGTTCTCTTAAAATACATATAAAACTCATAAACATGGAGAGATATGTGCAAAATTAACCCTTCTTAGGAGTAGATTGAAGCATGCTTATTGGTGGATAACATTCTTTCAGGTTCTTATTAGCCGGTTTGGCCAATGGATCTGTGACAGTTTTTTACATCGATTTTAATCGATGGCATCATGAATTTCAACAACGATATTGATTATATGAATAGAATCTAGGAAAATATTGGTGTGCCGTGAACGTGAAACAAAAAAAAATGAAATGAAATTTAAAAGTGGGTGGATACAATGTTAGAAAAATTACGAAGCATAAGCAGACGACAGAGATGTACGAAACGAAGATTTAGGGAAAGAAAAAAAAAATTGTTTCAAAATTTGTAAAGATATGACGTCCACTTCAAAAAAAAAAAAAAAAAACTGCGCCTCCTATTGGATGCTTTGGAACTATTATTTCGGAACTAAATACAACAAAGGCTATGCGCCCATTTAAAGTCCAAATTTTAAATATAATTAAATACTAATTAGATTTAAAATTTGAAATTTAAAAAAGTGAATATTATTAATTATGGAACAAGCTGCAGTTCGTGGTTTAACAAAACAAAAAAAAGTTAATATAAAAAGTAAAAAAAAAACAGAAAAACTTTACTTATCGGAAATCTAAACCAAACATTTTTGAATTGTGTGGTTGGTAAGAAAATATTGTTTTATTTTTAATTATTATTAAGTTAATGAATTATTTTTTAAATTTTTGGTGCCTGAACGAAACTAGAAATAACGGAGGTATCTAGCCACAAAATAACTAATAAAAAACAAATATAAATACAAATACAAACCTAGAAAAAAAAACATTTCCCATCCTGCCGATAGAGTAACAAAACGTTTTCCGAAAAAAGGGCAAAAAACAAATTAAAATAATATAATTTATAAACTAGGTAAGGTAGCGCCATCTATTCTATCTACACTACGATATATCAATAATTTATTATTGCTCATCCAGTATTCTTCTTAGTGTTTTTTAACTCCATGTGCATATTTTTCCCTTGGGCCTGCCGCAAAAATTGCATGTTGAGCTAAGCGTGTGAAAACCAAACCTTTCCGCGTAATATTGCCACGCGAGATCACGCACTATAAATATTCAATTCGAGCCATACCTCTCAGAAATATTTTAGTTTTTTATGCTTCATGGTACGCACGACACTATTAGTAGATTACCCAGTATTTTTAAGCCTTGTCCAAGCCAGAAAATGCGTATAACGAAAATGTCCTCATTCAAGTGACCTAGAATTTGAATTTTTGGGTGAAATTAAATAAACTATAGGGTACCCGATGTTAATATTGAACTAAAGTCTATGATAGCTACACTGTATAAGCTGGAATGTAAATGAATTGAAGGTATTATCGGTCAAAATAATGAGCACTCCAAAACAGCCAACCAGCCAGCCAGTTCTGGTCTGTGCAATAGTTTTGCCGCCGAAAGTGTTGGCGAAAGTAAAAATATCCAAATTGAAGGTATTATCGGTCAAAATACTGAGCACGGCAAAACAGCCAACCAGCCAGCCAGCCAGTTCTGGTCTGTACAATAGTTTTGCCACCCAAAATATTGGCAAAAGTAAAAACAATACAAAAATCAAATCGGGGTTCGGAAAAATTGAAATAAATTAAATTAAGCTGATTCTATCGACGAAAAGCTATTTAATTTTGTGTTTACTGATGTTAATGAAGATCGGGTATGTTTTGATTCCAGTTTATATAGCGTAGATTTCATGCAAAAATTGTTTATTTTGAGCATCGAAACTTTGGCCTAAATATGGAGGGCGCCTATCTGACTTAAACGAGCTAGTGTTGAATTCAGATATGAATTTTGTCTCTAACAACCTTCGTAATTTTACGTTGAAATTATAATTATAATTTAAGGGTATATAAATTGAGAACAAAATATTAATAAATTTTGCCATCCGTTACATTGTTTTTTTTTATTTCCAAGAGCGTGAATATACCTTTAATAATATAATTTATCTTGTAAAATAATACAGTAGTTAGTTAATATCATATATAAGAGTGTAACTTGTAAAATTTTTAGAATAACGTAACGTAAAATAAAAATAAAAATAAAAATAAGATTTAAAAGAAATAAATCATTTTCGAGCAATAGTAAAATAAATAAAGTTTCTAAAAAACAAAACATTTTCTAGCATCGTTCAGTATCTTTAAATTCTTATATAAAATGTGACAAGTTGAGATTAATACCCTTAGATGGTGCTGTTAGGCTTCTAACATGCAACGCTTTCTAATGGGGAAACTCAAAAGAAAAATGGCGGATTTTTTTTTTTTTTTTCATTTTTATTTTTTAATTTTTTTTTTTAATGTCGTAAAAGCGACATTGATTAAAAATGAAAAATACGATAGTTCGCTGAATGTAAATTTTAGCTCATGGTGGAAAAAAACTGAAATTTCAAAAAAAAAAAAAAATAAATTAAAATAAAAGAAACAAACGAAGAAAAATGGGTTTGAAAATATAAATATTTCAGTCAATTAATGCGAGTGCCAATCTCTTTACATATAAAATAAATCTACAAAAAAAATCTCACGGAAATAATTGAGAGAAAAAAACACAAAACAAAGAAAACCATTTTTCGAAAAAAGTAACAATATGAGGTTTAGCTTTAATTGTAAAATATTGAAGGTGCCTGTACCATGCAGTAGAGGTCAGTTAAAAATTGTAATCGTGAACGGTAGAAATTAGAAATTATTCAATTTAAAATTAATAATTAACTAAAATGATATTATTGGTCCAAAAAATGGCGGGATTGTATTTGAACGAACGAGAACTGGTTTCTACGATATCATCGTAGGTTCAGTTAATATGTTGCATAGGCCAAAATATGAACAATAATAATACTAAGAATACGAATAATATTACTTTCAAATATGATTCAAACCGTAAAAGAACACAGACATTAACTAATTAATTCCATTAATTACAAATAACAAATATCGGGTTGCCATAACGTAGGCCATTTCGTAAATTGGCTAGACGCATTTTGGTAGAAAGTAGTTTTAATATTCTATTGGCAAAGTAATCACAGAAAAAAACCTACGAATTTCATTTTTAAGATATTATTATACTTGAAATCGTCGTGCGTGACAGATTCGGGAGTGCTGTACTTATTTAAAAAACAAGCCTGAGGTAAATTACATTTTTTTTTGAGCCAAATTACAAAAGGAAAAAACAACAATTGTTTTCGCACACGAAACTAGCCCGCCAGCCAGCCGTTGTGCGTCTCGCCAATACTTTTTAGTGCAAGTACAACATGAAAAAGCAAAAGTAATTTAAATCATTAATTTCTCGAAGTTAAATGTTAATTGGCGATTCTGAACTTAATTAAAGGCTTGCAAGAAGTAAAACCAAGTTCCGCGCGCCTCAGGTGGCGCCCTTTAACCAATCAGATTAGAATGGGAGGGATTTACGGAATTTCTTTGTTTGGTGCAAGTAATTTTAAAACTAATTTTAAAACTTTTTACTCAGGCTTGTTTTTTAGATTGAGAAAAGAAATGATTTTGAGGTTTATTGCTTTCATAAAATCGTAATTAGGATAATATTTGGTAGCGGTACTTAACTATAGTTAGTTTGAGTTAACCAAGGCTTAGCAGCACTATGTTTGGCGCCCATAACAAATGCAGTTTGTGTGGCATATTCTTCGCAATTATATGCACCTTTTTACGGAAATTTTCAATGCAATTCTGAATCGTTATAATTTAGTGCCGGCAGTTAAAAAGAAATAGTTCAGGCAAATGAGGTACAATTTTATTTTAATGAAAATAAGGTTGCCAGCCCCTTTTAATTCAGTTTAGTTTCTAGTACCTTTAATTTTCTTTTATGCGTTTGGCTATGAGAGCCGTTTCCGCTCTTATTTCAGAGCTTGAGTATTATTTTCGCTCGCGTATGTTTAAAGAAGTTGAATAGGGTTGCTTTAAAATAATTAAGAAAATCGGTCAGTATATTATTTCACTTAGATGCACTACATGTTTTTTGTATATTATTCTAGTCACTTTGAAATGGATATTTAAATGATTTAATAAACGTAATGATAGTTTTAAAAGGGACACTAGATTGTTTGGCAGACGAAATTTGAGAAAAGTCACATCCACGTACGTGTTATGATGTCACGTGGTAGTAACGTACGTTTTTACACCAGTTGATACTGCCATCTGGTGTCGAGTATATTAATTAAAACTGGTTAGTGAATAATTAATTCGTTATTAAATCATTTAATTGTCTGTTTAAACAAATATTTTTTCACTATTCCTTACACTAATTAGAGTTTAATCAGACTGTTAACTTTAATTTTACTAAAATAAAAACAATTTTGTTCAAGTGCAAAGTTGCCAGGCGAAAATTGCTACATTAACACGTTAACTTTGAAATTTGTATTTTAGTTTAATTTAATATTTAATTTAAGTTAATTATATAATTTTTACAGAGATTAGATTTGTTTTAGGGGTCATTCCTAAAGAACCACTGGTAATTAAAAAAATTCTCTTGTATTTAGAACGAAATCTTGAAGTAAAATCTTTTAAGTAATTAAGTGAATTAGTTAGCAGTCTGATTCAACTCGAGACACGTTTTATTTCATTCCAGGTTTAGTTTAATTAATATTAACTTAATTATATTTAATTATCATTAAGATAACTTTATTGTGTAGGGTATGAAATTTTGTATCGTAAGACTGAACTTGTAATAGGTTTTATTGATTAAATTTAAAAGCGGTTATTAAAATAATAATTTTAAGCGATCTGGATTAAAATAATTTATATATAATATAGTATTTGGGGATTGAAAGGCTCACGGGTTTGAGAGATTCAAAAAGATAAAATAAAATAAAATACAATAATTAAATTACTTCTGAATTAATATAGTTTCATTTATATATAAAAACAATCTTAGATTAATTGGTGTGTCATGGATAATTCAAGTAAAAAAAAATTATTAGGGTTGTGTTTGTTTTTAAGTGATGTAAAGACGATCACTCTCGCTAGAGAGTTTTGGTCGCTAAGTTGGAATTGTATGCTTTTTTAAGAACAAAAAACGGCCTATAATAGTCAAATTTTGAGCCGCCCATTGTAAAAAACAATACATTCCATGCAAAAGATGAGAAATAAAATGATTTCATTGTTATACAAAGTGTTTTTCTTTTGTTAAAATAATTATACGAAATTTGGTTATAAGCGCGTGCAACTTGCGTGATCGAGTGGGCTGTGACCCAGTTAAGCCGGCACTCCCACACAAGGGTGAAGGGGTGACGGAGTAACTCGTGGTGGATCACCGAGCGATGCACCACTTTGATTCTAAGGTCAGTTTGGTCATGTGTTTCTTCTTAACTCGTTACTAATTGACTCAGCACTTAATCTCTTTTCATAGCCCACTCGATCCACACTAGGCGCGGCGCAAGCAGCTTGCGTCCGTTAGCGTGGATTGAGTGGGCTATGATCTCAGAGTCAGGTCAGTCTCATCGTTCATGCCTCGTTGCTGTGAGTACCGCGTGTTTAACGGTTTTCCGTTTAAAGAATAAATTGCATTTAGAACACGATTAATTGTGATTAAAGTGTTTTATTTTATTTCAGTAGTGTTTCTTAAAACTAATCAAATTAGAATTACTATAGTTTTGATATATTTGTCCGGATCCATTTGTAAACTTTGTCAAATTTGGTCTAAGCCTTTGTTTAAAACGAAGATGGCGTTTCCCTTTCCCGATTGAAAAGGTAAGACTGATATTGTTCACCGAGTTTCGTACTTCAAAGGTAATTTATTCATTTTAGGTTTACAGTTAAATACATTTTAGTGTGAATTTAAATTTTATGTTTTGATTAATTGCTAAGTTGATTTTACTTTGAATGAAGCCACGTTGAGTAGCGACAAATATTTCTTAACTTAATACTGCAAACGCTGTAGCAGACTACAGTTATGATGTTCGCTATTTATTTGCGTAAAACAAATATCTTCTATTTAGGATTATTGTAATAAGAACACATTCTAGTTAAAAATTATATTTCATTTTTGAGCATGAATACCACTCATTTAATCTGAAGCAGACTTTACTAGATGAAAATCTAAAATTGCAAATATTTCGTGTGAGCTTATTTTCGTGTTATGTTCTTGAAACACATTAGTTTTGACTTGTAAGAGTGTCAGATATGCTAGTGCAATAAATAGAACAAAGTGGTCGAGGCTTCGCAAATGGCGGCAACTGTTGCAATCGAAATGCCGCTATAAGTAGACGATGAAGGCCCTTAACAGAAAGTCCAGTGACAAGGGCGGAAAAATCCTCAATCTGCGATGACTCAGGCAACACATTGGCTGCAGTTTTCATATTGTGCATCAGTTTGTTAGGTGTAGCTTGTCTCGTCTCCACAAATCGCAAACACCTGTACAAATATGAGGCGAAACTGCTATCATAAATGATAATTATTAAATATTTGGGGTTTTTAGTATCTTACAAATAGTCCAGTTGGTTGAGAATGCTTCTTGGCAGTCTCTTGTTGAACAAGTAGTGTATAGCAATAGCTTCGTAATTGTTTTTCCCGATGTAATACTCATTATCATATTTTTTGAGTTCATGTCGCATTAAATACAGAAAGAATGGCGAACTGTCCCTCTCGTAAAAAAAAGCACCTGCGCCACTAGCAAACAAGTGGTCGGGGAAAAAATATAACTGCGTAATTTTTTTCAAGTATCCACTATCAGATCGGACTCTCTTCATAAAACGAGAATATTCGCCATTTTCAGTTTTCTGTAATAATAATGTTCACAATCATAACCAACGTATTTAATGATTTTCTGGGAGAAGCTCGTTCTTCGCTTACACCAAGTTTGCACGTCATCGTTTTTTATGTTATTTACTTCTAATATCAGAACACGGCGATAAAACTTAAAATTTAAACGGCAAATGACTACCCTAGTTAATTAGCTAATTCGGTTTACTATCGGTCTTTGATGTTTTAAGTATCAACTTATAGCCTTAATTTCGAGCTCGTCGTTTTTAAACCCTTAGCTATTACAATGGCGAATAGACAGCTCATAGTATTACTCCTTTTGTTATTATCTCATAAATTAGTGTGTTTGTCAACATAATTGGTGTGATTCGAGGTTGTCCAAGGATGTCGTCCATACTGTCGATGTGTTGGTCCTTGGAAATTAATAGTTCGCCGCTCAATAATCCCGAATAACATTTGACATAAAACATTGCGCCAAGTAACCAGCCCAGCAATAGAATTCTCGCCGCAGTTCCATCACCAACATCATCAGAATCTAAATCCAAATGAGAAAACATGTTTACGCTGGGAAAAAAATATGAGCGCTAAAACTTTTTCCAATCTGGAAATTCTATTGCTCATTGTAAACAAATGCAAATGAAAATGAACTTAACAGTTTTCGAGGAGACCCGAGACGTATTTCCAAACATTATCATAGATGAGGCGGAGTAGAGAAGGCGTTCTAGTTGATTTGATATATTTGAGAAAGGACGTTGCTAGCGCCATTAAGATCAAACAGGAAATCATCGTCAACCAGATTGTTCCATTGAAGCCTTTTATCGCCAGACGACTTTCAGCTTGATTTCCTTTATCTTTGACACACGTTAAGATACAATAGGACACAGTTTACAAAGCCGGTGACACGTGATAAAGGTCCAATTCGGCAAAATTAGGGAAATAGGTTATAGCAACAGCGTCTGTAATCTATAAAAAGAAAATTACGTTACACTCATGAACTGTGAAAGTATTTTATATTTTAACTCGGGTTGAATTTAAACCTTCACGTTCAGTATTCATACCCCATGTACATTGCCGCCTCTATTGTATAAGGCCGGAGCGCGCGATATTTCCCCTCTCAAAATCTAACATTTTAATTCGCCGCTTTCTGTCGCGAGAGGCGCTCGTTTGGACAAAAATGTGACGTCATAATTTTTAAACCTGAGGCTTTTCGCAGCATCTAATTCACGACAGCACGCGCTTATAAGTGCACTGGATCGAGGAGGGCTTAAATATCCCACGAGACTGTTGATTGCTTTATTAGCTAGTGTCGATGAATTTGTTCAGTTGTCTTTACATTTATTCCCACGAAGCCATGTTCTAGAGAGTTACATGGATATTTTATTGCCTTATTTCTGTCAACCATTACAGTGCAATTGTGGCAATATAAAATTTGCAAAGGTATTGTTAGAAAAGTTTTTGAGACCACTTTTAAATAATTATACTAAAGATATTACTGACCAATACGGAGCTTTTAAGAAATTAAATTCAAAACCTTTATCCAGAAAGTAATCAAAGTTTAAAATGTACTCTTATAAATCAAAATAAAAATTGTCACTCTTATAAATAAAAATAAAAATTGTTACTCTTATAAATCAAAACAGAAATTGTCACTGTTATAAATCAAAATAAAAATTGTCACTGTTATAAATCAAAATAAAAATTGTCACTGTTATAAATCAAAATAAGAATTCTTGTTACTCTTATAAAACAAAATAAAATCTTTTAAAGCTACTCTGTTTATATTTAGTTTTCTAATTCCTAGAGAAGATAAGCCAAAAACTTATATAATTCGTCTTTCTTGCAAAGGAACCATTACAAGACTTTGAATTTACGCGCCATTTAATTTTTTAAATTCTTTCCAAACGAGCTCCGTCTATCGGAGAAGTGAGGTTTCATCCCCCCCGCGAATGTTCCCTACCTCGGGAGCCGCGCGCTCCGGCCTTATAATAGAGGCGGCAATGCCATGTACTATGGCTTTCACCCATGAATGCTTCTCATCACTCAAAATTGTTTCATTAAGTTGGATTATGTCGTTACGTGCCTTGTCAATGTCAACCAATTTCAACCTATTTAAATGAAAAACCATTGCAATAAAACGATATTCATAACAAATTTCACCGAATCGGCTTTTCCGCGAAGCGTATGTTTCTCATTTTGATGATGTGATATAGTTTGATGTGATTTACAAAGCTTAGATTATTATTTTAAGATTATGGGAAATTATTGAAACACTTTTTACTTCTGATTTATAACGACATTTAACTTATCTCAAAAAATATATAATATATATTTAATATATGTAATCAGGGATAGATTTATTTTTCGAAGTAGGAATGGAAAACGTTTAGTATTTACTTCAGTCCGACTCATAGCCCAGTATAGAGCCCCTCCCTCCAACACGTAACGAAATGTTTAAATTATCTTATTTGCTACCTTTTGATGACGTTGCTGACGGGGACGGCGAAAAATGCGTAATTGCTTTTTACCATTGTCGCTATGACCCGCCTCTTCTTTCATACCCCTCCGTCCCGTGGAAGGGGTCCGGGACTTTGACGCGCACACACATTACTCTGTTCTCCATTCCTACTTCTAAAATTAAATCTATCTCTGATATAATATATGTATTTAATATATTAAACTGGACGTACGTTACGTTTCGCAAGTTACAGAGAATGTAATGAAATCGGAAAATGCTCAATAGAGGATCCTGTACAGAGATATCTCCTTTCGTCAATAACAAGTCAGAGAAATTGTCATACTGAGCCGAAAAAAATAAATATATATATATAGAAATTGCCAAAATTCATCCCTTGGTCAGTGAATATTTATAATTTCCTACAGATAACAATGAGAATCTGAAATCCATGATTCTATCTTCAGTTTCGAGTCCTATCCAGAGCGTGTTCCATTACCGTGAAGTAATCCTGTAGTAATGGAGCAATTATTGTCTATATCCCTAACTCCTTAAAAATATTTGATCCGTATTTCGTTGAGTGTTCTGGTTTAAAACGCCCATTATTCAAATTAAGATGTATGAAACACTCTATTCTTAAAGTTCGCGGAACACCGCCAATGGCATCTAGAAAAGCATTCTCGTATTTTTAAACAGCTACAAAAGGCTCTCTACTCTGTTACTCCAGAATCAAACTTTCCTCCTCCAACATTATTCCCTATACACTAATGGACTCTTTTAAAAACATTTTCGATTAAAATGAACGCTCCAATGACTTGATTAAAATATTCTGACAATGTTTGGCCAAAGTTTGCTAAATGGAGTTATTTTATCAAGTTTTCGTTGCTCTTAACAACCAAATACGAACAAATGCTGTCCATAAAATTCTCATAAGAGTTGTTTTAGCTTTAAAGATGCAGATACAAATTAATCCAAAATGGAAGGAAAATGATTGATTTTACTCAAAATACACTGGAATAAAAATTTATTTCATTTTAAAGAAATCAGTTTTTCGCCGTATATAAGTCAAATTTCGAAGTTAGAACATCTTTCGAAAAATACATGTGAGTGAGCAGGTAATAAATAATCACCAACTATGTGTATTTCCTATAATGTTATTTGCATGTTATGTTCATTACTTAGACGTGAAAGAGTGTCAGATCTTTTATCGTAATGAATAGAATCGAGTGGTCAAGGCTTCGCAAATGGCGACAACTATGTGTATATGGGAAAGAAAAAACAGGGAGAATGACGATACCAATCTTTTTTCATCCGAAGTCAGGAAAACTGTTTTAAACTCATATCATAGCTCTAATGTACTTTCTTTCGCAATTTTCTCACATTTACGAGCTCCAAGGTGATAGTGGATCTTTCCTTAATCGGTTTCTATCCACGCTTGCTTTTCGTGTACCCATGGCTACAAACACACACAGACAAAATACCACCCCAACTACGCCTAGCTTAAAATTGGAAAATGTAAATCGAAACGTTTAAGCTGTTTGATTTAGATTCTAACCCTCAGAGAAATTACGTTGGCGAATGACGGGTGTTTGCCCTTAGCTTGTTTTCGCTTTGGCATCATATTTAAAACTAGCTGTTACCCGTGGTGTCGCTCGCGTGTAATAAGAATGGGTAGATTTTACTGATGACTAACATTTTTGTAGCACCCTAGAAGCGAAGGCACTCGGCGTTGCCCGTCAGCCCGTCGGGACATTTTTTATTACTTTTCACGCGGGCATTATTCCATAAAGAAGGGATTTTAGTTTTTGGCCGCCATTTAAAAAGATGGAATCAAATCGAACCCAAAACACCATTGAGCCCGTCAATAGGTTAAAGGAAACCCGTGTACTAAATATCTGTGAAATCGGTTGAAACGCGCGAACTTAGTTGCATAGAGAAGAGTTTTTACATTTCTGGGCGCCATTTTTTAAGATGGCGGCGTATTGGAAAAATCTTTCTTAATACGCGCCTACTACTTATGAGTAACGTTCCTGCAAATTTTCAGCCTTCTAGGGCAAGCGGTTTGGGCTGGGCGTTGATTATCAGTCAGTCTGTCAGTCAGTCAGGACTTTGATTTATATAGATATAGATTAAATATGATTTAAATAATAAAATAAAATGGTTAATACAGTTAGAACTACATGATACATTAGCAAAGTAATTATAAATTAAGATAAACAAAACGAGACTAATCTACGATGCGTAGAGCCGCAGTTATGGTCGCTTTAAAATCATGAAATCTATCAGGTCTCACATCAAGATATTCTGGCTCATTCCCTTCTAGATCAATAAAAAGCAGTTTAAAAAGGAAATGCTGAGGTGTTTGAAAACTCATTGAAAAATCTCATGGTAAGGTGGATCAAGTGTGCTTGAAAATATCGTTGGCTTCCAATCCATTATCATCGATAGGGTTAAGATTTACGCGGCGATCGGCTAGGGTTACGAGGAACATCTGACCTCACAATAGCGAGACTTCCGCGAAAGGTTCACGCAATTGCGGCCTTTTCTTATCACTTATTTTTAATCGGCCGCATTAGGAGACACTCGTGGAATTTTCAGCTATCCACGAAGTGAAGCGGGTTTGCTATACATTGCCAGAAATAGATAAACTTACCGTCGGATTTTATTTGACTTTACCTAACTTAACCGGCAGCGTTGATCCGAGAGCTCGAGCAAATCTTTGGTAATACTTTCGACGGCTTCGGGATACGTGATATACTGTTACATTGCTCGAGAGCGTCTGTTTGAAAAGGCCAAAACTTTCAACATTTGTTCTAATGAAATTAGCATCGATTTGTTACAGCTAAATGTTATAAGGCTTGTCTTTAACGAAAGCATTTCATGTTTTAAGCGATTTTAGTCGAGGAAAATATTTCAATATTTATGATAAATGCTTTTTCGCGTGTTATAAATTTATGCCTGCTTTCGGGTCACCCGTTTTCATTAGATAAATGAGTTATTTTTCCAATTCTGGAGATAAAAGTCATTTAGTATATTCAAAAGGCCCTTTAGTTAATACCTACAATCAATAATTCAATACAGAGAGTCTCACTAATATTTGTAGGCATACCTTCCTTCTAGCTTACCCTAGGTCGCCTCTTACTCGGCGTCGCCAGACGTACCATAATTATGGTACTTTACAATAATTTCGAGTTAAATTTATCGCTGTACCATAATTTATGGTACGGTTTTGGACCATAATTTCACCAAAGTGTACCATATTTGACAATAATTTTAAAATATTTTTTGGGACTTCTCAAAAATCATCATGGTTATCTTGGTTTCATCTTTTCGGTTTTTGCAATGAAGAAAGCTGAACGAGCTCTTAAGCAACGTGTTGGAATGGCCGATACCTGATTTTATAAAATTTTAGACATTTAATTTTTTTAAAGATATTTATTATGTATATAAAACTTATAAAAAATAATATACAAATATAGGTGATGGGAAGTGCCTATTTAGTGGTACCATAGCTCACTCTAATAATGCGCTCACAGACACTAGCTGCTCGGGCAAAATATAGCGCGAGCAGCTTGTGTACGTTAGCGCAATATTTGAGTGTGCTGCAAGAAACTGAATAGAGGATGCTGTACAGATATATCTCCTTTCGTCAATAACAAGTCAGAGAAATTGTCATACTGAGCCGAAAAAAATAAATATATATATATAGAAATTGCCAAAATTCATCCCTTGGTCAGTGAATATTTATAATTTCCTACAGATAACAATGAGAATCTGAAATCCATGATTCTATCTTCAGTTTCGAGTCCTATCCAGAGCGTGTTGCATTACCGTGAAGTAATCCTGTAGTAATGGAGCAATTATTGTCTTATCCCTAACTCCTTAAAAATATTTGATCCGTATTTCGTTAAGTGTTCTGGTTTAAAACGCCCATTATTCAAATTAAGATGTATGAAACACTCTATTCTTTAAGTTCGCGGAACACCGCCAATGGCATCTAGAAAAGCATTCTCTTACTTTTAAACAGCTACAAAAGGCTCCCTACTCTGTTACTCCAGAATCAAGTTTTCCTCCTCCAAGATTATTCCCTATACACTAATGGACTTTTTTAAAAGCATTTTCGATTAAAATGAACGCTCCGATGACTTGATTAAAATATTCTGACAATGTTTGGCAAAGGTTTGAATAATGGAGTTATTTTATCAAGTTTTCGTTGATCTTAGCAACCAAATACGAAACAATGCTATCCATAAAATTCTCAGAAAAGTTGTTTTAGCTTTAAAGATGCAGATACAAATTAATCCAAAATGGAAGGAAAATGATTGATTTTACTCATGGTCGCTTTAAAATCATGAAATCTATCAGGTCTCACGTTAAGGGCTCATTTCAATACACCATAATATCTCTCTTAACCAAAGGTTTAAAAAAAGAACAATGTTAATCATCTCGACTCGGAGAGGTAATATTTTGGTTTTCCCAACTTGTTTTTTAAAGTCAGTATAGATGGTAATGCTAAAAATAGTTATTCATGTTAGTGAATAAATTCATGGTTTCTCCACGAACTATGGTCTCTTAAAGTATTCAGGTAAGGCTCATTTCAATACTCCATAATTTCTTCCACAACAAAAAGTTTAACAAGATGGCCCAAGGGCTGGGCCTTAATAGTAATTTTACACGGCTCACGTGACCCCCCCGTATAGTTGATCTCCAATAAATCGTACAACTAAAAACATTTCTGAAACGCAATCGTGTATCCCCTTAATTTCTAATAACGTCACATTTCAAGTAATATTAATGAAACTAAACTGTGCACCCCACTAAAGTATAATTTTTAAAAACCATACGAATCAAATAATGTATCTAAAACAAAATCCTGGATCCCCTAAACCCGAAATCACTATGACCGTAAACCGTCCCCTCTATTTTACGAAACCTAACCTCACCTAACCATCCAACATAATCTCTGATGTATCACGCGCACAAAGTGCAGTAGTGCACGAAAATTATCAACTTGTTTCTTTCACTCAAAAAAGCCCGCGAGATTTAAACTACCTTTCTTTCCTCTCTCTCCTCTCCGAGCGGGATGCCCCTCTCCCTCTTACCCCTCTCACTAATATACCAGGCAGGCAGCGGAGCTTCGTTTCCCTCCGATCTGGGTTCCATCTCTCTTCGCTAGCGATCTCTCTCTCCCCGCACGCTTTCGTTTTCCCTCTCTCTCTCCCATCATAAGCGTTCGTTTACGCGAAACCAAACCGGTTTCGCGGACGCGTCCGGCACAGGGGTTTTGGTGCCGTTTCTTAAATTTTAACGGAATAAAATTCCGTGTAAAATTAAAAAAGAAACTAAGTTTTTCATCTCGACTCGGAGAGATAATATTTTGGTTTGCCCAACTTGTTTTGAAAGTCAGTTTAACCTTGGACTGTTACCAAAGGCTAGCGAAGCATTTTATCTGGAACTTTTCCGTCTTAGGTACTATTGAAAATTTTCCTATCTTGATTAGTGAACACCAAAAGATAGGAGGGGATAAGGAGGGTGTGGAATCAGTGTTAATATGAAGGTCGATCGGTTTAAAGAGATTATGATACGCTTTTTACCTCTCCGAGTGACGTATGTCACGGAGAGGTTCTAATTTCGACGTGTCTGTGTGTGTGTCTGTGTGTCTGTGTGTGTGTCTGTGTGTGTGTCTGTCCGTTGTTACACCCACGTGACCGCGTTCGCAGTTTGCAAATCGGAGCAAACGTGTATTCAATTTCCAGACCGCATTTACAGTCCCGGAAATTGTATTGCCTGTCTAACAACTCTGTTCATTTGTTCACCCCACATGGACACCAGTCTGAACTTACTGGCTTCTAAACACCACCATCTTCTAGTCTTTCGCCCATTCCACATGGACACCAGTCTGTACTTACTGGCTTCTAAACACCACCACCTTCTCGTTTTTGTCCATTCCACATGGACACCAGTCTGTACACCTGGCTTCTAACACCACCACCTTCTCGTCTTTGTCCATTCCACATGAACACCAGTCTGTACACCTGGCTTCTAACACCTCCACCTTCTCGTCTTTGTCCATTCCACATGAACACCAGTCTGTACACCTGGCTTCTAACACCACCATCATCCTTAAGGTTAAGACATACGCGGCGATCGGCTAGGGTTACGAGAAACGTCTAGCCTTCCAATGGAGGGGTCTTCCTCCAAGGTTCACGCAATTGCGGTTGTTCTTGCTTTTAGCTGTAGTTCGACACCCTTATATACTACCTATTTGAGTAAGGCGAGCAACCGGAGTATGCTTCATTTCAAACGTCAATATTAGTCAAGTCTCTCAAGGTTGTTTAATTATTCTTTTTTAAAACGATGTAACGCTCAATAAGGCGAACAACTAACGAAGAAAATATTAAATATTAATTATATTTATTTTAAAATTTAAGATAATCTCTTTTCTCAATTCAAAATTAATACGGAAAGAGTTAAAAAGCAGTCTATTTTTTTTCTGTGTGTGTCTGTCCGTTGTCACACTAGTGCGCGGAGTTAGCAGTTCGCTTTGTTTTGATGTGTTAAGAAATCCTACAGAACCTTAATATTCACTTTTTCCATAATATAAAGTGAATATGTGGAAATCTTTTTCGTTATTACGATGCATTTAGTACTTTTGTAGCTTTAAAGCTCTGTTTCATTTTGATATTCCAAGGATGTTTTTTAATATTATTATTTGAAATGGCTGTTTATATATTACTTAAGCTATACTACATCTGTATATAGAATAATCCTTGGTTTAGTTATTTTAAGAAAAAAACTAAGGCCTGGATTCTGTCGGGTAAATTAAGTTTGATCCGCAATAGGCTTAGTGAACCAAAGAGTAAATAATTGAGACCTGAAGTGGAGTAATCTTTGGGTTTTGATTATCGTGTCTGTAATGAAGGGACATTAACGGTTCAGAGTGAGCCGAAAGTTAAATACACGTTTAAATAATCAGACTTACATTTTATAATAGAAGAAAGCATCATGGTAGCAATTAGATCAGTGAAAGGGCTAATCGTTATCGGGTCATAGCTTTGAAGTTTTCATTCTTGTTTCAAAGTTAATACAGAACGAGTATTGATACCGTTAGTTATTTAAAACAGAATTGTATATTTGATTTGCGATAAATGATAAAATGAAGTTTCAAGTACGTGTGACTCTCTGAAATAAGGTAGGGGGTAGAGTCTAGAGACGAGTGCTTTTTATTGATATCGTTAGTTACTAAATTCAATGTAGTGAAGTTAATTTTGGGATAAATGACAAGCGCAGGCTCTCTTTCAAATGACCGTAAACGGTTGGTCTTTCATAATACGGGAAATCAACGACAAAATGTATAATGCAACACAATGCAAAAAGGTCAAAGGTTATATTCTTCCGTCCATACTCCGTGATTGTTTTAACTTTTGTTTTTATTTTACGTGCCTTATCTTCAAAAAAATAGCGACATATGCCTTTTTCCATTGCCATTTTCTTTGGAGTAATGTCACTGGAGTGAGAACGAAAATGTCATTAGAAATCTTATTTATTTTAATAATAACTCCTTTAATATTGCTCCATAATGGTAGATTACTAGCAGACAATGGTGAACCGAATAATTTAGGCCGTTGCTTTTTTAGCCTGTTTCTCGGGCCAAAATGGACTTTCTTTATTTAAAAACTGATATGAATTTTAGTTACAAGATTGCTTTGCGAAACTGTGCAAACTGTTGGCCAGCGTTTAAAAAAAGACATTTTAAGCTATTTGTAGACGTTATATTGTAGGCAAAATTGTTTTATATGAATTAAATATTAGTAAAGCTTCCACTGATGTTTTTATGCTTCTTGTTTGTTTGACTAAAAATCATCTATCTGTAGACCAAAAATAAAAAAAATATTTTTTAAATTTAACGAGACGGCAGGGTTGATACGCCCACCTAGTTGTAAATAGATCTTTTTAATCCGCCGGAGCTATTCTTAATAAGAATTTCTATGCTAGTAGGTTGTCAATAAAACTACTAGTAAATTATTGTTAATGAAAGTTGGAATTATTGTTGTTGAAAGTTGGAAGTACTGTGGATTTAAGTGAGTATTTGACGTTTTTTATATAGAATGGAGGAAGATAATGTTGAGAGTAAGGATGAAATGCGAAAGCGTAAAGCGAGGGAAAGGATGAGGGCAAAAAGGTCAGACCCTGAGTTTAAGAAGAGAGAAAATGAAAGGAGAAGAGTTTTAGCAGCTCAGAAAAAAAGCTAAGGCTGAAGGTGAAGCTTCTAGTCCTAATTTGTTTGTTAGTTCTATTGAGTCGCCTGTTGGCCACGGTAGTGCTAAGGATAATGTAATAGACGTAAGTTCAGGTGAAAGCTCTGTAAGAGTCGGGGTAATTACTACCGACGAACCTATGAATTTGGTTAATAATAAATCGGTTAGTTCTATAATGGTAGCGAACGATGAACAATTACCTTCTACGTCTCATGGTAATGTGTATCCGTTAGAGAGAATGAGAATTTTGAGACAAAATGAAGAGTTTAGAATGAAGGAGGCGCGATCTATGGCAAAGAAGCGAGAGAATGAGTCATATCGTGAAAGGGAAAATCAGGTTGGTGTACTTACCAAGCGAATGAAAAGGCTTGATGAATGGTATAGAGCAGGCGAAAGAGTTAAGGATCAATTAAGTAAGGCTAATAAACGCCAAGATTTAGAGTACGTTGAAGCAGAACGTGTGAGAAATCAGTTGGGTATGGCTAGTAAACGCCAAGATTTAGAGTACGTTGAAGCAGAACGTGTGAGAAATCAGTTGGGTATGGCTAGAAAACGCCAAGATTTAGAGTACGTTGAAGCAGAACGTGCTAGTAATCAGATGAGTAAGGCTAGTAAACGCCAAGATTTAGAGTACGTTGAAGCAGAACGTGTGAGAAATCAGTTGGGTATGGCTAGTAAACGCCAAGATTTAGAGTACGTTGAAGCAGAACGTGTGAGAAATCAGTTGGGTATGGCTAGAAAACGCCAAGATTTAGAGTACGTTGAAGCAGAACGTGCTAGTAATCAGATGAGTAAGGCTAGTAAACGCCAAGATTTAGAGTACGTTGAAGCAGAACGTGTGAGAAATCAGTTGGGTATGGCTAGTAAACGCCAAGATTTAGAGTACGTTGAAGCAGAACGTGCTAGTAATCAGATGAGTAAGGCTAGTAAACGCCAAGATTTAGAGTACGTTGAAGCAGAACGTGTGAGAAATCAGTTGGGTATGGCTAGTAAACGCCAAGATTTAGAGTACGTTGAAGCAGAACGTGTGAGAAACCAGTCGGCTATGGCTGAAAGTCGTGCAAATGTCGAGTTTAGGAACTCTGAACGTTCTAGAAACAGATTGTCTGTGGCAGAAAGGAGGGCAAATCCTTTAGTTATAGAGCAGACGTATTTTGATACCATTAAAGAAGGTCCAACGTGTAAATGTGAAGGATGCTCAAATCTTTTTTTTAAAGCATCTGGTAGCTTAGTTAAGTCTGCGGTGTTTTTGGCTGTCCCTGGTATTCACCGTCGTGAGCTAAGTGACAGAGTATTTTTATGCAGTGCTTGTAATAAAGCTGTAAAGAAAAACGAAATCCCCAAGTTTTCCAGGGAAAATGGTTTTGAGTTTCCTGAAATTCCGGTAGAACTAGTTAATTTGTCTAATTTGGAGGAAAGAATGATTTCACCAAGAATACCTTTTATGCAAATAAGAAGGTTAGGTTGTGATCAACAAAGGGGGATTAAGGGAAACGTGGTCAACGTTCCTATAAATGTAGAGTCTACAGTGTCAGTGTTACCACGGTTACCTCGTGAAACAGATACTATTCAAATTGAGTTTATGAGGAGAATGCAATATAATACACCCTATTTGTACGAAACTGTTAGGCCCAAAAAAATGCACGAAGCTCTTAACGTTTTGGTGAAAACACCGTTGTATATTAAGCATGGGATAACCGTTAGGAGCGATATATTAGATCCAATTCCAGAAGAACTTGAATTTATTGTTGACGAAAATGACCGTCAGTTAAACCAAGGTGATACATTAAGGGAAGACCCAGTAGGGCCAGTGAATTTAGAGAATGATAATGATAGCGATGATCTGTGGAATGAGCCTAACGAAGTTAATTCAGTCCCTGTTGGGAATCAAGACACGTTGTTAGTGTCACTGTCTGATTTTTTACCAACTAATACCATGCATGTTAAGTTTGCTCCTGGTGAAGGTCAAACGCCAATGTCTTTACTCTATGACGAGGACGCGGAGGAATTGTCATTCCCCAGTATTTATGTGGGTCAGAAGAGAGACCTTAAAGTTAAAGGTAGTTTTGGGGACATTGCCAAGTGGGAACTTCGTAATGTTGATAGGCGTTGTGCTAAAAATCCGTCTAAATTGTTTTACACTTTTGTTAAGTTGGAAACTATGAAAGTTAGAGATTCCATACAAGTTTGTATGAGAAAAACCAAGAGAAAAGATGGCTCAAACTACACTGCTGGGTTTTTATCGTCTGCTGGTGCACTCGATTCAATTATTAAGCAGGATGATGGTTTTAGAGTATTAGAAAATTTGCAGTCCTCGCCTTCATATTGGCAGCATAGGCAGAAAGAGTTGATGGCTATGATTAGGCAGCTTGGTACGGCTACCTTTTTTATAACGTTTTCAGCTGCAGAAGGCAAATGGCCTGAGCTTTTGAACATATTGAGGGTGACTTCGGGTCAGGATCGCTTAGCGAATGATGATATTGGCAATTTAAGTTTTTCGGAAAAGGCAAAGTTGATTCAGGATGATCCTGTTACTTGTGCTAGATATTTTGACCACCGTTTTCGGGCTCTGCTTAAAGCTCTGCAAAAGCTAGGCCCTCTTGGTGTTATTGAAGATTATTACTTCAGGGTTGAAATACAGCAAAGAGGCTCTCCTCATCAACATGGGTTGATTTGGATTAAAGATGCGCCGAAGCTTAAAGGTGACTTGTCAAATGTTAAAGAGGTAGAGGAATATATAGATAAAGTTATTTCTTGCGCTGGTAAATTGAACGATGATAATGGGGATTTGTTAACGTCATTGCAAATGCATAAACACACGACAACGTGTAGGAAGAAGGTTAATGATAGTTCAGTTTGTCGTTTTGGAATTCCATTTCCTCCCATGCCTAGAACTATTATTTATGATCCGAGTTTAAGAGAACCCGGTACTCTTGACGAAGAACTTAAGTGTAAGAACAATTCCAAGAAATTGCGTGAGCTTTTGCAATCGAAAGAAAAAGAATTGTGGGTAGATAGTTTTGAGGAGTTGTTGGAAAAGTTGCGTATAACTGAAGATGATTATATTAAAGCCATTACGTATGATATCAAAAGGAAAGTGGTTTTATTGAAAAGACACCCTAAAGATACTAGGGTTAATCCGTACAACCCGTGCACTTTGCGCCTCTGGCAAGCGAATATGGACATTCAGTTTGTACTTGATCCATACGCTCTGGTTATGTATATCGTGTCTTATATAGGGAAATCTCAGCGTGGTATGTCAATGCTTCTGCGTGAAGCTGCTAAACGAGCGCAGTCAGATAAATGCACGGTGAAGCAAAAGTTGAAGGTGATTGCTAATCAGTTTTTGAACGCGCACGAGGTAAGCGCGCAGGAAGCGGCTTATAGCGCTTTACAAATTCCAGTCTCCAGGTGTAGTCGTGCTTGCATTTATGTTAATACAAATGTGCCCGAGAATCGTGTTCATATTCTCAAAAGCAAAGTTGAGCTTGAACAATTGTCCAAAGATAGTTTGGATGTTTTCGCTTCTGGAATGTTAGACCATTATGTTCAAAGGCCAGATGATTTAGAGGCAGTAACGTTAGCTCAATTTGCGGCTTGGTATGAATTTTCCAGAAGTCGTAGAGTTTCGAAAACTCAAAGTCATATCGATGAAGGTGAGAACGATGAAGTTCAATGTGGTAAATGGTTGAAACTGAAAAATGATTCAGGGTTCATTAGAAAACGTGGTCATTCTAAAATTATACGGTATCGTAGATTCAATTTAGTGAAAGATCCCGAGCAGTTTTATCGTGAACAAATCATGTTATTCTCGCCTTGGCGTGATGAGAGTAGAGATATTTTGACAAAGGATGTAAAATCTGAGTATGAGCTTAGACTTGAGATTATAACGGAATCTAGAAAAGAATTTCATAATGAAATTGACGAAGCAGCTATTGAACAGGCTGTGAGAGATTTCGAAAGTGAAGCTATTGAAGCTGATCTTACTAATATCCAACCTGAATTGGAACATCAGAATGAAAACGATAGGTCTTTAATTGTTGAAGATTCTGATTTTCTAATTAATACAGTGGAAGAGGCAGTAGGAAATATTAACAGAGATATTCTTGATGGTAATGCGGAAAAAACTGTTGCTCCATCAGTCACGTTAGTTAATGATTCAGAATACAATGCCCTTGTTAGAAAGCTGAATTTGAAACAGAGAGAAATATTTTATGAAGTTCTGCACCATTTAAAGTGCAAAGAAACGCCTTTACGGCTATTTGTTACAGGAGGCGCTGGTGTTGGAAAAAGCGTTTTGATAAGTGCCATATTTGAATCTGTTACTAGATTTTACAATAAGCAACCAGGGTCTAATCCCTCGGAGGTTAAAGTTCTGCGATGCGCACCTACGGGCAAGGCTGCCTTTAATATAGGTGGGGCGACTTTGCATAGTACCTTTTGTCTGCCCGTCAGTCAATTTGCCGGAAGCATTTCCAGATTAGAAAGTGAAACTCTTCACAATTGTAGATTGATGTATGGTCAAGTGAAGTTGTTAATTATTGACGAAATATCAATGGTTGGTGCGAAGGTTTTTAACCGAGTTAACTCGAGATTGCAAGAGATAATGGGTTGCCCAGATTATTTTGGTGGTGTCTCTGTACTTTTAGTTGGAGATTTTAACCAACTTAGACCCGTCCGGGATCATTTCGCTTTTCAAAGTCAAAGTGATAGTGACAATCCATATGCGTCTTTAATTGGTAACCCAATATGGGAGGAATTTCAATTTAGTGAGCTTGAAGAGATTATGAGGCAAAAAGATGATAAGAGGTTTGCGGAAGCTTTGAATAGAATGGCTGTGGGAACTATGAATCAGGATGATATTGACCTATTCGTAAGTTTAGAAGTAAACAGAGAGCGTGTACCGCCAAAAGAAGCGATACATCTTTTCCCTACTAACGTTGAAGTCAACCAATTTAACCAAGAGACTCTATTGAAAATGAGTACGGAAAAGTGTATTTCATTTTCAGTAGATATTGTAAATGGTGATCTTAGTAGCGAAGTTAAAAGTAACATTCTTTCCCAAGTTCAAACGTTAGCAACGTCTGATACGTATGGTCTTCCTAAAGAACTAACACTCGCTTGTGGTGCGAGATATATGATGACTAACAATGTCGATACGTCTGATGGACTTACGAATGGTGCGACAGGTTGGTTAAGAAAGATAGAGTACGGTAAAAATAGGCTCGGGGAACAAATTCCGTTCAGGGTTTGGATTGAGTTTGCTGATGCTAATGTTGGGAAGTTGTTGAGACAAAAGTGTCTTGGATTGTACGAGCAGAATAACTATAACAGGACTTGGACTCCTGTCGAAAAAGTTATTAAGGCATTTAGTAGAAAATGGAGGCAAAATAATGTTTCAGTCTCTAGGAGACAGTTTCCTTTGGTCATTTCTGAGGCTATTACGATACACAAGAGTCAAGGCGATACATATTCGTCCGTAGTAGTGCATTGTAATCCCAGAAAGAAATTAGAGAGAACTCATTTATACGTTGCTTGTAGTAGGGCTAGAAACGCCTCAGGTTTGTATATTGAGGGTAAATTTCAAGTTCCAAATGCGCCTAAGAACAATCAAGTAGAAATGGAACTTCAAAGATTACGAGCTACGAGGAGTATTGTATTACCGTTTTTGAACGAACGTGTTTACATTTATGTTCATAATGTGCAGTCCTTAAACGCGCATTTGGATGATATTTTAGCAGACACGGTAATAAAAAATGCCCAGTTATTATGCTTTGTTGAAACGTGGAAGAAAGATACCGATGATTTTAGTGTGCCATCCTTTAAGGAAGTGGGCGGTATTTATCTGCCAAGAACGGCACGTAGAATTGCGTTTGGTTCTTCCATTTATTTAAAAGATATACCCGAAAATGTTGTTAACGGTTTGGATAATAGGGTTTTGCGAACCGATAGACCTTTCAGAAATTCGCATGTGGAACGTTGCTGGTTGGATGTTTCCATTGAAAATGAACCGATGACTGTTGTTTTGTTGTATAAATCGCCCGGAGCGAGTTTGAGATCAGTTTTTGAGGATTTTAATCCTTTATTCGATATTAGATACGATGCCTCTGTTCCAACAGTTGTAGTCGGAGATTTTAATATAAATTTTTTAAAAAGTAAAACGGCACTGAAAATGTTCTTTGATTCTTTTAACATGTCTCTTATGCCGGGACTTGAAGAGAAAATTTCAACTGACTATCATTGCCAGTTAGACTTAGCGTTCGGAAACAAACTTTTCCAAGACAGATTCGAAGCCTGTTACAGAGAAACGTACTATTCGTATCATAAAGGTATATGTTTTGTTAAAAAAAACATAGCTGTAGAAGTTTTGTAAGAGCAACCGTAATGGTTGGTGAGCATCCTGGCTGTAGAAGCTTTGTATTATAACCCGAAAGGGTTGGTGATAGTCCTAGCTCTCGAAGCTTTGTATGATCAGCCTTAATTAATGGTTGATGGAAATCCTAGCTCTAGGAGCTTTGTATGATCAGCCTTAATTAATGGTTGATGGAAATCCTAGCTCTAGGAGCTTTGTATGATCAGCCTTAATTAATGGTTGATGGAAATTTTAGCTCTAGGAGCTTTGTATGATCAGCCTTAATTAATGGTTGATGGAAATCCTAGCTCTAGGAGCTTTGTATGATCAGCCTTAACTAATGGTTGATGGAAATCCTAGCTCTAGGAGCTTTGTATGATCAGCCTTAATTAATGGTTGATGGAAATCCTAGCTCTAGGAGCTTTGTATGATCAGCCTTAATTAATGGTTGATGGAAGATGAAAGTTATGTATCATTTAGTGGCGTAGCGTGAGGGGTGAACTGATCTCTATTTTAAGGGATTAGATTGTACAGTTTCGTCGAAACTCGAAAGAGGTTATCTAACATTGTTATAATGGTGATATAATCATCAAAGCTGCCATAAGTAATGCCAGTTGAGAGAAGATTCTCGGATTAAAAAGTATTAAAGCCTACTATGTTCAAGTCGAGATTAACAAATCTCCTTATCTTGAAAATCCAACAATAGGTATAAATCGTCTTTTATCACTATACTAAAGACTTTGCGTTGCAAAAACACGCAGAATAAAAGTTTATTTAATGAAATACTTATTTGAGTCCTTTCGATAATAGTAAAATATTATCACAGACTTTATTAAAGAGTTAAATAAGCATATTTGCGAAAAAAGGAATTCAGAAAATTTATGGTAGGCCGCGGGTAGGATAAATTCACGCACAAGTCGAGATTAACAAATCTCCTTATCTTGACAATCGAACAATCGGTATATATCGACTTATATCACTATACTTAAGACTTTGCGTGGCAAAGAACATGCAGAATAAAAATCTATTTTATGAAATACATTTTATTTGAATCCTTTCGAAAATAGTGAAACATAATCAGAGGTTTATTACAGAGCTCAATAAGCATAATAGAGAAAAAAGAGAGGGGAAACTTTATGGTTAACCTCGGGTGGGATAAATTCACGCTACGCCACTGCTATAGTAAGAGTTGCTCAAAAAGGGTTAACGATAGTCCTAGCTCTCGAAGCTTTGTATTATAACCCGAAAGGGTTAGCGATAGTCCTAGCTCTCGAAGCTTTGTATTATAACCCGAAAGGGTTAGCGATAGTCCTAGCTCTCGAAGCTTTGTATTATAACCCGAAAGGGTTAGTGATAGTCCTAGCTCTCGAAGCTTTGTATAATCAGCCGTAATCAATGGTTGGTGGAAATTCTAGCTCTAGGAGCTTTGTAAAATCTAACACCATTAGATGCAGATTGACTGGAATGGAGATAGGGCGGGTGGTTCCTTGTGGGAAGCGTCTCTCTAACGCCACGCCACGAACAATATTGGAACTATTTCCAATCAAGCAAACTGATGGTTGAAATAGCACACGACATTAGGCCAGTTAAAGCTCGAAAGTCTATCTTAGGTTCACCTTTAGAAAGTTGATATTTGCGGTTTCGTATTTTGTAGAAATTAAACCGGAGAGGAAAAAACCTAACCGTGCCTGTCCTAGACCGTATAATCATAAAAATTCCACAGAGCAGACGACATAATAAAGGTCACATGATCTATGCTTTGAAAAGTTTCGGAACTCTCCCGCTAGGGGCGACGATACGAGCTGAAGTTGAAAGATAGGGGTTTTAAGTTATCATTCTAGTCAATCTGTGTTTAATGGTCTTAGGTAAAATGAAATTATAACCCAGAAGGGTTAGAAGCTTTACCTTTTAGAGTTGTTGAAAACCCTAGCTCTTGGAGCTTTGTATGATCAGCCTTAATTAATGGTTGATGGAAATCCTAGCTCTAGGAGCTTTGTATGATCAGCCTTAATTAATGGTTGATGGAAATCCTAGCTCTAGGAGCTTTGTATGATCAGCCTTAATTAATGGTTGATGGAAATCCTAGCTCTAGGAGCTTTGTATGATCAGCCTTAATTAATGGTTGATGGAAATCCTAGCTCTAGGAGCTTTGTATGATCAGCCTTAATTAATGGTTGATGGAAATCCTAGCTCTAGGAGCTTTGTATGATCAGCCTTAATTAATGGTTGATGGAAATCCTAGCTCTAGGAGCTTTGTATGATCAGCCTTGATTAATGGTTGATGGAAATCCTAGCTCTAGGAGCTTTGTATGATCAGCCTTGATTAATGGTTGATGGAAATCCTAGCTCTAGGAGCTTTGTATGATTGCCCGAAAGGGTCGCTCAAATTGAAAACCTATTGCCCGAAAGGGTCGCTCAAATTGAAAACCTATTGCCCGAATGGGTCGCTCAAATTGAAAACCTATTGCCCGAAAGGGTCGCTCAAATTGGAAACCTATTGCCCGAAAGGGTCGCTCAAATTGGAAACCTATTGCCCGAAAGGGTCGCTCAAATTGGAAACCTATTGCCCGAAAGGGTCGCTCAAATTGGAAACCTATTGCCCGAAAGGGTCGCTCAAATTGGAAACCTATTGCCCGAAAGGGTCGCTCAAATTGGAAACCTATTGCCCGAAAGGGTCGCTCAAATTGGAAACCTATTGCCCGAAAGGGTCGCTCAAATTGGAAACCTATTGCCCGAAAGGGTCGCTCAAATTGGAAACCTATTGCCCGAAAGGGTCGCTCAAATTGGAAACCTATTGCCCGAAAGGGTCGCTCAAATTGGAAACCTATTGCCCGAAAGGGTCGCTCAAATTGGAAACCTATTGCCCGAAAGGGTCGCTCAAATTGGAAACCTATTGCCAGAAAGGGTCGCTCAAATTGGAAACCTATTGCCAGAAAGGGTCGCTCAAATTGGAAACCTATTGCCAGAAAGGGTCGCTCAAATTGGAAACCTATTGCCAGAAAGGGTCGCTCAAATTGGAAACCTATTGCCCGAAAGGTCGCTCAAATTGGAAACCAACTCCCCGAAAAGGTCGTTCATATTAGAAAATTAATGCCCGAAATGGTCGCTCAAATTGGAAACTGTGGAAGAAGTAACTGTGATATCTAGATATGATGGGTTGCTGGTATGTTCAGTTGGTAGAGTTACTATTCTCTCATCAGATATAATTGGTAAGTTAAATAAAATCACTTTTGATAAAAAGTAGAGTAGGTAGTCTATCGTTAAATATAAAAAAAAAATCACTTCTGTGTTACGTATAGTGAACAAGTTTATTTGCGTGAAGATGCGTTTATACAAAGCGCGATACTAGTCATCCATATTAGTTATTACTAATGTTTAAATAAAAACAGATGAATGAAGTTTAGTTCACATTTTAACACGAAGTGTTTTTTATCTTTAACATTATCACCTTTGATAGTGTTTAAAACGTTTTTTACCATGATAGAAAAAGGACGTTAACCATTATTCTATTATTGACATACGTTTAAGATACTCATGACTAATGGAGCACTACCATAAAAATGTTCAAAGTCAGGCACTGAAAATGAGAGCGCAGATGGCGATGCTGGAATGGATGAAAATGCCGTTCCGATCTGCATCGATCCAAGGAACTTGAATAAAGATAGCGACATATCCAATGCCTACCGATCAGGAAATCTAAGCTGGTCTTCACTGCTCACAAATTTTCACCGTACTGGACGCGCAAAGTGCGTTCTGACACATAGAGCTGAATGAACCAAGTACTTACTTGTGTACATTCGCAACACCTTACGGACAATACAGATTCCTGCGGCTACTTTATGGTCTCTCCTCAGCGTCAGAATTATTTCAAAGCACCATGCACCACCTTTTTCACCACAAAACTTTCCGTACGTCCACATTTCCACGGATGACTTTCTGATAAATGACAAAGACCAGCAAAAACACAATCAAGTACTGGTTGCAGTCTTTGAAAGAGCCCGCCAAAGCAACCTAAAATTCAGTCGACAGAAAATGCAACTATCGGTAGACAAGATGGAATACTTCGGCAAGATACTGTCCTCCAAAGGCGTCGAAATTTCACCAACAAAAGTTCAAGCGATTCAAATCAATACCGTCCCCAACAGACAAAAAATGACTACTAAGATTCCTTGGCATGCTGAATTATTGTCCAAAATCCTGCCCCAACTATTACAGCTCCACTACGCGAGCTTCTGATGAAAGAGGTCTCATTCATGTGGGACGCGAACTCGGAAACTTTCTTCCGAAGCCGGGAGTGTGGCGCACTCCTGTAAGCCAAGCTTCTGGGCGGCAAAGTTTGAGGGAATAAGACACATGTCGGCGATCCTACCCTATAGGTGCCGACTGCCCCGTGTCCGCCGGAGGTGACTTGACCCCCACCCCCGCCCGTCACCTCCCAAGTAAACCTCATTTCCTTCCCCTGCTTACACACGTACTGAAACCTGTATAATCACATCCTTGCCGAGGTACACTGACCCACTCGCATTGAAACCCTCCAAAAAAAAAACTGTCTTCCGAAAACTTAAACAACTCATCTCCTCGTCCCAAGTACTGGCCTATTACAATCCGCAAGCCACAAGCAGCACAGTAGACAGCAGCCCAATAGGCGTTGGTGCGGTACTACTTCAAAATGTTAAACCTGTTGATTATGCTTCAACCTCTTTCACCGGCACACAACAAAACTACGCACAGTAGAACGTGAACTTCTGGGCATAGACCAAGCGTGCGAAAGATTCCACTATTATGTCATTGGAGTTCCCTTTATCGTACAGACCGATCATAAACCTTTAATTGTCATCATTAAGAAACCGATGCAATTACTCTCACCACGCATCCAGTGCTTTGTTCTTCGCCTGATCAGATACAAATAACGATTGCCTACATACCTGGCATTCATTTACAAGTGGCCGTCACGTTGTCACGTGCTTCTTAATCCACGACAGAAATTGGCACATCCTGCTTTGAAGGACCCCATGTCGTAATGCATACAACCACAGCTCTGTTGCAAGCAAAACAAACCCAATTCAACAACGCTACGACATCCGGGCCAATTGCACAAACGGTACTTTTGCTCATAAAAGAAGGATGGCCATCTGCATACGAAAAATTACACACCGAGTAAAAACCGTTCTGGGCGATCAAAGAAGAACTTCATGCATCAGAAGGCATAATTTACCGAGTGGATACGCTTTACGTCCCTGAAGCGCTACGCCATGATGTCATGTCCCAAATTCACTCAGTTCATCAAGGAATAACCGCGTGCCTATCTAAAGCCAAGCTGTATCTCTACTGGCCACAAATGAAAAGAGACGTCATGGAGTATATCCAGAACTGTACAACTTGCCAAAAAAAGGGACCGTTCCAACACGCTATGCGCTTACGCCTCAAGATGTATCTCAGGTACCCTCGCACACTGTTGGTGCGGATCTCTTCCACATCAATAATACAAATCTGATCATTCTTGTTGACTATTACTCCAAATGCGTCGAAGCTCAAGAGTTACGAAGCACCAATGATAAAGCGATAATAAAGTTCCTAAATCCACAATTCTGGCGATATGGTGCTCCGCAGAAATTTGTGTCTGATAATGGTCCCCTCCCCTTTAACTCGAGCTTTTTCAAGGGTTTACTCCAACAATGGGCAGTAGAACACGTAACATCCAGCGCATATCATCCTTAAAAAGCAACAAACAATAAAAAAAACCTGGCAATCAAAACGCAACAGGAAGGTCGAGACCTACAGTATGTTCTTATGGAATATCGTTCGACGCCCATTGGAAAGATACCGTCACCCAGCGAGATGTTAATGGGACGCCGTACCAGAACACCGTTAACTACAACGCAACAAACACTTCGACCGCACTTCTCAACTTGTTATATTCGCAAAATTTACTGGACAAAAAAACCCAATGGTTAAACGTCAAAATCATGCGCACCGCCCGGTACCTGAAACCCTAAAGGCCGGGAGACCAGTATATTACTAAGTCGGACCACGGTAATGGAAACCTGCAGAAGTACTACACGGAAGCAAGAGCCCTTGTCGTATATCCTGAAGATAAATGACGGAAAAACATTGCGGAGAACTCTGCACCAAATACGTGCGACACACCTACACAGTACAGTACGTCAAAGCGACTTCGATGAACCCAACACGGCACAAAAAGTACAACAGGTGGAGGGCAATTGTGTTAAGCATTTGCGGCAAACTTTAACCAATCTACCCGATCCTGCGGCCAATACTTACCGAACCACTTCAAGAGTCAGACTAGGAAGATTACCACCACCCATACAAAAACAAACTTCAATTTCAACAACTCAAATTCATTCACCGACCTCGGCAATGCAGAACACATCTCCAACCCCACGACCCTTGCAAAATCAAACTTCAATCTCAAAAACTCAAACCAATTCACCTATTTTAGCAACACAGATCCGATTTCCTACTATACTTCAAACGTCAAAAGCCAATAGTGGTTGTAATTACACCGCGTAAACTCGAACCGCGACGTACAACATCAATATCAAACATTAGGACCTTAAGTCCTTCTGGCACGACGAATGCTCAGACGCTGGACAACACCCGAACAGCGCTACTCGAATGTCTCCGGGAACTTTCCCATTTCCCAAGACAATTTCTGTATATGCCACACCCAGCATACGAGCACCATTTACACATTTACAGCAACTACACAACAACCAAGGTCAACCCGAACAAGAACTAATATTTACAATCCAAAACGTTTTTGTAATACTTAAATATTTTAAAGAAGGAAAGATGTTATATACTTTTGTAATACACTTAATACTCTTAATAACATTATCATATATTGTTAATCTCGCCACTAGTATACCCTGATCTAATCCACTAGTGCGCGCCACCTATAGCGAATAACGAGGTTTCCTCATAAATGAGCTAGCTATTTTGTAGTCAGTTTATATTGTACACTTGATGAGCACAGTCAATAAATATTTTATTATAATTAATTCTGTCGACTTACTAAACATAAGTGGGTTTTCCCAGAACCTTGTTTTAGACGTACGAGTGGTTTTTTTGGTTCGAATTAGCCTTTAGTAGTTTTGCATAAATTGGTTGTAATGAAAATTAGAGAAACGTTTAGCACATTTCATGTTGTTTTAATTAGGGAGACTAGAGATTAAATAAAGATTTATGATTTAAAAGTGAACTTTAAAATTACCGAGATAAACACTAAGGTAATAGAAACCCTTTCAGCTCTATAACCTTGAAAAACTGGTAAGGAATGTTCAGTTTTTCGTTAGAAAGGAAACAAGGATCTTCTCGTAAAGGTGTGTTCTAATGGAAATCGTGTCTCACAGATTTTATTCTAAATTAAACGTTATATAAAGCAAAACTACTGTAAAACATCAGAGAATAAAATTTAAGATAGAACTTTTATATTACTTTGTAAATAATGGTTTGAAACATAGGATTAGCGGATGATAATAGATTTAGACAATGTAAAGAAAACTATTCGATGATATAAGCTACGTTAGACAAAACAAAGCGTAAAATGTAGGTTTAGTATTTCGATATTGAGTCAGATAACTAGTCTTTTCCCTCGACTCGGAGAGGTAATATTTTGGTTTTCCCAACTTGTGATAATTGTGGCGTGACTACGGTGACTCCACAAACCATAGATTGGATAGGAAATCGTGGCGCTAGTACAAGGGGACATAAGGATTCTAGTATATCAAGGTCATTCAGCACTGTTCAAAGCTAGGCGCGGAGTGAGAAGTAAATTACTATCTATAATATTTTTGGTATATCAAAGTCACTTGAAATTAATTTCCAATCTAATAGCAAATATTGACGCGATGGGAGAAGTAAATTAAATATATGCATTCGCCTAAGTTCACCACGCATGCTCGGATCCCAAAAAATTGCATATTACTGGTCCTCTTTTAATTAAAAGATCCACGAACTTCACACATTTCCACAACGTTTTTCGCTCAATTTTTAAACGAGTTACCAAATTATTATTGTTCAATAAAAACCACAAACCAGTACTTATAAAATTCGATGTTACAATCCCTTTAGAAACTTTCTATCTCGTGGCTAAGTATAATCCGTACTACTTTGAAGTTAGTCTGTCGTGCATAGACAGAAGGAGAAAATGTATTTTAAAGTACAAGTTTACTAGGCAGGTCGGGAGGGAGTTGAACTGAGCCTCTTTCAAGTTCCCCACTTGCAAGCCAAGGAGTTTCGAATTCAGCCAGCCAACTGGTTTTTGTGTAAAAGCACGTGATGAAAGAAGCCATTCGAAACCGACCGAACTCGCTAGTCTCAAAGCAATAGCGATAACGGATAATATTGAAACCATGTGATTCAGCTTATTCGACGATCGTATCAACTATGAAAATATGAAGAGTCAGATGAACAGAATTTGCGATATCTCCGAATTCTAATTTGCGCGTTGAGTGTTACGCGCGCGAGTGTATTGCAAGTGTTTGTTTATTTGTTGTAAATATTACGGTATGACAGTGTTGTGGTTGGGTGCCGTGCTATGGTGGGCGCTGATGTCCGGTGCCTTCAGAGACAGTGAAGATGCCTTGGATGCGTTCCAGGCTTTTATTAGAGCGCATAATAAGAGTTATCATCCTGCCACAGCGGAATATATGAAAAGGAGGTCCATATTTTTGGTAATTACTAACTTTAATCTCTCCGATTTCTGTTGTTAATTATTTATAAGAACTCTTTTAATATTATAAAATGAGGCACCTTGAATTATTTTATGAGATGTTAGCTTTAACACGCGCATGTAAATATTGGGAAAATTTGTTTTTATAAACTTTTAATAGTCACAAAATGTGGTTATTAAACATGGTTTTTCTGATAAGTCTGCCATAAATAAAGGGGGTGTTATTTGGGTGATTTTGAGTCTAAAATGTTCTATGATATTTTGACGTCCGAGCTACCGTTATCAAGTTAGGATTTTAAATTAAGAAACTGAAAGAAAATGCCAATTTAAACAGTTGCCTGAACGACAAAATATCATAGAACATTTTTTACTCAAAATCGCTCAAAGAATATACCCTCTAATTTATGTCAGACTTATCATTAAAACCTGTTAAACCCTATATAATCTATGAGAATAGCATTTTTTTTGGTCTTTTCTGTAAATGCTTTCAAAATTATCAACAGAAAGATAAAAAACCCTCAAAATAATCAACAGAAAATTAAAGAAATCTCAAAATATTATTTTAAAAATGTTGCGTTAAATTTATTGTGATAGACGTTTATTTAATTGCATATTAGTAAATTTCACTTATCGTTAGCGTATCATTTCATATATTAAAGCGCATTACAGTAACGACTAAATGAGGGTATATAATTTTAAGAGTCACGTGAACCCAAGCATATCTAATAGTCGGAAAAACGGCCACTTTGTGAAACTTTCTTAATTTGTTTAAGTACACGTTTTGTAAACGGCAATGAAATAAGTATATGCCGTATTAAAAATATATATATATTTTTAGGTTTCTTCTTATTTTTTAAAATAATTTAAATAAAATTCAACTACTTAATTTTACTTTAACAGTGGTTTTACGCTAATTAAACATTGTCTACTGAAGGTTTTTCTCGCTAAAGATAAATTTAAAATTTTGTCTAGTGGTGTTTTTAGATCCTGTAAATATCAAAGAAAATAGCATTTGAATATTTCCAATCAGCCTTACCTCGGTTCTTTATACTGTATGCGTAATTCAAATCCATACTTAATCCTCCTTGATTTTCCCTAATCGTATGATATATCCTTATTCAACAATCCACCCTTGATTCTTTACTTCATTGTAACACTCTAATCCTGTATTTTTTAAACTGACGCCTGAAAACGTACTTAGACCGCCGGAGGTGCTAGTTTCTTAGAAACAAGATGAGAAAGACTGAATTAGACTTTTGCTATGTTTTTTTTTTTTCACTTAAAAAAATTCTTTAAAAACAAGAACCGTCGAATTAATCAATAATAGCACATTTAAGTGTTAACTTAATACATATTTTAATTTTAATTAATTTGAGTATGTGTTTAATTTTGTTTTTAGCAAACCTTACGTAGGATAGAATGGTTGAACAAAATCCGGGGTCACAGAGAGGCGGCCATTTATGGAATTACAGAGTTTTCAGATCTGACACCTGAAGAGTTTCAAGAACTAGGTAACCATGCTAATAAGACAGAACGGGGTATTCCAAAAATAGAGCTAGGATTTTGGGTTGAAAATGTTCTATGAACAGCGTTTACAAGTTATGATATAATTGGAGTGTTTTACGGATTACCCTTTAAAATTAAGCAAGAAACAGAAAGACAATACTAATTTACTTAAGGGGTCATCCCAAAAACACTATATTGTAGCTAAACTGTGTATCTTGTGGCAAAATGCCATAGAACAATTTCCACTGGAAATCGACCATAGAGCCCGCTGTACTCCGGTCCTACTAACAAGAGTATATTAAATTATTTTGAAAAATTGATTGCAGTCACCACAAGATGGGGTCCCGTAATTGATAGTCCAGGCCGGCATCGACAGAAACGTGAAACAGTCAACTTGAAAAGCATTCCAGGAATTCCTAAAAAAGTTGATTGGTAAATCTATTGCTCATGTGTGCAATATTATTTGCAATTCTAATCAAATTACATTAGGAGAGAGAAAGGAATTATTGGTAGAGTTCGAAATCAAGACAAATGCGGGGCTTGCTGGGCCTTCAGTACAATCGCAACCATCGAATCCATGGTCGCTCTTAAAACGGACGTCCTACAGGAACTGAGCGTCCAACAAATGATTGACTGCTCTACTGTCAATAAAGGTTGCGATGGAGGTGATACATGTGGTGTGCTAGAATGGTTAACTCAGGTAAAGGCCGTTTGGAATTACAATAACTTTTACAGGGTTGTCTCAAGTCAGAGAGTTTGATTTTTGTGAGGAAGTTTTCTTGGGTTTATGAAAATCGCAAAGCGTTGCACGATACAACAAATGTTTTGAAAACATACTTTACTGGAATGTTTGTTTATAGAAAAAATGCAATGTTAACATTGACAACTATAACCTGATTAGGTCAGAAATAGTCAGTGAAAACTATAGGGAAAGTCAGGGAATTTGACATTTTTGTGACTAATGGCTTTGTCTAACATCAAATTAAGTTTAATATTTAATTCAATTTGAACAGAATAATGTAGCGTTAGTCACTGAAAAAGAATACCCTTTCGAAGACGGCACTGATGGCGTATGCAAACGAAAGTAGGGAAAGAAAATATGTTCAATTAAAGGGATTGACAACATTGAACATAAATTCCCCAATTACTAAAAATTATGTAAAAGATGACACGCACAGTGCGTTGATAAGAACAATGCTCTGAGCATTACTGTTGTGTTCAGGTTGCCATCCCCTTTATTCAATAATATTATACAGAATATATCTAAGAAAATAATTGTAATTTAGGCCTAAAACTGGTATAAGGATTAAAGATAACTTCACATGCAATAAGTAAGGTTTTATCACGAAACTCGATCTCGAACGCAATTAAATCGAATTAACTTTTACTCGCGTAGTTACACTGGAGACGAGATAGAAATGTTAAAGCTACTAGCAAGCCATGGTCCCCTAACGGCAGCTGTTGATGCTTCAGGATGGCAAGATTACTTAGGAGGGATTATTCAATATCATTGTGATACTCACAGAAATCACGCTGTTCAGATTGTTGGATATGACCTAACTGGTAATAATAATAATACTTATATCACTGGTTAAGGAAGAGATCATAGTTCAAGGTCATGATAACTCAAACGACCTTAAAAGTCAGTAGCTTCAAAGTGATGGTGACCCAACGACCTTAATGAAGGGTTTGGTTTCAAAGTCATGATAACTGACCAGTCTTAATTAAGGGTGGTAATTCAAGGTCATGGTGACTAGAACGACCTTAAAGGGCAGTTGTTTCAAGGTCATGATGACTTGAACGACCATAAAGGGCAGTTGTTTCAAAAGTCATTGTGACTTGAAAGACCATAAAGGGCAGTTGTTTCAAGGTCATGGTGACTTGAACGACCCTAAAGGGTAGTAACTTCAAAGTAATGGTGACCAAACCTTATTGAAGGGTTTGGTTTCAAGGTCGTGATGACTGACCAGCATTAAGGGTGTTAATTCAAGGTCATGGTGAATTGAATGACCTTAAAAGGCAGTTCCTTTAAAGTCATGACGACTTAAACGCCTATATGTAAGGTTGCAAATTAAAAGTCATGGTGAAACGAGTCATGACTTTAAGGGTCACTTGTTTTAGTCATGATGGTTCCAACGACCTTAGACATCGCTATCTCAAAGGCCATGATGACTTTTTTCAAATACGCACTTAAGGAAGTGTAGTCTTTAAGCTGATAATTTCATGTCAAAACGTCCATTCATTCAATGTGAATTTGGTGTTTCATGAAACTCCATATTTGAAGCACAGCTCTCCTCTGATCATTATTACAATAAGGCCATCATGTCCTTTAAATGGATCTATTTTTACTTAAATTTTAGGTGAAATTCCTCACTACATAGTTCGTAATTCATGGGGGACGAAATTTGGTGTAGATGGTTATCTTAAAATTGCCATAGGAAAGAATCTTTGTGGTATGTTTTGTGTTTTTACATTACATCCGAAATATTTCAACACAAATTTAATGTTTCAGCTATATCTGAAGAAATATCAGCGATAAGTGTTGTCACTGATGACGATGACGACGAAGATTTATTTGATGATGATCTTAATCTAATCTAAGATGATTAGATGAAATTAATTCGTTTCAGCCATGGAATAATATAATAGGAGAAAAATCAGTTCCTGTATATAATCCTTGTTCTCTTTTATACTAATTCATGGCTGAAATGAATCACGTGTCCAATGACATATGACTCACAGAATGTTAACTAAATGTCCTATGCATCATCTTAGCTCCTTTGGAAATTACCAAAAATTACGTTGACAACGCACAATGGAGTGATTTGTTAAATAAGTAGCTTGTAGTCATCGTTTATTTCTCATGGTTTTCGCTAGGTGCTAAGATAATTCATTGGCCAATAACTATTAACCATTGTGACGTCACAAGTTCCCTCCCTGATTGGTTAGAATGTCTCTGACTACACCGATACACTTAAAAATATTATCCAACATATTTTCTCAATTACCATATCTCTGATATTTTTATAACTTTGTACTGTTAATAAATCTCCTAGTTTAATCTGATTTTTATGTCACTAGTAATCGTAATAATAATAATAATAATAATAATATTAATTAATGTCTTAACATGTATATTTAACTAATATCTACTCCATTGATTTAATTTTTTCATCCATGAACAGAAATGTCACTAATATCCACTGCAATTTTCGTTCAGGATAAGTGAGTAGTAATTTATTGGTTCACTTTTCAAACGTAAATCGGTTAATATGGTGATTTGCACTGAAGGCAGTTAACTTGTAAGATGCCTAATTTATTTGGCACTGGCAGTAAGTAAATGTTCATGCTGCAGCTACACTGCTAGGAGGTAAGTCGCATAATTTTTGTAAGAGCGCTGCGTCTCCAAGTTGATAGGGGACACGTTTGGGTCACGAGACAAGGCCTAGCTAATCTAATTTTAAATTAAATTAATGATACATTTTAAATCAACTAAATTTAGTAATAAATAAACCTGGAACTAAGATTAGTATTAATATTAATATTAAGCCTTTGTGTAAGACTATATTTGCGTTTTAAAGTAAATTGAAATCTTCTTGGGCCATAAGTTTTCTCGGGTACCTCTAGACCAATGACGACGAAATAGGAATGTGATATCATAGACACTACTACATCTCCTTAAGTGTCCTATTATATAAGAAATACACACAACACAGAGCAGTAACGTTTACCTCATAGATATAGTAAAACTATAAAGGGTCTAGATCCACTTCGCTGGCTTAGGCTTAACGAAAAAACGCGGAAGGGGCAACGAGCAGACAGCCGCTATTTTCTGGGGGTAGCTGTATAAAACGCCATCTATCGGGAACTTTCGAAACTAAATTAAGGGATGAGCTTAGAGTAGTGGCACTCTATGTTAACCCCCTATAGGGCATAATAAGTCAAACCCTCGGAGATGCCATTACTCCATTTTATACGAGCTAAGAGCACAAAAACGTATTTTATAAATTTTACACCTGTAAAATTTTTTAAAAAACACTTGGAACTTGTATTTCTACTTACTTTCGAGGAAATACCACCGTTTTCTGAAGGTAAGAGTCTTTTTTTATACATTTATTAGTAATAAAAACATTTAAGGCGAGCTAAGCCTTGGTCTTGTAAAACACGGCAGATTACGCTCTCTTTTCTCTATGTGCATTGTGCAAATCTACATTATGGCCATGACCAAGGCTTAGCTCGCCTTAAATGTTTTTATTACTAATAAATGTATAAAAAAAGACCTTCAGAAAACGGTGGTATTTCCTCGAAAGTAAGTAGAAATACAAGTTCAAAGTGTTTTTTAAAAGATTTTACAGGTGTAAAATTTATAAAATACGTTTTTCTGCTCTTAGCTCGTATAAAATGGAGTAATGGCATCTCCGAAGGTTTGACTTATTATGCCCTATAGGGGGTTAACATAGAGTGCCACTACTCATCCCTTAATTTAGTTTCGAAAGTTCCCGATAGATGGCGTTTTATACGGCTACCCCCAGAAAATAGCGGCTGTCTGCTCGTTGCCCCTTCCGCGTCGACCTCCCATTGAATTGTGTATCTACCCTTTTAATATATCTATGCGTTTACCTATGTATGCAGTAAAACCCTCCGTATCTATAGCAACAGGGTGACGTCATAACTGTTTCGTATTAAAATAATCCATTTGCCTATACTCCAAAGGAAAATGGCCAAAAACGTGTGGCGCCAACTGTCTTTATTTCATAAGTGAACTTGTTGGTGTTTGAAAATACACCATTATTTAACACTATTTACTCTAACTGATTTGGCAGTTTTAGATTCAGGTTTTCCACTAAAATATCTGAGCAACATGATTTGAAAGCTTTCCAACGATGATAGCAATGATAATCCGAGCCATAAACCCAAATGACCGCCGATTCCACCCAATACGTCTTGCATCTGCAAACGTGAAATGCAGTCCATTAAATTAGTTTTCATCAAATCACTAAATTTGAAGTGTAAATTTACCGTATATTTCCCATGTGTTGAGTATACAACTTGATCCAAATTGGAAAAATAGATTTTAAATCTGTATATATTTTTAAATTGTATTAGAATTAATTTCAAGATAATTTGCTAGTTTTTCACTCACTTTCCTTCGCCTTCTTCCTAAAAACAAATCAAAACATTAAGGATTAATACGTCAGCAATTATGAAGCTACTCAATGGTCAAAAGTAGGCATACTTTATTTTTTTCATAATTTTACTTTTGTGCTCTTAATGGCATGCAAAAGTATTATACTTACCTCTGCTGGCTGGTCTTTCGCGTGCCATACCAAACCACTAACAGCTAGTATTTTTTTAAAACATTACTTTCTGCTCATTAATACTACTACAATTTCGTGAAATGAAAGTTGATATTCTAGGGAAATATTTGGGAAACTCTCATCTCAAAATTAATGACCTACCAGAAACCATTTTGGCATCTCATTGTACGATATTGACGCTTCATATTTCGTTTCCCTGCAAGATGTCTATATTTTATTAATTTATTTCTGTACTAGGCCTATATAGGTATTCTTTGGGCTATTGGAAAACAACTCAATTCTCTTTTAAAATTCCAAAAACAATTTTCAAGAAATTTAGAGGTTTCCAAGCTGCGGTTAGGTTAAAGTGTTCTTACGAGCACGGTGAAGGGCAGAAACAACTTTCAGCATTTTTAACCAATTCCGTTTCGGTTTTTTTTAAACAACAAACTGAAATAGTTAATACATTTAATTATTAGAGTAATTAAGATAAATTATAATTAATACTCGCTTTGTGTTAGATTGCTAAAGTCACAGGCAGGGTATCCTGGGTATTCCCCGATTAGCGGGTTGTAACACGAACAAAGACGAGTTGTAGAACGTTGAACACACGAATTAGTGCAGTTCTAAATAGACAAATGAAACTCAACTTCATTCACTCTTGATATCTACAATTGGGAAAATTCTTACAGTTCTTGTTGAACCAAAGTAATCTTTGCAATTTTCAGCATAAGGAGCTTTCAATCTTTTAATTGTCACCTGTTTAAAACATTTCAAACAATATAACACAAAAATAATTTATAAATAATATTAAGTGTAATGTAAATTTACTTGTTTAATGGCTATAATACTGTATATGTTATCTGTCAGAAAGAAACTGGTCTCTTTTTCAATGTCCAATTCATCGTGACTTGGTCCCAACGAGACGCGAATCCCATAAGCGTTAACGATATAACGTGTCAGGAAGTAGTCGCGTCGTTGCAACGAAAATACGATTGTTAGACCTAAAATTCGGTAATTAAATTAATTATTTAAATTTAAAAACCGTTAATTTCATTTCATACCTGAATTTAATCCACTAGATGGTTTAATGGTTTTATCGGGTTTGAATTTGTAGCAGTTTCCCGTTTCCACGCTGCTCATGTTTGCAAATTTACTGCAAAAAGCAACAGTTGAGAGACACAGTTGCAGATGCAGACTGACGGGTTTAATGATTGGTTAACAGACCTGAAATCGCAAGGTTGAAAGTAGTACGCGCACTTTTTTACAAGTTCCTTTAGATTATGTCCGACATTTTCTCTTTCAGTTTTGTTCAGTTTCAAAATATTGTCGTAATAAACGGCAATTTCGTTTTCCTCTTCTGTTAATTTACTTACTCTCTTTGCGTCGCAAGCAAACACGTTAACTGACTAAAATAATTGAGAATAATTAAATCCCTTATCTTCGACAGTACCAAGACTCTTGATGTTGTGAAAACAACGGAAATTTTTTGTAAAGTATGTACGATTTGTTGAAACTTAGGAGCACTAAATGGATAAACGATTTTGCTTAAGATGCATTAGCCATTAGGATCCTTATAGCGTTTAAGCATGGATATGTATTAATACTAAAAACATTATGGATTCCCATCTCTTACTTTCCACGAGAAACTTTGCTTAGGCAGAGAAAAAACATGACTTCAACTTGTAACCCCCCTCAACCTCTTCATTGAGAGGGAAATTTTCTCTCTGCGCATGGGCAAAATTTCAAACCCACCACTTAGAATTCTCTAAGAGGGATGTAGTTCCTTTCCCCACGTGACCTAGCTGTTTCTGCCTCGATTTAGAGCCGTCTCACATCTGCGCGGGTGTAACGCGTATTTGGTTTAAGACTTGTGTCTATAGGATTATAATCTTACGGAATAAGGGATATCAAGATCAAGCGATATAGTTTTGGAAATTGAGCAACGTTCCGTTGATAAGGCCTTTAAGTTGTTCCATAGGGAATCAATGCCTTCTCTTTCTTCTTCTTGAGCGTTGAAGCAAATAGTCATGAAATTTATTCTAAAGAATAAACAAAGCCATAGGTGAATGAACAACGTGGCTTTGGTAAACGAGATCAGTTACATCGGGTAGTGCAACTGGCTTGGTGTTCTCGAAACAATTATTGGTAACGTTACAAACGGGCCTACCGGTTCTGAAGAATATGAATAAAAACATAAACCTATCATACTTTCTTTTAAGTATGGGTCGAAAGGTTATTTAGGTATTTTACGTTAAGTGCGCAGAAACGGCTCTTGGCCAACCCTTGTATGTCCCTATATTGAGGCTTATATGTCTATACATTTTAATCAAACTAACTTGTTATTGTTGCAGATTGTAACGGCTGGAAATTCCAGTTTCCCTGATTTGTCAATGTGAACGCTTTGCATTGTGGGAAATTGCAAGTATTCGCCAAGAAAGGAACCAGTGTGGTAAGCGCAGATAGTCAACATTAATACAATATTGAAGATTTTTAGGCATCGAACTGCTTGGATCTTTTTTCTGGAACTCACCCTTAAACGCGAAACGTTTTGAAGTTGACGCATAGCGAAATTAGTTAAAACGTTACTTGACAACAACGGTTACACGATGTCTTTGACGATCGAATGCCAAGTACACTCGCGTTTAGAATTGTTCAAGAATAACAATCACGTGCTCATATTGATTCCTTAAAGGTAGTATATAGACCTAGGCTAAGGGTGAATCTCGCCTCTTTTCGACACCATGTTTCATAATTTTTATTGGGAATTGGCGCTAGTTACGTTTATAAACAAGTTAAAGCTTAAATTGTACTTTACTCCCTTTAACCTAATGCCGTATACAAAGTGCTTTGGATAATGTTTTTCCGAAGAACAATGGTTATATTGTGGTCTTTGTAAACATATTTTATTTACTTCATTCTGAAAGCCCTTCTATAAAGTGATAATGACAATGGCTTTTAACTTTGAAAGAAAATTTATTTTACATAAGGGAGTGAGTGTATTATTGACAGTATTGAGCAGAGATTTACAATTTTTGTTAGTGAAAGACAAACATTTTAGTATTAATTGACCAAATGTTTTATTATCCCTTTAGTTATAAGAATAATCTTACTTCTATTGGAATAATTGAGTTGACCCATTATCAACAGAGCATACATAGGTAATTTAAACATCGATAAGTGCACCTCCATGGATATACAACTTTTGAACTATGGATTCCCATCTCTTACCTTCCACCAATATCCACCCTTCCTTGTGAGTGAGATGGAAATTCCTATTTTTTCTTTCTGCGCATGGGCAATATTTCAAAATCACCTCTCAGGGTTCACGAGAGATAAATAGTTCCTTTTTTCCCGCGTGACGCTGTGACGTAGAGCCTACTTCCGACTCAATTTCCAGCCAAGGCTTAGTTTGACCCGTTTTGCCCGCATTGAAGTTATGATTAGGTTTAGTTGTTGTAGCGATAAGTGCTTTCATCTAATAAGGGTAACACGTTAAGTCTAACAAGAATAAACATTGGAAAACTGCCAATTTTCAAGGTTCGGATTAAAGTTGTAAATCGGTTTTTAGAGAACGTTACGAAACGTTTGCCCAAATGAAACGGGAGTTGAGAAGTTCGAAAATAAGCATCCCACTGAATTTCAGTAAACTTCATACTTAGAAAATAATGGCGAACGTACAATATAGTTCGATTAATATTGTCGAAAACGGAATTTTTTCACTGTTTTGACTTTAGTTTTTGATCTTCCACTAAAATATTCTAACAATATGATTTGAAAGCTTTGTATCGACGAAAGCAACGATAGTCCAAGCCATAGACCTAAATGACCTCCGATTCCACCCAATAAGTCTTGCGTCTGAAACACAAAGTTGCAATGATTGTTGTACTGAAATTAGGGTATAGATATTGTGCAATAAAGGGGCTAAACTTTAACTGCGCATGCGCTTCATGGTTGCCAGTAATTTGTTATTAGAGCATCTCAGGTTTTGAAATGAATTATCACTGAATCCAACAGAACTAGAAACTTGTCAGTCTTTTGTAGATAACGGTTGAATTGCACACGTCACAAATGACTAGCAACACTTTTTTGCAAACACTATATATTTCATTTACCGTGTATTTTCCGTGAGTTGAGTATACAACTTGTTCCAGATTCGAAAAATATATTTTAAACCTGCATAAAAATATGCGGATAATTTAAATACAAGCTCAAACTTAATTGATTGTTTTTCCCACTTACTTTCCTTCATCTTCCTAAAACCGAAAAAAATAATTAAATATGCATCAGATGCGATTTAATCTTATCATAAGGTCAAAAGATATGTTCCATAAGTTTGTCACTGTTTAGCTGAGAGCTTGTCCTGAAGTGATTGAGGTAGGTCATAGATTCGAGGTAAAGCGAAGACGCCTGGTGAGGGGCTGCTGTCAAAGGCTTAGTAATGCAGACTAAATAGGAGCTAGATGGTTGCTTGTCGTTCTCGAACTAGCTCGAGCTGTAAGTCTCTAGCATTATAGTGTCATACTTATGGAACATATCTAACACATTGATGTTCACGATGAAGCGAAACTGAACTCTCACCTCCAAAGTCGAATTTTCCACTGTATTGTACGATATTGAAGTCTCGTATTTAATCTCTCTGAATGTTTAAATTCAATTATTATTTAAATTGTGGATGAATAATTGTGGTTTGCTTACGAACACGGCGAAGGACAAAAACAACTTTCAGCATTATTAACCAATTCGGATTCGGCTTTTTTTAAACAGCAAACTGAAATATTTAATTTAATTAAAATTAACAATTTAATTATTTTATATTTAGCAAAATGGTAATACTCGCTTTGTGTTAGATTGCTAAAGTCACAGGCAGGGTATCCTGGGTATTCGCCGATTATAGGATTGTAACACGAGCATAGACGAGTGGCGAACCGTTGAACACACGAATTAGTGCAATTCTAAATAGACAATTGAAATTCAACGTCATGCACTCTTGATATGTGTTATTGGGAAAAATCTTACTGTTCTAGTTGAACCAAAGTATTCTTTGCAATTGTCAGCATAAGGGGCCTTCAACCTTTTAACTGTGAGCTGTTTAAAACAAGTCAAACGATATAACATAAAATTTTTCATAATTATCAATGTGAAGTGCAATGTAAATTTACTTGTTTAATGGCTATAATACTGTATATTTTATCTGTCAGGAAGAAGCTGGTTTCTTTTTCAATGTCCAATTCATCGTGACTTGGTCCCAATGAGACGCGAATCCCGTAAGCGTTGACGATATAACGTGTCAGGAAGTAGTCGCTTCGTTGCAACGAAAACATGATTGTTAGACCTAAAAGTCGGTAACTATATTAACTATATAAATTTTAAAGCTGTAAATTTAATTTTGTACCATACCTGAATTTAATCCACTAGAAGGTTTGATGGTTTTATCGGGTTTAAATTTGTAGCAGTTTCCCGTTTCCACGCTGCTCATGTTCGCAAATTTACTGCAAAAATTGAGAGACAGATGCAGACTGACGGGTTTTATATTTGATTAACTGACCTGAAATCGCAAGGCTGAAAGCAGTACGCGCACGTTTTTACAAGTTCCTCTAGTTCGTGTCCGACATCTTCTCGTTCAGTTTTGTTCAGTTTCAAAACATTGTCGTAATAAACGGCAATTTCATTTTCCTCTTCTGTTAAGTTACTCGATCTCTTTGCGTCACAAGCAAACACGTTGATTGACTAAAATAATTGAAATTACGTCATATGCGGATAATGCGTCATAAGTCTTAATTCACAAACGTCTACTGCACTGTTGAATGGCCGCTTGGCTATAATCTCGATTAGTTTAACACTACAATACGAAATGTAACTTAAAATACAAAGGGTGTCTATCCAGGATGGACAATATTTTTCTGAGGTATTGTAGTCGGTAGGATCATTGTAGCGTTGGAGACTTGTCTTAATAGATTCGGGAACTTACGGAATATGGGATATCTAAATCGTCATCTGAAGAATGAATTCCTCTGACAATTTTTACACATTTTTTCATTGATAAGGATACCAAATTCTTCCATAGACCATCTCTTTGTCTAGCTCTTAAGCAAATAATAAGGAAATTCATTCTAAAAAATACAAGTAGGAAAACCAAAATAAAACTCCGTTTAAGATGTTTTTACTTAAATAAATATAATTGATACAGACAGACAAACACACACGCAGACACGCCCAGTATAGAGAGCTTTCTGTTGGAAGAGGAGCTGAGTCTCGTGACATAATTTACGCTGCCATATTGGTGGGTTTAAAGCAGGAATGAAGCTGAGACCACCCAATATGGCTACCAGAACAGTGGTAATTAAGACTTGGGAGGGTGTGACGTACTACTATTCCATCTGAAAGCTCTCTATATTACCTCTCCGGGACCTCATCGTCACTCGGAGAGGTAAAACCTGAAATTTCAAGCGGCCTGAGTTTTGTTAGATGTCTTACCTGTTATTGTTGCAGATTGTAACGGCTGGAAATTCCACTTTCCCTGATTTATCAATTTGAACGCTTTGCATTGTGGGATATTTAAAGTATTCGTCCAGAAAGGAACCAGTGTGGTACGCGCAGATAATCAACAAAATAACAATATTGACGATTTTCAAGTATCGAACATTTTGCAATTTATTTGAACGCGAGACCTTTTGAAATTGACGCATGACGAAGTTCGGAGAACACTAACGTGACACTCTAACTACGATTGAATTTTGGGTAAATGAGACTCAAGGTAAGTTGAATAAATATCACGTGCGATCGTGGTGGACTGTTTACATTAATTGCCAGTTTCACTAGAATTAATATCCTTTACATGTTTTGAGCAAAACGTTTGTTTTCGTCTTGTATTATTTATGGTTATTGAAAATGCCGTTTTTAAAGTGATAGTGACAATAATGGTTTAGAAGAAAATCAATATATGACACGAAACGGACTGTTTTTAGGTAGATGTGGTTATATATTATACAAACAGCTTTGCGGACATGATTCTTAAGTATGTGTGTATGTCTGGCTCTCTGTGAACAACGGGTACACGAAAAACAAGCGTGGCTACAAAAGGATTAAGGCAACCCAACCGTTGGACTATCTCGTACATTACCTAAGCGAGTTAGAAACATACGAAACTAACATGCCCTCCTCACCACCAACTACAATTAACTTATAAGAGAAGTATATAATACTTCTTTTCGAGAGAAGAGCAAAACAGAGCCGGGTAATTGTAACACGATTCTTCCCAACATCAGCTAAAACATTTGGAGTGCACAAGGTTACAAAACCGAATCACATACGCGATAAATAGTTCCCTACTCATCATTACTCTATTAGCGCTTAACTATTTGCCAGGCGCATGCGCTTGCGTGTTTTTGTCCCACGTCAAGACAATAAGGGTTTATGGGTTGATTGATTGCTGAGGAGTTAGTAACAAATAGGTATAGAATTCATCCTAGCACGGTGCAATAGTTACCCATCTGAAATTTGATGAGCGGGAGACTAGCAAACTAAAAGGGTGCATGAGCCTGGAAAGAATCATGTTACATAACTAAAGTATTAAGAGGATACAGAGTGTCATCCTTCTTCTATTATCCCCTTCTGCTAATACGAAAATCTAAATACGCGTGACTGTTTGTTTGGAAAAGTTCCTCTTTTACGTCAAGCACAACCTTTACTGTATTGACTCAACAAACACTTTATTATTATTATTACATGAATACACTAACTAATATCGTCATAATTCAGTTTGAACATTTACTATTAGAACACAAGTAACGTAACAATGTTAAGTATGTCTCCGTGGGAAATATATTTGCACCAAAAGACTAATTCAATCCGTTTTGAGCACCAATTAAGTTTATACTCGTCTTGTTTAATGACAAACAACATAATCAAATTTTTTAACCGATTTGTATTTAAGCCAAAGTTCTTCAAGTGTTGGGAGCAAATTTAAATTTTTGACCTTTTGAATGACCTTTAAGGGGTGTGTAAAGAGGCATCGGCGGGTGCACGATAAAATTATTTGAAATACGTCATAGGCAAGTGACTGAGGAAAATCATGGTTCAAAGAAGTTTAGATCGTTATTTATTGTGACCATTTCTGTCTAATTTCCAACTTTCAAGGTTCATATTAAAGTAATTTATGTGTTATAAGAAATACCTTAGAAACACTAATATATGTAACACGTGACGGGTGCTCTGCTCGGAGTTGATTGTTTCGGAAATGGATATTCCAAAGAATATCAGAAAAAGGCAAACTTAGTACAGTAAGAAGATTATATTATGTTACTTAGCAAGTATGTATAAGCGGCGGAGTTTTATTAGGCTTAACGAATTAATTTATTTTTATACCTCTTATTCATGACTTGCATAATCATTCCCCCCCCCCCCTTACGCGCAGTTCTACCCATTTAAAGAAAAAGTTCAGGTAAAGTAACATTATACCTTAAAAGAACCGCCCTTTTCTAAATATAAATGGTAAAATTTAAAAAAATATATATAAATGCTCTCTTGTTAAAAAATAATTAGCATTTATTTAGTCTTAAAAACGAGGACTACTGCGCCGCCATTGCTTTAGTGGTGTCTGGTAAGTCGTACCACTTACAGCTACGGGATTGGTTGAATTCTCACCGGCTAAGAAGAGAGGCAGTCTGGGAAATAAGGATATTTTTTAAACTAGTCCTTGGGACCAGTGACCCCCCCCTAGTCCCCGAAATAATTAACTGGTCTCCGGACTGGTCCCAGCCTTTGTTCTCCCATAGATTTGAAATTAATAATCTGGTCCTGAGGACCAGTAACACCCACTTCTTGAATTAAAAAACTAGTCCAAGCAATTAATAAACTGGTTTTGGACCAGAGGAAGTGTGCTATTTCCCAGACTGAAGAGAGGTAAGGGCAGGGATAAGGGAGGTAAGGGTAAGGGCCCACTCGATTACGCGCGTAAGAGATTTTGATAGAGTGATAATGATAAGACCTTTGAACGTAGAAAGACCTTAATTGCACCTGGGTTGAATCAGAAATATACCAGGAACAAGGTCAAGTTTTAAGATCTCATGTTCCATTTAATATTGTGAGAATTTTATAGTGAAGGTCATCATTGGTTTATAATTTGTTTTATAAATTATATATTACGTGACTGTATTGTTTAAAAAAAAAATATTTTTAATTTATATTTCTTGCCAAAACTTTGGTCACAGCCCACTCGATCACGCGCTCAACGACGCAAGCTGCCAGCAAATATGATGCAGACGACGTGATTTCTCACGGCTTATCCTCCTGGGTTGCAAATTTCATTCTTCCTCCTAGCTCGGTCTATTCAATAAAAAAAACATAGACTCGAAGCCTAGTGTACTATACTCCTAAGACTGTTCTTCTAGCCTTAGGCTTTATATTAATTTCCTTGAAACGATTTTAATTTTAACGAAATTATGAATAACGCTGCCGCGTTTCTTTATAGTTTAATCGCGAAAGTACGTTGAAAATTTCGTATTAAAGTAAACTTCGTGAAGTAGAGATTTAGGCCAGGACGCTAAGCCTTGGTTTGTTTCAACATATCTTAGCCTTCATAGGGCGAGTTAGAAGTTAAATATAATATTAAAATGATAATTAATGGTTTTTGATGACGATTAATTAAGTAAGTGATTGAAGCGCCGTTTTTTTGCGCTCGGAGAATTGAAGAAAGTTGGAATTATTATTTAGTTTTTCAATATGAACAAAACCTATCTGTTGACCTATAAGAAATGTATTCCAGACCTTAGGCCTTGCCTTATATGCAACTGTCAAATAGGTCTGGGTTAGTTTCGGTTGCGAATTAACAATTTAAAATTATAAACTTATTACCCATTTAAAAGTTACTACCAAATTCAACATCATTTCGCGTAAAAACTACAGAAATAAACTGGAAAATTACATCAATATGTTGGTGATTTTTTTCTCCTTTGAATATTCAATGGTCCCGAAGACCAAGTGTTAACTCCAATGTTATTTAATTTAACTTCCGTGAACTTTTGCCAATTAAAAGGATACTTTATTTATGGCCATGGGCGCTATAATCATCTAAAAGTCAACGTATAAAGAATTTTTATCGTAATCGGGAAGTTAAATCAGTAGCTACAATCATGGCTGATTTGGAAGCGGTGCTCGCTGATGTCAGCTACTTAATGGCAATGGAGAAGAGTAAATCGACGCCGGCAGCGAGGGCCAGCAAGAAAATTATTCTGCCAGATCCCAGGTAATATGTTTTGATTTCTTTTGGTTGATTCTGTTTACAGTCTATAGAGTAATGGCACCTTCTTGCCTTTGACTGTATTAAGCTCTATGGGTAGTTAACATGGAGTGCCACTACTCTATTAGTTTTTAAACTAACTTACTTTAAAATATTTACAAATGTGAAGACACGTAGGCTATGTTAGATCATGTAATTTTAAATTAGGTCTGGTCCTATTTGGAGCTTGTTAATTAAAATTGCTTTGTAAACACACTTTTAACACTTAAGTGTTTGTTTAATTTATGTTATTTTAAGCAAGGATTGTAAATATTGTTTGTAACAACTTTAGACACGTTTTTTCTGAACTACCAGTTGACATACTTAATTGATAAAGAAAATTTTTCTAAAATTATAAATTTTATCTACAAAGTTTTCTGATGATTTATTATTTTCTTTAAAACATTATAATAACATAACAAAATTACTTTTAAATAAATTTGGGAATCATGAAAAGGTTTAGAAGATTATTTAAGCAGTTTACAGGGTTTATACAAATCTATATTTTTAAAACTGTCCTGTTAAATCCTATAATTTTGAAATTTGCGCGAATTTCAAGCAACCCATCGGTTAAAAAATATCTTAAAATGGGGATGGTTTCCTTGGTATTGGAGCTAACTTGTTAAAAATAGCTCGGTATATGGGGGGTAAATAGGACTATAACATAGTCAAAGGGCATCCCCATATCTCTAGTAGAACCAGAATTACGAGCCTCCAAAGTTGGGTGTAATGCTATTCAGATGGAGGGGGGTATGTTTGTTTACGTTTTACTTAATTACTCGGCCCCTGTTTGCTGTAGCCCTAGGTTTTTAGTATGCTTGGATGGGGGGTAAATAGGACTATAGCATACTCAAAGGACATCCCCGTATCTCTAATATAACCAGAGTTACGAGCCTCCAAAGTTGGGTGTAATGTTATTCCTACGGAGAGTATGTTTTTGAACATTTTGCCTAATTACTCAGCCCCTGTTTATCGTAGCCGTAAGTTTTTAGTATGGTTGGATGGGGGATAAATAGGACTATAGCATACTCAAAGGACATCCCCGTATCTCTAGTAGAACAAGAGTTTTGAGCCTCCAAAGTTGGGTGTAATGCTATTCCTATGGAGGGGGTATCTTAATAAAAATTTTGCTTAATTACTCGGCCCCTGTTTGTCGTAGCCGTACGTTTTTAATATGGTTGGATGGGGGATAAATAGGACTATAACATACTCAAAGGTCATCCCCGTATCTCTAGTAGAACAAGAGTTTTGAGCCTCCAAAGTTGGGTGTAATGCTATTCCTATGGAGGGGGTATCTTAATGAAAATTTTGCTTAATTACTCGGCCCCAGTTTGTCGTAGCCGTACGTTTTTAGTTTGATTGGATGGGGGATAAATAGAACTATAACATACTCAATGCACATCCCCGTATGTCTAGTAGAACCAGAGTTATGAACCTCCAAAGTTGGGTGTAATGCTATTCCTACAGAGAGTATGTTTTTGAACATTTTGCCTAATTACTCGGCCCCTGTTTGTCGTAGCCGTATATTTTTAGTATGGTTGGATGAGGGATAAATAGGACTATAACATACTCAAAGGGCATCCCCGTATCTCTAGTAGAACCAGAGTTATGAGCCTCCAAAGTTTAGTGTAATGCTATTCCTATAGAGAGTATGTTTTTGAACATTTTGCTTAATTACTCGGCCCTTGTTTGCGATACTGGTTCTTTAAATAAAAATAAAAATTAATAGTAATATTTTAGTGTCCTATATAATCCTATAATTCCGGAAAACCGTCCTATAAAATCCTATATTTCCATCAAAAAATACCCATAATTCCTATAAATATCTTCGAAATTCGGCCAGTAAACTCCACCCCTCGACCAAGGGGACATCTAGTGGCAATTGTTTAATCTAAACCTTAGCTGAGACCGCTCTCTTTGCTTCATTAGACTCAAAATATTTCAATGCAATAATTTCAGTGTTCGCAGCGTGATGCACAAACATTTAGAGAAACTCGGGGAAGTAGCTTTCGACAAGATATTTCACCAGAAGCTGGGTTATTTACTTTTCAAAGAGTTTTGCGAAACGTTGAGTGACGAACCCGTTCCCCAGCTCAAGTTCTATGAGGAGGTTAGATAATAAACCTCTGAAAACCTTCACTCCAAAGCCTCACTCAACTAACATCCTTTCCGTTAAATTTCTATTGATTAGATCAAATCTTATGAAAAATTAGAGACAGTTGAAGAAAGGAGGCAGTCGGCTCGAGAAATCTATGATAATTTCATCATGAAAGAGCTCCTTTCACACACTCATGTATGTTATGTTCAGATAACGTAACATAACATAACATAACGTGCCTTAAATGAACAGTTGCTTTTTCTAAATATAAACGGAATTAAATATTAGTAAAAATAATAAATGATCTCATATTACAATATGACAATTAGTACATTTAATTAGTCTAAGGACTTCTGCGCAATCCACCATTGGTTTAGTGGCGTCTGCTAGCCCGAACCCACCTTACCCCTTAACTCTCTCAGCCTGTGAGAATTGAACCAATCACGACGGACAGGGTAAGAGGTTCGATTTAGCAGACGTCACTAAACCTATGGTACAAAATTATTGGCATTTAATTAGGTTTTAAAATAATTAAGGACTTCTGCCTCGCCATCCGCCATTGCTTTTGTGGATGGCGTCTGCTAAATCGAACCTCTTACTCCCATGGGATTGGTTAAATTCAAACAGGTTGAGAGAGGTAAGGAGTTCTGGGTAGCAGACGCCACTAAAGCAATGGCGTCTGCTAAATCGAACCTCTTACTCCTATGCAATTGGTTAAATTCAAACAGGCTGAGAGAGGTAAGGGGTTCTGGGTAGCAGACGCCACTAAAGCAATGGCGTCTGCTAAATCGAACCTCTTACTTCTATGGGATTGGTTAAATTCAAACAGGCTGAGAGAGGTAAGGGGTTCTGGGTAGCAGACGCCACTAAAGCAATGGCGTCTGCTAAATCGAACCTCTTACTCCTATGGAATTGGTTGAATTCTTACAGGCTGAGAGAGGTAAGGGGTTCTGGGTAGCAGACGCCATTAAAGCAATGGCGGGTGGCGCAGTAGTCCTTGATAGTTTTTAAGACTAATTAAATGCACTAATTATCATATTGTAATAAGAGATCATTTATTTTTATTTGTTAATATTTAATTCCTTTTATAATTAGAAAAGGGGTGTTCTTTTTAGGTATGTTATGTTATGTTACCTGAACTTTTCCTTAATTAAATATGTATGTTTTTCGACTGTAATTTGTTATAATTATTTATTTTATTTGATATTAAGTTAAATACCTTGAGCTACAAAATATAATATTGAATTTGAATTGTACATTTTAAAATTAATTCCCGATTTAATTATGTTGATAGCATTATTCCAAGGAAGCTGTTAGTCACGTTCAAAAATATCTCATGCGAAATGAAGTACCTGTCACCCTTTTTCAGGTACCTATCATTAAATGGAGTCCTCTTAATGTTAATTCGGTTAATTTGTAATTTAATGTATATTAGCCTTACATTGAAGAAATCTACAGCCATTTACGTGGAGATATTTTTACCAAGTTCATTGAAAGGTAATTTGCAATACTTCACTTTCTACCTTTAATAACTTTTAGTAAGATTTATGCCTGAAATTCAACTCATAAGTGGCCAGGATTAGAATGGGAGGAGCTTATTCTTTACCCCGCCCATTTTAGACCTTCATTTGTAATTTTTATTTCAGCCTGTTGATATGGCTGGTCTAAATTTGCAGGGGTTAGTTCTTTGCCCCGCCCCTTTTGGGGCCACGCTTGAAATTAATATTTTGGCCTTATTGTATAGTGTGCTGGATTAAAATGGGAGGAGCTAATTGTTTGGCAATCCGAATTTAGACCCCCATTTTTATTATTATTTTTCTCTTATGTTATGTTGTGTAGGAGTAAAATGGGAGGAGCTATGGATGGGTTTGGACCACACGCCTTTTAGTCCCTCATTTTATTATTTTCATCTTATTTAGTACAATTTGCAAGGCTAAAATGGGAGGAGCTAAGCGTTTGAACCGCCCATTTTAAGGTCTCACTTGAAACATTTTCTTATCATATGGTACAGTGGGCTAAAACGGGTGGAGCTAAGCGTTTGAACCGCCCATTCTAGGGTCTCACTTGAAACATTTTCTTCCTATATGGTACTGTGTACTGGGCTAAAATGGGAGGAGCTAAGCGTTTGAACCGCCCATTCTAGGGTCTCACTTGAAACATTTTCTTCCTATATGGTACTGTGTACTGGGCTAAAATGGGTGGAGCTAAGCGTTTGAACCGCCCATTCTAGGGTCTCACTTGAAACATTTTCTTCCTATATGGTACTGTGTACTGGGCTAAAATGGGTGGAGCTAAGCGTTTGAACCGCCCATTCTAGGGTCTCACTTGAAACATTTTCTTATCATATGGTACAGTGTGCAAGGGTAGAATGGGAGGAGCTAAGGCTTTGGACCGCCTATTTTAGATTCTCAACTGAAACATTTTCTTATCATATGGTACAGTGTGCAAGGGTAAAATGGGAGGAGCTTAGGCTTTGGACCGCCTATTTTAGATTCTCAACTGAAACATTTTCTTTTTATATGGTACTGTGTGCAAGGCTAAAATGGGTGGAGCTAAGGCTTGAACCGCCCATTTTAGAGTCTCACTTGATACATTTTCTTCTTGTATGGTACTGTGTGCTAAAATGGGAGGAGCTAACTGTTTAGACTTCTCATATTAGTCCCTCAATTGAAATTATTATAGTGGCATTATAATACTGTGTGCAGGACTGAAATAGGTGGAGAAAGTTGTTTGGCACGCCCTTATTAGTACCCCTCTTAAAATTAATAATTTGACCTTATGGCACACTGTGTAGGGATAAAATGGGAGGAGCTAAGGCTTTGGACCGCCCACTTTAGTCCCTCACTTGAAACATTTTCTTATCATATGGTACAGTGTGCAAGGCTAAAATGGGAAGAGCTAAGGCTTTGGACCGCCCACTTTAGTCCCTCACTTGAAACATTTACTTATCATATGGTACTGTGTGCTGGGCTAAAATGGGAGGAGCTAAGGCTTTGGACCGCCCACTTTAGTCCCTCACTTGAAACATTTACTTATCATATGGTACTGTGTGCTGGGCTAAAATGGGAGGAGCTAATGCTTTGGACCGCCCACTTTAGTCCCTCACTTGAAACATTTTTCGTCATATGGTGCTGTGTGCTGGGCTAAAATGGGAAGAGCTAAGGCTTTGGACCGCCCACTTTAGTCCCTCACTTGAAACATTTTTCGTCATATGGTGCTGTGTGCTGGGCTAAAATGGGAAGAGCTAAGGCTTTGGACCGCCCACTTTAGTCCCTCACTTGAAACATTTACTTATCATATGGTACAGTGTGCAAGGGTAAAATGGGAGGAGCTTAGGCTTTGGACCGCCCATTTTAGATTCTCAACTGAAACATTTTCTTATTATATGGCACTGTGTACTGGGCTAAAATGGGTAGGGCGTTTGGACGGCCCATTTTAGTCCCTCACTTGAAACATTTTCTTATCATATGATACTGTGGGCTAAAATGGGAGGAGCTAACTGTTTAGACTTCTCATATTAGTCCCTCAATTGAAATTATTATAGTGGCATTATAATACTGTGTGCAGGACTGAAATAGGTGGAGAAAGTTGTTTGGCACGCCGTTATTAGTACCCCTCTTAAAATTAATAATTTGACCTTATGGCACACTGTGTAAGGATAAAATGGGAGGAGCTAAGGCTTTGTTCCACCCATTTTAGCCCCACACATTAAAATAGTGCCGATTCTTGACTAAATATAAATACTAAATAAGCTGGTCCCTAAGCAATCAACTAAACTTTAACCAAATCATTTGTAATTGTACTATAATGACTTAACAAAATATTATAAGTATTTCGGTCACACCTCATTTGAAATTAACGAACTTGAACAATTAAGGTCCAAAGAGTGCTATATAGATTCATTAACGCGGAACTATATTAATTGAGGCGTAAAACTCGATATAAAGAAACGGTAATAAATCTTTAATACACATTATAATTACAGTGAAAAATACACTCGTTTCTGTCAATGGAAAAATCTTGAACTAAATATTCAGGTCATTATTAATTATTAACGATGTACACGTTAATTAATCGTCTGTAGTGTTTGAACAGGGTTCTTTAAATCTTATCTTTTATTGTAGCTAACTATGAATGACTTTAGTGTACATCGTATAATTGGTCGCGGTGGATTTGGAGAGGTTTATGGATGTCGAAAAGCGGATACCGGGAAAATGTAAGCATAAGTTTATATGATATGTTCATTCCATAAGTTTGTTAAGTCTGGTTACAAATTGGGGCTTGTAATTTTGAAGTGAGTGAGGTAGGTCATAGATTCGAGGTAAAGCGACGCCTGGCGAGGTGCTGTCAAAGGCTTAGTAATGTAGACTAAATAGGATTAGATTGAGGTCCAGTAACGTTAACCACCGAGTGTAGGACTTCAATTCTCGCTTCCGTCGCTCTCGAACTAGCTCGAGCTGTAAGACTCTAGCATTACGAAGTATAGGAAGTGTCATACTTAAAAGCGACGCCTGGTGAGGCACTGTCAAAGGCTTAGTAATGCAGACTAAATAGGATTAATCGGAAGTCCAGTAATGTTAACCACCGAGTGTAGGACTTCAATTCTCGCTTCCGTCGCTCTCGAACTAGCTCGAGCTGTAAGACTCCAGCATTACGAAGTATAGGAAGTGTCATGCTTAAAGCGACGCCTGGTGAGGCACTGTCAAAGGCTTAGTAATGCAGACTAAATAGGATTAGATTGAGGTCCAGTAACGTTAACCACCGAGTGTAGGACTTCAATTCTCGCTTCCGTCACTCTCGAACTAGCTCGAGCTGTAAGTCTCTAGCATTACGAAGTATAGGAAGTGTCATACTTAAAAGCGACGCCTGGTGAGGCACTGTCAAAGGCTTAGTAATGCAGACTAAATAGGATTAGATTGAGGTCCAGTAACGTTAACCACCGAGTGTAGGACTTCAATTCTCGCTTCCGTCACTCTCGAACTAGCTCGAGCTGTAAGTCTCTAGCATTACGAAGTATAGGAAGTGTCATACTTAAAAGCGACGCCTGGTGAGGCACTGTCAAAGGCTTAGTAATGCAGACTAAATAGGATTAGATTGAGGTCCAGTAACGTTAACCACAGAGTGTAGGACTTCAATTCTCATTTGTCGTTCTCGAACTAGCTCGAGCTGTAAGTCTCTAGCATTGCGAAGTATAGGAAGTGTCATACTTAAAAGCGACGCCTGGTGAGGCACTGTCAAAGGCTTAGTAATGCAGACTAAATAGGATTAGATTGAGGTCCAGTAATGTTAACCACCGAGTGTAGGACTTAAATTCTCGCTTCCGTCGCTCTCGAACTAGCTCGAGCTGTAAGACTCCAGCATTACGAAGTATAGGAACTGTCATACTTAAAGCGACACCTGGTGAGGCACTGTCAAAGGCTTAGTAATGCAGACTTAATAGGATTAGATGGAAGTCCTGCAAAATTAACCACCACCAAGTGTAGGACTTCAATTGACTCGCTTGGCGTTCTCGAACTAGCTCGAGCTTTAGGTCTCTCAGTAACATTACATAGTAGGAAGTGTCATACTTATGGAAGGAACATATCACTTATAAACTTATGGTTGTAACGACTTTGCGTAACCATTTTGGTTTGCGTGACGTCACGTAGGTATGCAATGAAATGTCTGGATAAGAAAAGGATAAAAATGAAGCAAGGAGAAACATTAGCTCTCAATGAACGCATTATGCTTTCTCTAGTCAGTACAGGCGTAAGTATCAATGACTCCGATGTTTAATTAAGAGTTTAAGTCACTTTAATTTAACGGTGACTTCATTAGGAGGACTGCCCATTCATTGTTTGTATGACATATGCTTTCCAAACTCCCGATAAACTCTGCTTTATACTGGACCTGATGAACGGTAAATATTATTCGCGATACGTGTGCCAAGGCTTAACGCGCGATTTTTAACTGATCTGGGTCAAAAAGATGCGTTTTTGAATAAATTTGTTTAATGGGTTATAGGGGGTGACCTTCACTACCATTTAAGTCAGCATGGTGTGTTCACTGAGCAGGACATGAGGTTTTACGCTGCCGAAGTAATCCTAGGCCTTGAACATATGCACAGACGATTTGTCGTCTACCGAGATTTGAAAGTAAGTTATTTTTATTTTCATGTTTTCATAGGTTACTTACTGAAAATTATGATTGCCATTCGTAGTTATCCATTTTAGTTAAATAAATTATAAAATAGTTTAAATTTTATAACAATAAAGTCTTTAAAACTGAAAATTTGAATAGAAAATAATTTTCATACTTAGTTAAAGGTGGCGCCACCTTTTGGCAATTTATGGAAGCTTGATTTTTTTAAATTAATTTAAATTTTACATTTGCAATTAAATTTGTAAATTAATTTCACCCTAAAGTAGCTTAAATTTTAGAACAGTATTTTAATATCTGTTCCTTCAACCAATCCATTCTGTCTACTTATATTTTACTTTTAATAGGTCTGTTCCTTCAACCAATCCATTCTGTACACTTATCTTATACTTTTAATATCTGGCACTTCAGCCAATCCATTCTGTCCACTTATATCTTTTACTTTTAATATCTGTTCCTTCAACCAATCTATTCTGTCCACTTATATCTTTTACTTTTAATATCTGTTCCTTCAACCAATCCATTCTGTCCACTTATATCTTTTACTTTTAATATCTGTTCCTTCAACCAATCCATTCTGTCCACTTATATTTTACTTTCAATATCTGTTCCTTCAACCAATCTATTCTGTACACTTATCTTTTACTTTTAATATCTGTTCCTTCAGCCAATTCATTTTGTCCACTTACCTAATACTTGTTCAATCAAGTTCTTGTCTACAAAGAGTATCTGTTGCAGTATTGCCATATTTTATTTAAAACCTACTTGCGTATTTGTAATTGCAGCCAGCCAATATCTTATTAGATGAACATGGTCACGTTAGAATATCTGATCTTGGTTTGGCCTGCGATTTTTCAAAGAAAAAACCACATGCTAGTGTGTAAGTGATACCACTTTCACACTATCCTCTTACCCTAACAGTTAATTTACTGGTCTATCTGCGCGTGCGCGTACAAATTTTAGCGGTACACATGGTTACATGGCCCCTGAAGTACTCTCAAAGGGAACCGCTTACGACTCGAGCGCTGATTGGTTCTCTTTAGGATGTATGCTTTATAAACTATTAAAAGGGTACGTCAAAACTCTTGTCTCTTTAGTGTGGTTTTCAATTGAGGTAATTTTCGGGGGTTTTTGTGGTTTTTCTTTGGGTTTTTTATTGCAGTCACAGTCCTTTCAGGCAGCACAAAACTAAGGACAAGCATGAAATTGACAGAATGACCTTGACTATGGTAAGATAACTCATTCATGTACTGGGAAGTGGTTTGAATTTGTGTCAGGGTTGCCCTACAGGTCTGGGAAAATTATGGGAAAAGGTCGGGGAAAATTGTAGAAAAAGGTCTGGGGAAATTGTAGAAAAAGGTCCGGGGAAATTGTAGAAAAAGGTCCGGGGAAATTGTAGAAAAAGGTCTGGGGAAATTGTAGAAAAAGGTCTGGGGAAATTGTAGAAAAAGGTCTGGGGGAAATTGTAGAAAAAGGTCTGGGGGAAATTGTAGGAAAAGGTCTGGGGGAAATTGTAGAAAAAGGTCTGGGGGAAATTGTAGAAAAAGGTCTGGGGGAAATTGTAGAAAAAGGTCTGGGGGAAATTGTAGAAAAAGGTCTGGGGGAAATTGTAGGAAAAGGTCTGGGGGAAATTGTAGAAAAAGGTCTGGGGGAAATTGTAGAAAAAGGTCTGGGGGAAATTGTAGAAAAAGGTCTGGGGGAAATTGTAGAAAAAGGTCTGGGGGAAATTGTAGAAAAAGGTCTGGGGGAAATTGTAGAAAAAGGTCTGGGGGAAATTGTAGAAAAAGGTCTGGGGGAAATTGTAGGAAAAGGTCTGGGGGAAATTGTAGAAAAAGGTCTGGGGGAAATTGTAGAAAAAGGTCTGGGGGAAATTGTAGAAAAAGGTCTGGGGGAAATTGTAGAAAAAGGTCTGGGGGAAATTGTAGAAAAAGGTCTGGGGGAAATTGTAGAAAAAGGTCTGGGGAAAATTGTAGAAAAAGGTCTGGGGAAAATTGTAGAAAAAGGTCTGGGGAAAATTATAAGAATCCTTAGTACTTGGGATTACAACAATTAGGGCGCGACCACTAACGCAGAATAGCAAAAAAAAAAAACAGTGGTATCTTTTTTTTTTATTAAACTCAACCTATACTCTCTTTGCTCATTGGTAGAATGTGGAGCTTCCAGAAGCATTTACTACTGAGCTTAGAGAACTACTTGAAGGCCTTCTTCAGCGGGATGTCGATAAAAGATTAGGCTGCAAAGGAAAAGGGTAAGATTACCACCGGGAATAATTTCTAACCTTCAAAGGCTTAGCGATTGAAACAATTAAGTGACTACTAGGTAAAGAACTCGCCTACTTTTTTAATCCCTTTCAGGGCTGACGAAGTAAAGGAACACGAGTTTTTTAAAGGCATTGATTGGCAGCTTGTCTACCTCCAAAAATACCCCCCTCCCCTGACTCCCCCAAGAGGGGAAGTCAATGCGGCCGACGCCTTTGATATTGGATCCTTTGATGAAGAGGATACTAAGGGAATCAAGGTTGTTTTAGTTTGTGGGAAGGGCTCTGGGGGTTCCGAGCTAATTTGGTTATTATTACGTTAGTTGACGGAAACGGACCAGGAACTGTATAAGAACTTTCCAGTTGTGATATCTGAGAGGTGGCAGCAGGAAATATCTGAGACAGTTTTTGAGACGGTCAATTTGGAAACGGACAAATCCGAGCAAAAGAGGAAAGCTAAAATGAAAATGAAGTTTGATGATGAGAAAGGTGAGATGCTTGCGTGTTAAGCCTTTGTTTTGTAAGGGAAAATGTTGAGGCTTTGTTTTTGTAAGGGAAAATTTGTAGCCCTTGTTTTGGTAAGGGAAAGTTTTTAGCCCTTGTTTTGGTAAGGGAAAGTTTTTAGCCCTTGTTTTGGTAAGGGAAAATTTGTAGCCCTTGTTTTGGAAAGGGAAAATTTGTAGCCCTTGTTTTGGAAAGGGAAAATTAGTAGCCCTTGTTTTGGTAAGGGAAAATTTGTAGCCCTTGTTTTGGTAAGGGAAAGTTAAGCCTTTGCTGTGTAAGATGAGGTTTGGCTGAACAGTCACGAATATGAAATCTTTCTTTGTAGAATCTGATTGTATCATTCACGGGTACATTAAAAAACTTGGGGGACCTTTCACGTCAGCTTGGCAAACAAGGTACGGGAAGTTATATCCCAATAGGTTGGAACTCCACACAGACTCAAGTAGTGCCAAACCAGAGGTACTTAACAAAATAATTGCTTTAAAATTAAATTCAAAAACCATTAAATAAGTTTTTCTTTAGTTAATATTTATGGACCAGATAGATGACGTTTGCTCAGACTACCAGCAAGTAAAAGGGGAACATTGTATCGTTCTCAAAATGAAGGGAGACCGGGAACGAGACTCTAGAATTATCCTCACTAATCCTGTAAGTCACTTCAATTTCATTGGTTCTACTTTTATTTCATTAGTTCCCGCCTTTTATTTCATTAGTTCCCGCCTTTTATTTCATTTGTTTCCGCCTTTTATTTCATTTGTTTCCGCCTTTTTTTCATTTGTTTCCGCCTTTTTTTCATTTGTTTTCGCCTTTTTTTCATTTGTTTCTGCCTTTTTTTCATTAGTTCCCGCCTTTTTTTCATTAGTTTCCGCCTTTTTTTCATTTGTTTCCGCCCCCTTTTTTCATTTGTTTCCGCCCCTTTTTTCATTTGTTTCCGCCCCCTTTTTTCATTTGTTTCCGCCCCCTTTTTTCATTTGTTTCCGCCCCCTTTTTTCATTTGTTTCCGCCCCCTTTTTTCATTTGTTTCCGCCCCCTTTTTTCATTTGTTTCCGCCCCCTTTTTTCATTTGTTTCCGCCCCCTTTTTTCATTTGTTTCCGCCCCCTTTTTTCATTTGTTTCCGCCTCCTTTTTTCATTTGTTTCCGCCCCCTTTTTTCATTTGTTTCCGCCCCCTTTTTTCATTTGTTTCCGCCCCCTTTTTTCATTTGTTTCCGCCCCCTTTTTTCATTTGTTTCCGCCCCTTTTTTCATTTGTTTCCGCCTTAATTTAACTTATTTTAGATAATTGTTAACGAGCTTATTTTAATGAATATTTTCAGGACGAAATCGGTCTGAAAGAATGGCTTTTATCCTTAAAATCAACACACAAAGATTCTCTAGAACTTTTAGCGACCATGGCGCGAAAAGCGGGCAAAATCTACGGGACAGATGCCAACAACAAAAACAGTATTGTTAATCGTAATGGAAATGAACGGTAAACTACATTCTAGAAATCACCTGCTCCCTTAATTTGAATGAAGAGTACGCAACGTAAAAGGTAAGCTACTTTTTTTGTTTTCAAAGTTTTTGTGTTCCATGGCTGTTGGGTTGTTTTGGACATTAAATAGGAAAATTTTTTGCTGGGATAGAAATTGTTGCTGTGTATTTTGAGAGATATCTATTTTGTGGTTTAAATAATATTTTGGTGGCGTTTAGTTGAGGAAATGCGGTTTAAATAATGTTTGGGCGACATATATCAGAAAAATTTATGTTAAATAGTGATTGAGCGACATCTAGTTGAGAAAGTACAGTTTGAATAATGTTTGAGGCGACATCTAGTTGAGAAAATTCGGTTTCTATAAAACTTTGATGACATCTAGTTGAAAAGAATAGTTTAAGTAATGTTTGGGCGACATCTAGTTGAGAAAATACAGTTTAAATAATGGTTGAGCGACATCTAGTTGAGAAAATACAGTTTAAATAATGGTTGAGCGAGATCTAGTTTAGAAAATACAGTTTAAATAATGTTTGAGCGACATCTAGTTGAGGAAATTCACTTTAAATAATGGTTGAGCGACATCTAGTTGAGGAAATTCACTTTAAGTAATGGTTGAGCGACATCTAGTTGAGGAAATACAGTTTAGTAATGGTTGAGCGACATCTAGTTGAGAAAATACAGTTTAATAATGGTTGAGCGACATCTAGTTGAGAAAATACAGTTTAATAATGGTTGAGCGACATCTAGTTGAGAAAATACAGTTTAATAATGGTTGAGCGACATCTAGTTGAGAAAATACAGTTTAATGTTTGAGGCGACATCTAGTTGAGAAAGTACAGTTTAAGTAATGTTTGGGCGACATCTAGTTGAGAAAATTCATTTTGAATAATGGTTTAGTGACATCTATTTGAGAAAAGTCAGCTTAAATGATGGTTGAGCGACATCTAGTTGAGAAAAGTCAGCTTAAATGATGGTTGAGCGACATCTAGTTGAGAAAAGTCAGCTTAAATGATGGTTGAGCGACATCTAGTTGAGAAAATGCTGTTCAAATAATTTTTGGGCGACCGACGCCAAGGCCTAGTTAAGAAAATACAGTTTAAATATTGTTTGGGCAGCGTTTAGTATAGAAATTTTGGTTAAAGCCGAGATCTAGTTAAGTGTTTATGACTAATTAGTCCAAGCTCTAATATCCCTTTAAAAAACAATCAACCACGTGTTACTCTTTTGAAAGGCAACTTTAGGCATTCTTTAAGCCTTGGCATGTAATAAGCCTAAGAGTAAAGTAAGACCCCACAGTCCCACTAACATCAGGAATCAATGAAATTGGGTAACAATATTGATTGTGATCAAATTTCATCACATCATAACCCTCGGCTTACTCTTGAATTATTGCCAACTATCTGTTTGCGTTTGTCCCATATTCGCGAAAATTCATAATGCATCAAAAACAGCCAAAAATAACCCAACTCAAAACCAACTTCATAAACATTTTTACAGAATTTTGTATCTGTGAAATATTTTCTGAAAAAAGGAGACTCAAAAAAAGTTAATGAAAAAAAGCTAAAGGCTAAAAACAAAAACATTCATTCTCCATTCATAAAAAAATAAAAAAAAATTCAACAATGGAAGCGAATGAACCAACTATTCTTAAAAAAAAATCAGTGCAGTTTGTTATAAATGTTAAATTAAAAAAAATATACTAGAAACCATCCAAATGAAGTTTAGAAGACTGCGTTTAAAAAATCCCCTTTGCAGCAGACGACAGAACATGTTTTCTGTAGGAAATTACGTCAACAATATGGTTTTCTGTAACAGCAGACGACAAAACATGTTTTCTGTAGCAAATTACGTCAACAATATGGTTTTCTGTAACAGCAGACGACAAAACATGTTTTCTGTAGCAAATTACGTCAACAATATGGTTTTCTGTAACAGCAGACGACAAAACATGTTTTCTGTAGCAAATACGACAACAATATGGTTTTCTGTAACAGCAGACGACAAAACATGTTTTCTGTTGGAAATTACGTCAACAATATGGTTTTCTGTAACAGCAGACAACAAAACATGTTTTCTGTAGCAAATTACATCAACAATATGGTTTTCTGTAACAGCAGACGACAAAACATGTTTTCTGTAGGAAATTACGTCAACAATATGGTTTTCTGTAACAGCAGACGACAAAACATGTTTTCTGTAGCAAATTACGTCAACAGAACATGTTTTCTGTAACATGAGACGACAAAACATGTTTTCTGTAACATGAGACGACAAAACATGTTTTCTGTAACATCAGACGACAAAACATGTTTTCTGTAACATCAGACGACAATATGGTTTTCTGTAACATCAGACGACAAAACGGTTTTCTGTAGGAAATTACGTCAACAATATGGTTTTCTGTAACAGCAGACGACAAAACATGTTTTCTGTAGCAGATTACGTCAACAGAACATGTTTTTCTGTAGCAAATTACGTCAACAGAACATGTTTTCTGTAGCAGCAGACTACAGAACATGTTTTTCTGTAGCAGATTACGTCAACAGAACATGTTTTTCTGTAGCAGATTACGTCAACAGAACATGTTTTTCTGTAGCAGATTACGTCAACAGAACATGTTTTTCTGTAGCAGATTACGTCAACAGAACATGTTTTTCTGTAGCAGATTACGTCAACAGAACATGTTTTTCTGTAGCAGATTACGTCAACAGAACATGTTTTTCTGTAGCAGATTACGTCAACAGAACATGTTTTTCTGTAGCAGATTACGTCAACAGAACATGTTTTTCTGTAGCAGATTACGTCAACAGAACATGTTTTTCTGTAGCAGATTACGTCAACAGAACATGTTTTTCTGTAGCAGATTACGTCAACAGAACATGTTTTTCTGTAGCAGATTACGTCAACAGAACATGTTTTTCTGTAGCAGATTACGTCAACAGAACATGTTTTTCTGTAGCAGATTACGTCAACAGAACATGTTTTTCTGTTGCAGATTACGTCAACAGAACATGTTTTTCTGTTGCAGATTACGTCAACAATATCATTTTGCCAAAAAATTAATTTAAATTGTAATAAGTGAAAAAGTAATATTTATTCCAAATGAAATCAGAAAGAAAAAAACATGCTTCACTATAGTAACAAAAAAATTATTACACATGAACTTGATAGTGATAAATATGAATTAAATAATCGGAAAAACACTTTCTAAGCTAAAACATGAACATGAACATGAACATGAACATTTGTCGAAGGGGGAATAAAGTATCCTTTCCACACACACACGAGAGAAATATTTAATAGCGTTTGTGTATTAACCCTTTAATTATTTTTCTATGTTTCCTAATACCCTAACGTTCCCTGCGTAGAGAAAACATTACGTGGGAATTAATAATATTAATTGTTATTTATTAAATAAATTTAAACAGTATGAATAAACCTAAATACCTACGTCTTCCCATGCCATGATCCTATAGTACCTTTAAAACCCCTTTTTTCCGTAGCAAAAATGACACTACCCCTTCTATTCACGTGATGGTACGTTACCAAGCACGTAACATGATAACCGTGCGATAAATTAAGTGTAAAGACTTAAAAACAATATTATGCCAATTTTGGTTATCGTTGTTTTTTTTATGCTTTTAATGCAAGTGGGTTTTCAAAAGTAATTACCGTACCATTGATTGTAATAATATTTATATTTAAAAAGAAATTAATAATAATTGCGTACACCTTTGCGTGTAACTCAACGAGTTTGGTGTACTTACTCGATCGAAAAAATTGTAGAATAATAATTATAAAAATTATGGTTTTAATTACGTATTATTATTATTATTATTATTATTATTATTATTTGTGCATCTCTCGGTTTAAATTTTTATTAATAAAATTGTTGGTTCGTTTTCTTTTTCGTTTTCTGTGAAAATTTGGGTTTTTTAGGGTTTTGTTAACGTACAAGTTTGGATGCTGAACTGAGCTTCGAATTGATACTAAGTTTGTCAGAATCAAACTGTTAGGCCTTGGCCTAATAATCGTTCGATATGGATGCAGTATTTTTGAAAGCGGGTATTCTAACTGCCGCCGCTATAGTTTAAAGTGTAATAAACACTGCCATACATTTTATTGTGCAGTTTTAAATAATGAATTTAACATTTACAACGTGCTGAACATACCATAAGATAATTAGACACACGATTGGCAATTGGAATTGCGAAATGATCGAATTGCAGGGCTAAAATTGTGCACAATTTTATCGAAGTATTAACAATATCCTTGCACAATCTGCCCTTAGACAAATATTCAAATGAAATGTGCACAAAAATAAACCATTGGGAAATTAACGACTGCACAAAACAAAAGTTATGCCAAATCTTATCGAAAATTAGCTACATTCTTTATAAAAAAATGTTGTCACACCATTGGGAAGAAAGTTGCGCAATTAAGGTTGTATTGGAAACCATTGGGAAGAAAGTTGTGTAATTGAGATTGTGTTGGAAACCATTGGGAAGAAAGTTGCGTAATTGAGATTGTATTGGAAACCATTGGGAAGAAAGTTGCGTGATTAAGGTTGTATTGGAAACCATTGGGAAGAAAGTCGCGTGATTAAGGTTGTATTGGAAACCATTGGGAAGAAAGTTGCGCAGTTAAGATTGTATTTTGGAAACCATTGGGAAGAAAGTTGCGCAGTTAAGATTGTATTTTGGAAACCATTGGGAAGAAAGTTGTGTAATTGAGATTTTATTTTGGAAACCATTGGGAAGAAAGTTGTGTAATTGAGATTGTATTTTGGAAACCATGGGAAGGAAGTTGCGCAATTCAGATTCTATTGGAAACAGATGATAAGAAAGTTGCACAATTAAGGTTTTATTGGAAACCTTTGTTGAAGAAGTTGCGCAATTAAGATTATACTGAAAACCATTGGGATTTTTGAGGAAATGAGTCACAATCCTAAAATTTTACTCGAAATCCATTGGGAATAAATAAGCCATACGTGTTAGACATTTATGATAGAGTTTAAACTATATTATCATGCAATGATACCAGTTCCTGAAATATTGGTGCACAATTTTTAATTTAAATTTTTTTGAGTATGTTTTGAAAGGGCAGTTGTAAATTTGCAGGAAAAATATTGCCAAATAAGTTAGAACACACAATATAGGGTAGCGTCAAAGTATTACAAAAAATTGTGCAAAATTGCACACCAGCTATAATTTAATGAAAGTATTAAATATTTTTGCACCTTCCTAATGAGCCATAATTTTAATTTGAAAGAAGTATTATTTAATGAAAAATAATGCGCTTTGCTAAGCTTAAGTCACAACGGCCTAAATGCAACCTAAGCATTAATTGAAAAATATGCATATTTGACTTCTCATGCACAATTAATTTAATCGAATTTCTTATATCGTATGCACAAAATGCTAGATATTCCTTGGGGTAATTTTCTTCATCCTGAAGCGGAGTAGAGGTTGAAGAAAGTCATCTGCTACGGGATACGTTAGACCACGTGTCGTGGCAATACACGCTATTCCCGATGCGTGTGCCAAGGCTTAACGTGCGTTTTTTAACTGACAATTCCGGGTAAAAATGATGCGTCGTCTGCTTAATTCAGAGTCAAATCGTTTCAATTTCAATATTTTGGACTCTGAAGCAGACGACGCATTATTTTTACCATGATTTGTCTGTTTAGAAACGCACTTTGAGCCTTGGCACACGCATCGGGAGTAAAGTGGATTCGTTATTGTAGGTAAATGGCGCCAACGTTAGCACGTATGGCACATGGTGGCAGATTTTAAGGGTACAAAAAAAGAAACTGACTATTTTATCCACAATTTGTGAGAAAAAAGCAAAACGCTTTTAACTGTGCGGACAATTGGGCAACCTTCATCATAAGTTCACGAACAACATAAGTTGCTAGTAGTCTCTCAGTTGATCACGGTAATTTTGACAAACATAGTATCAAATTGAAGTTCGACTCACACGAATCACGAAATCGCTCAATCCAAATTAAAAACCTGTAAACCAAATTAAACATTTTTCACAGAACGCGAGCAAAATGTTTTTCAGCGGGTCTGAAATATCCGTTTATAATTTAACCTGGTTTCCGTAAATCCTTACCATAATTGAGTGACAAATAAATAACGTTGTCGAAGTTGAATTTTACAAAAATAATTAATTTATTTATTAAAGGAAGATAAAATACTAATTTACATAATTTCGCCATTACATTATTATATACACTTCCGAGAAAAAAAAAATTTGTGCCATGAATTATTATGTTTTAATAAATTGATGTATAATTTTAAATTTATTAATTGATGTTTTTTTAAATGTTTAATTTGGTTTTGTTTCTATAGTTAATTTTGCCAGAAACCAAATCTCTTAATAATTAAAATGATAAATAAACACTCTTAAGTATTTTATTTTTATTTTTGAGTCTGATGCTCGTAAAAATTACAAATTGGTTAAACATGATTAAATTAATTCAAATTTATTTAAAATATGAATTAAATTAATTCAGATTTATTTAAAATTCGAATTAAATTAATTTAAATTTATTTAAAATAGGAATTAAATTAATTCAAATTTATTTAAAATACGAATTAAACTAATTCAAATTTATTTAAATACGAATTAAATTAATTCAAATTTGTTTAAAATACGAATTAAACTAATTCAATTTTATTTAAAATAGGAATTAAATTAATTCAAATTTATTTAAAATACGAATTAAATTAATTAAAATTTATTTAAAATAGGAATTAAATTAATTAAAATTTATTTAAAATAGGAATTAAATTAATTAAAATTTATTTAAAATACGAATTAAATTAATTAAAATTTATTTAAAATAGGAATTAAATTAATTAAAATTTATTTAAAATAGGAATTAAATTAATTAAAATTTATTTAAAATATGAATTAAATTAATTAAAATTTATTTAAAATAAGAATTAAATTAATTCAAATTTATTTGAAATATGAATTGAATTAATTCAAATTTATTTGAAATACGAATTGAATTAATTCAAATTTATTTGAAATACGAATTGAATTAATTCAAATTTATTTGAAATACGAATTGAATTAATTCAAATTTATTTGAAATACGAATTGAATTAATTCAAATTTATTTGAAATACGAATTGAATTAATTCAAATTTATTTGAAATACGAATTGAATTAATTCAAATTTATTTGAAATACGAATTGAATTAATTCAAATTTATTTGAAATACGAATTGAATTAATTCAAATTTATTTGAAATACGAATTGAATTAATTCAAATTTATTTGAAATACGAATTGAATTAATTCAAATTTATTTGAAATACGAATTGAATTAATTCAAATTTATTTAAAATACGAATTGAATTAATTCAAATTTATTTAAAATACGAATTAAACTAATTCAAATTTATTTAATATACGAATTAAATTAATTCAAATTTATTTAAAATACGAATTAAATTAATTCAAATTTATTTAAAATACGAATTAAATTAATTTAAAAAATATGTAATTAATTCGATAATTAAATATATTATACTTTAGGAGGGTGTTTAATTATCATTAAAAAGTTGATTAACAAACCCTATTCCTACAACACTTAAAGTTAAATCCAAATATATATATATCGCTGAAACCTAGATTAAAAAAAAATTAGTAAAATACTAATTAATATTAAATCAATTGATGAATCTAGGCTTAACGTAAGAAGAATAAAATAAAATATTTTCCGAAGTACCTGCGTTCAAATTCAAAGTGTAGTAGGTTTTTTGGAAAATTTTAGTATTTATATAGTAGATAAAATTTTTGTACAGCTTTTTTTGTTGAAAAATAATTTATTTCGTAAAAATATAGAATATTATTATTAATATACAAAATAATGATATATATGGGTACGCTGCTTTTTATATTTAATGAAGAAAAACTGTTTTAACTTTTAATTAATTGTCTCGTTTTTTCCACCAAAAATTGGACTGTGGGTTAATTATTTTATTTATCATAGAACCTGTAAGTTTATCAGAACGGTAAGTCTTCAATGTGCACCAAAGTTCAGCCATTGGTTTAATGGGGACTTAAGGTTGTAATAAACTTATGATATGGCCGTTTTTGTTAAAATCAAAAATATTTAAGTTTGCTTGATTAAAAATGCTCAATTTGTTTTAATCGTTATTTAGGATTAACTAAACTAGTACTGAAAAATACTTCCCAACCCTTTCCCTCACTGTAAAATTCCCGTATCCTGGTTCACCTTAATTAATTAAAAATTAATTATTAATTAAAAATTAATTATTAATTAAAAATTAATTATTAATTAAAAATTAATTATTAATTAAAAATTAATTATTAATTAAAAATTAATTATTAATTAAAAATTAATTATTAATTAAAAATTAATTATTAATTAAAAATTAATTATTAATTAAAAATTAATTAAGTTAATTGCTTTAGTTTTTGAACACAAAAACCTACTAAATTTTTATATTTAAAAAAATATATATAAATTTAAACGCAACATGCTTAATTAATTAAGTTAAAATTAATTTTAATTTAAATAATAAATATTCATAATGAAAATAAATACTTAAAGTACCTACTCAAAAAAAAAATAAAAAACCTGAGCTAAAAAAATAATATACTAAACACGCTAACTAGTTTAAAAAAACAAATTAAACTAATTAGCTACTAAATTAGATTTAATCATTTATTAATCTAGGGAAATTATTTTTTAATTAAAAGCAATTGCCTGACAACCCTAATTGCCGTCATTTTTTATAGCATTGACGTCAAGTGTGGCAAAAATACGTAAATTACGTGGCTTAGGAAATTAGATAAAAATTAGTCGCATATTAAAAGTTTTTGGGTACTCGTTGTTTTAATAAAAAAAAAAAATAGGACAAAATATTTCCCGCTTTTTTAAGTCCATATATGTACCAGCGACAACTTGTTTCTTTTTAAATGACCTCACATTATCAAGGACGTAAATTTGCCGCTTGTATTAAATTTACTTCCTCCCCAATTAAATTAAAATAACCCGGATTTGTTAGTAATTAAAATGAAATAAAACTAGTAATGAGTTAAATCATGAATAATGAAACAAAAATGCATAAATTTAAGTAACAGGTTCTTATTAACAAAATTTGTCATGATATAAACGTGACCTGAGAAAATAAAAAAAAACAATGATGATCTAAAAGTATTTCAATCCTTTTGGAAAGACAAAACTGGTTTCAAAACTCCTTATTAAATGCGGTATTGTAAAATTGTTAAGGAAAAAAAAATATAAGCCTGTAGTAAGAATACTACCATGAGTCACCAATGATCAATAAAGTTTTTTCAGAAAATACCATGCGTGTTTCTTAGCGTTCTTATTAGTGCACTTGACAATCTTGTTTTTAAAGGATGTACAAGGAGTCTGCAGGGCCGGAAATAAGCAGAGTACACTGGACATTGTCCAATAAAATTTTAAAATGTCCAATGATTTTTCAAAAACCTGAGGGGGTAAGTACTAAGTGCCAAAGTAAGTGGTGATTTTGACCAATAAAATCTTTATAGCTTGACTTTGACCATAGCCCACTCGATCACGCGCATCCTTATTTCCGGCCCTGCGATTAGACTGAACAGCAAGCCCGCGCCCGAAACGTCTCAAATTTTAGTTTTAAATAAATTTTATTTATTTGAATACTAATTGATTTATTAAAAATGTTTTAATCTCATCATAAGTTAATAAGATAACATATCTTGTATAAACTTATGATCGTATTTCAGAAATGTTTCTTCCTAATTTGATCAACGAGCCGCGACCCGAAACGTCTCAAATTTTAGTTTTAAAAACTTCGATTTAGGCCTAGTTTATAATTCTTCACGTGGGTTCTTCTCCGTAAATCTTTTTAAATAATTTATTTTAATATACCGTGATAATAATACTTATAATCGGACTTTTTAAACCATTTGTATTATTCATTGCTTGATTTAGCCTTATATCTTCCTTATTTCCAGCCCTGCTGTTTGTCACTTCCACGTCGTCTGCTTTAACTCATTTTTTGGCAGTTCGTGAATCGTAATACACCCACCTGCGTAAAAATTTCATTTTGTTTTTGTTGCAGTGTTCTACTTTATTTTCTATGATTTGGCTTCTTTTAAACTGCAATGGATCATGATACCGAACCATCTACGTCGTATCGAAAGATGACAAATGGAGAGGGTAAATTAATTAATTAATATCTACTTAAATATAACCAATTATCCAATGATCATTAGGACTAATTTTAAAAATAACTTAATTTCTTTAAGACAAGCCAAGATTTTATTCTAACCTCGATTTGCCCGCAAATTTAAGTAGCGCTTGTAATAGAACAATTGTTGAGGATGAATTAGACTCTCCTGTAGATGGTAGAACCACGGAACAGGCGGAATTTGCCCAAACTTGGGAGCTAAATTATAACGAAGCTGCCATATATCTAGAAGTAATTTTGTTAACATCGGCGATTTTATTATAAATTTAATTAAAACGAATAAATTAATGTAGGAGGGCGAAAATAATGACAAATTTGACTTCCACCCTCGAAGCACAGATGCTCTACCAGCTTATTTATTAGTCCATAACACGTGGTTTTACCTATTAGACCTATTAGCTTCGTTAATGTTGCTTTTCCTAGCGTGTATGGAAAGACCTTCCGTTCCGGGATTCCTTACTCCTGAAGGGGTAAATATCTATTTTTATTTTATATTATAATTTTTTTTTTTACACAACAAAACAAAAAAAAATAAAAAAAAAAATAAAAAAAAATAAAAATAAAAAAAAAATAGAAAAAAAATAAAAAAAAATAAAAATAAAAAAAAATAAAAAAAATAAAACAAAAATAAAAAAATAAAAAAAAATAAAAAAAATTAAAAAAATAAAACAAAAATAAAAAAAAACATTTTTAAATAAATTACATAATTAGATTCATGGGTCTTTGGAGCTAATTTTACTGGGTGTAATGTGTGCTGAAATGGGCATGAAATTGCGTTGGATGGGATTTAAACCATTTGTAACTCATAAGAGAACGTCAGTTAAAGTAGGAAATGGATAATTTTATAATAAAAAATGCTAGAATTGGTTTGAATACTTCATTGTTCGCAGGGAATTGTCTTGATTGTCATGTTTATCGAAGCAATTGTCGTTTTAATAAGACAAACAAGTCATTTTAGAATTACGAGAGCTCTAAGACCCGTTTTTCTTATTGATAATCATTTCTGTAGAGGTGTTAGAAGGTCAGTTCAGTTTAATTCAATTCAATTCAATTCAATTTGGCGTTATATTAAGGTTTTGTAAAAATATCTGTATATTTTAGGTCAATTCGACAAATATTGCAGTCATTGCCGCCTATTATTGATATGCTATTGTTGTTATTTTTCTTTATGTTGATATTTTCCGTGCTTGGTAAGAAATATTTGCATTAATTGCTAAGGGTGTTAATTGTTAAATTATTTTGAATTTAAACTTAATGTTTTTTCTCCGTTGTTGATGTTTTTTAGGGTTTTATATATTTTCATCAAATCCCAGGGATCCAGTAAGTCAAGTGTTTTACAGCAGGGTTGCCACAGATCGGGGAAAAATTTATTGCAATTTTAAAATGGGGCAAATAATATTTGGGAATTTTAAGAAGTTAAATGAACAGGGTTCATACAAACCTGGAGAACAGGGAAAACTCTGGGAAATAAATAGTTGACAAGAAATTCAGGGAAATTTAGAATTTTTAGTAATTCAGGGAAATTTGTGATAATTGAGTTAGTTTGCTCGAAAGGGGTTGCACTATCAGGGAAATATATGGGAAAAAACCCTGGAAAACTCAGGGAAATATATTTGAAAAACCCTGGAAAACTCAGGGAAATATATGGGGCAAACACTGGAAACTCAGGGAAATATATGGGAAATTCAGGGAAATATGTGGGAAGAAACCTGGAAAACGTGGGGAAATACATGGGAAAAAACTTGGTAAACTCAGGCAAATATGTCAGAAAAAACCTGGGAAACTTGGGGAAATATATGGGAAAAAACCTGGCAAACTCGGGGAAATATATGGGAAAAAACCTGGAAAACTCAGGGAAATGTGTGAAAAAAATTAATAACTCAGGGAAATATATGGGAAAAAACCTGGAAAACTCAGGGAAATGTGTGAAAAAATGAATAACTCAGAGAAATATATGGGGGAAAAACCTGGGAATATCAGGGAAATCAGTTTTCCAAAAGTTGTATGAACCCTGAATGAAAGTCAGGGAATTTTTTAAAAGTAACCTAGATATTTAATGATCTAAAAAATTAGTAATTTCAAATTTTCATGGCACCCCTGTAAAATCCCATGAATGTTGAACTGATAATCAATTTTATTTGTAGTATTTTTCGTCACTTCAAGGAACAATGATGAGTTTATTTGTTCTCTTAACAACTGCAAAGTTAGTTCGAAATTACAACTAAGCCAAGCAAATTAGCGTAATTTAAAATAGATATCTAAGTTGAAGTTTAATTTAGCTATCCTGATGTGATGATGCCATCATATGCAAACTCGCGTTGGTCAGCTGTATATTTCATGGCATTTCTTATCGTCCATTTATATTTTCTCATGAACTTAGTAAGTTATCCGTGTTAACTTTACTTCGACACTCAAATTTTAATTTGTATTACGACACTTCAGATGTTAGCTGTTGTTTACGAAGCATTCACCACAATTGAGAAAGATAAATTTCGTAAATTATTTTTGCACCGTCGCGAGGCATGCTGGCACGCGTTTCACTTACTAGTGAATAAATCCTCACCTGGAAGAATTTATTTGCATCATTTTGAAGGATTAATGCAGTTTTACAAGCCACGAGCCAGTACGTTTTTTTGGTGGAATTTCTAATTTTCGTTACTAGGGGGCGCTAGTTACCTAGAAAAACAAGAGGGACCGGACATATTATATATTTTTGCAATATTAGGGTTAGTCCCCCTATTATCGGACACATTTTAAAAAAATATGGTTAAATGTAAGGAAATCACAGAAAACCTTTGAAAAGTTTATGAAATATATATTTTGAACGTTTCTGCACCTAATGGTATAGAAATAATTCCAAAAGAACGATGTAATGTTGTCCCAATCATGGATTTTATTCGGCAAGTATCGTACCCTATTATCGGCTATTTGGATGTTGATTCGGACACCCATGTTCCATTTATCGGACGCCTATACATCCAACTCGGACACTGGGATCTCAGAATCGGACAGTGGGTCTTTGTAGCCCGGACACTGGGATCTCAGTATCGGACAGTGGGTCTTTGTAGCCCGGACACTGGGATCTCAGTATCGGACAGTGGGTCTTTGTAGCCCGGACACTGGGATCTCAGTATCGGACAGTGGGTCTTTGTAGCCCGGACACTGGGATCTCAGAATCGGACAGTGGGTCTTCGCTATCAGACACTGGGATCTCAGAATCGGACAGTGGGTCTTCGCTATCGGACACTGGGATCTCAGAATCGGACAGTGGGTCTTCGCTATCGGACACTGGGATCTCAGAATCGGACAGTGGGTCTTCGTTATCGGACATTTGGATCTCTGTATCGGACAATGGTTCCTCAATTGGAATACCAATTTTTTTTAACAATAAAAGACCCGTGAAAATTGTTACTTCTCTGACACTTCTGGATCCATTCTGAACATCACTAACCGCTTTAAGCATTAAATATTTACAATCCCTCTCTTATTGTAAGCCTACGTTAAATATTTGTCTTTAAAACGTGTTTGAAAGCTGTCCGATAATAGGTTTTCTACATTAGATACGATTCGCGTTTTATTTTCATGTAAAGAAACCTAGAACTAAATGTTAAAGTAGCAATTTATAGAAAAAGATTCGGGCTTTACAGCCATACACATAACTTATAGTTGGCTTCTATTTATATACCTCAAAACACGATTTAAAAATGGGGGGAAGAATTTTTCCGGCCCCTCAATTAGTTTTAATTAATCAAAAAAATTGGATATCTGGTGCGTTTGCGCTTTCCTCCTCTGACATCGCGCCCCTTCTCTGTTTTTACATGCAACATACAGATTTCGACACCCTCTTTAAAACTTGGTAACTTACAGTGTTCCTTTTTTCCCCGGCAGTTTTATAAACAACTTTTTAAAAATGTGTTTGATAATAGGAGCGTCCGATAATAGGGGGACTAACCCTATGTGTAAAAAAGGCGTGTTAAATATTTAGTTGTAGACCTAGAAGCTCATTTTGGAAGAAATAGGGGTTTAAGGGGAATGTAAATACTCTATTTTTGGTGGATTTTCTAATTTTCGTTACTAGGGGGCGCTAGTTACCTAGAAAAACAAGAGGCACCGGGCATATTATATATTTTTGCAATACTATGTATATAAAAGGCGTGTTAAACATTTAGTTGTAGACCTGGATGCTAATTTTGGAAAATTGGGTTGAAGGGAATGTAAATATTATATTTTTGGTGGATTTTCTAATTTTCGTTACTAGAGGGCGCTAGTTACCTAGAAAAACAAGAGGGACCGGACATATTATATATTTTTTTGCAATACTATGTAAAATAAAGGCGTATTAAACATGTAAATGATAAACGACCTTCAAATTTAACATGTTTTTAAATTAATTATAGGTAAACAGGACATTTATTTGATGTTCAAAACTCTCGACACGGATAAAAGTGGATTTTTAACTCTTGATGAATTTTATCAGGTTTATGAAGCTAGTGCCTTGAAATGGAAAGTAAGTTTAGTTTTAATTGCCGTTTCGTGTTAATACTAATTGCGGTTTCGTGTTAATATCAATTGCAATTTCGCAATACTATTAATTGCAGTTTCGCGTTACTTTTAATTGTAGTTTAATTTTAAACCAAATATTTTCATAAATAGCCAAAAAAGTTCCGAGCTTGGTATAGCAAATTACCTCAACAATGGATGCGAAAAATTTGCACTAGTGAGTTAACAATTGCTAAAATTGCTCTCAAAGCCTATTATTAAAATTTAAAAAAAAAATGTTTCTTCAGTGATTAACAGATTTATATTGTGGAAATGGACGGACCCGTTTATAAGTAAGTAGTTTTGAAATACGCAGATCCTTAATTACTTACGGAGGATTGAAAAGCAATTTTTCAATTAGATCTAGTCATAATTGCGAATGGACTTTGGCAACTTTTTGAAGCTGTTGAGTATTGGGGTAAGATTTATTTCTAGTTAAAACAAATTAGTTAAAAACATTAAATTATTATTTGACAGGTGTTAAAAATGGACAATTAAACTCTTATCTTAGTAAGTTTAATTGTGTGTTCACTTTAGAACATTTGTGATGTGTATTCACTGTCGTCTGTGTAAACCTTTTCAGTAACACATGAAGTAAGAGTTGAAGACGCACTTTGTAGCTGGGTCACAGTTGCCTTTGTTATATGTGAGATTAAATTTAATTCAATTATTATTAATTTAATTATTTTTTCATGAATTATCTGGGTTTCAGTTTATTGTTTGGAAGCTACATTCAAAATGATTGGTTTAGGGCCGACGTCATACTTTGAATCAGGGTGGAATACGTAAGTAGCCTTGGTGTAACTTACTTAAGCTTAAGGACTTTTTAATCTTTCTGTTTTTATGTTTCAGATATGATTTCATTGTTACGTTAGCGGCGGTTGCTGGCCTTATTGCATCACGATTCAACGTGCCGTTATCAATTGTTGTTATTCTCAGACCGTTAAGGCTACTTAGGTATGTTTTTACTTTTGCGCGTGCTTTAGGACTGTAAAAGTATTAGTTTAACCCCTTACGGCTGGCTGGGTGGCATCTTATTAACGTAATATTCTCAGGCCATTAAGGCTTCTTACTACTTGGGTTTGTTTTTACTTTTGCGCGCGCTTTAGGACTGTAAAAGTATTCGTTTAACCCCTTACAGATGGCTGGCTGACATCTTATTAACGTTATATTCTCAGACTGCTTGGGTTTTTTTACTTTTGTGTGCGCTTTAGGACTGTAAAAGTATTAGTTTAACCCCAAACGGCTGGCCGGCTGGCATCTTATAACGTTATTTTCTTCGACTACTAGGGTTTGTTACTTTGTTTTTACTTTTGCGTGTGCTTTAGGACTGTAAAAGTATTAGTTTAACCCCTTACGGCTGGCAGGCATCTTATTAACGTTTTATTTTCAGACTACTTGGGTTTGTTTTTACTTTTGCACGCGCTTTAGGGGTCTAAAAGTATTAGTTTAACCCCTTACGGCTGCATCTTATTAACGTTAAATTCTCAGACTACTTGGGTTTGTTTTTACTTTTGCTTGCGCTTTAGGACTGTAAAAGTATTCGTTTAACCCCTTAGGGCTGGCTGGCATCTTATTAACGTTAGTATTTGCTGGTGAAATAAGTAGTTTTGCTTTTATTATCTTTTAGGTTATTCAAATTGAAGAAACGTTACCGCGATGTCTTGGGCACAATTTTTATATTGCTTCCGAGGTTTTTTAGCGTTGCCCTTATCCTGATTCTCGTTTATTACTTCTTCGCTATCATTGGAATTGAACTGTTCTCGGAGTATGATATGAAGAATTGCTGCAAGTAATATATACTTTTTTAATGGTTTGTTTATCCTGTTTCCCGTTGTTTGTTTCATAGTTTTAATAATTTTGTAGGAATACAACGATAGAGCAGTATTTCCGTTATGATGTGAATGCAACAATTGAAGGATATTACTACCTCAATAACTTTGAGAATATACTAGTTAGTGGAGGTTAGTTTTGTTATATTTAACTATTAAGTACTAATAGGCTTAATTGCTAGCTAAAAAGTGGTACTCGCCAAGGCCTAATAACAAATCTTGTTTCAGCAAGATTTAAATTTTGTTTCATTTCTGCAGTTACGTTATTTGAACTCATGGTGATTAACAATTGGTTTATTCTAATGGAGGGATACGCTTATGTGTCTTCAGATTGGAGTAGAATCTATTTCATGTCTTTTTATCTAATAACTATGGTAAAAATTTAGTTAATTAAGATTAAAATTAGATTTTATTCTCATTAAATAATTGTTTTCAGGTTGTCCTAAACATAGTGGTGGCCTTTATTTTAGAGGCCTTCCTATTTAGAATTCAGTACAAAAGAAAAATGGGCGATATGGATAGTAAGTCACAAGGGATGACGTCACGATGACGATTTTCTCTATTAATATATCTGCTAACTATCTTTGAACAGAGGATAGTTTAGTGAAAGTGGACATCAGTTTGACACGACAAGAATACAATTTCGCCACTGGTAATTCGCATTCCCTTCATGGTGTGTCCGTCATGGAGTTACTAACTACGGCAGACGAATCAGAAAGTACCTTCACCTTCCGCGGTACACGGAATAGGACAAAGTTCTCTTTCAGCTTGAAGATGTACGGAGATGAAGTTAAAGTAAGTTGGGTTTGTTTTGGTTACGGTTGTAGTTAGGCTTAATTATTATAATATGATTTTATTGCCATCCATCGGTTAGTGGGTGAAAATGAACAACTATGGAACATTTGTGTTCAGCCGCTAGAGATTATTCATTTATTTATCGCGTTTTATTTGTTCATATGATTTTGCATGGTTACTTTGCTTGCTTGCTACTAAAATTTGATTTTTAAAGCTTTTAAGCCTTTGTGTGCATTGATTTTTCAATCTGTACTAGGCTTAATATGTTTTGTTATGGGAAACTATATTCAATTAAGGCTTATTGGTGGTTCACTTAGTAATGGTGACCTCAAAGTGCGGGTCACGTGATTCACATAGGCCTACAAGTTAACTTTCATTACGAACTCCAGCTTTGGCTTGGTGAAGGTTAGTGGGTGGGATTTATAGGTGTACTTTAATACCAATGGCGGCGACATCTTGTGGGGAAATTTTACTTTATGGAAATAATATTTTGGTCCGAATTTTGCAACTATATTTAAAAGTTGCGAGTTGTCTGCACGCCCAATTTCTTTTTGCAGCGATAAAATTGCTTAATGCGGGCCTTGAAAACGGATATTTGAATATGTAATAGTTGCGACATCTTGTGGCAAATGTGACTTTAATCCAACATTATTTTGGCCAGAATTGGGGAACTATTTATTTCCACAAAGTGGTATATTAATAGCGCGAAATATGTGGGAAAATTTTGTTTGTGGAACTCTATTTTATATTGCATGTTGTCTAGACGCAAACATGAGATAGGTTAACGAAAACGTGAGATAGGATAGACGAAAACGTGAGATAGGTTGAACGAAAACGTGAGATAGATTTGACGAAAACATGAGATAGATTGGACGAAAACTCGAGATAGATTAGACGAAAACTTGAGGGAGATTAGACGAAAACACGAGATAGATTAGACGAAAACTTGAGGGAGATAGACGAAAACTTGAGGGAGAATAGACAAAAACATGAGATGGATTAGACGAAAACATGAGGGAGATTAGACGAAAATATGAGGGAGATTAGACGAAAACATGAGGGAGATTAGACGAAAACATGAGGGAGATTAGACGAAAACATGAGGGAGATTAGACGAAAACATGAGGGAGATTAGACGAAAACATGTGGGAGATTAGACGAAAACATGATATAGATTAGACGAAAACACGAGAAAGGTAAAAAGCCAAGTCCTATTTGTACGTTTATGATTCATCCCCGAAACTTGTAGTTAAGCTCCCATTTAGGCCAATAGAACTAAAATAAATGAAGTTTTAAAGACCCATTTTGGTAACTCAGGAATGGATAGAACATTCTGAACAAGAACATCGTTTGAGGATGGAGGTCTTACTGAATCGTAGTGAAAACCTCGCTGATCAAAGAACGGGAGTTACAATCAACTAAATTATTATTTTTATAATAAATATTACGGAAACGCATCACAATTGAAGTTAGAGACAAACACGATAGATATATTTATATTTGTAGATATTTTTTAAAAATCTATATCGCGATGAGACATCAGCTTATTTATTAGAACACTAACCAACCATCAAATTGGTTTAAATTATTATATTCATTTTTTTAATAGTAATCATTTTGATAATCTACGATATAACTATCACCGTAAGAGATAGCTGCAGTGCCTGATAGAACACAAGTTCATTTTAAATTGCACACAGTGATCTGTAATGTACATAAAACGATTAATAATTAAGATTATATATTGTTAATGTTTAATAAAAACTAAGTTTTTATTCCAATAACTTGAAAATAATTGCGGGGAAATTATTTTTAACTCTCCGAGAGGTATTACACTGGACGTGTCTGTGTGTCTGTTACGGAGTTAGGAACAGACGCTTTCGCAGTTTACAGAAAGCACTGCAACATTGACTTCTACTCTATTATCATCGTTAGGGTTAAGATGTACGCGGAGAAACGTCTAGCCTCCAAATGGCAGGGCTTCCACCAATGGTCCACGCAATTGCGCTATTACTTATAACGTATAGGAAATCGACCAAAAGAGGCATACGCTAGAATTCAAACGTCAACAATAGCTATGTTTAAAATTAATTTAGGAATAACGTTTCTTAAAACGACTTAACTAGAATTAAGGTAAATTACTGACGATTAAAATAATTAATATCAATTATATTTGTTGAAATATTTAGGGAATCGACCAAAAGAGGCATACACTATAATTCAAAAGTCAACAATAGCTATGTTTAAAATTAATTTAGGAATAACGTTTCTTAAAACGACTTAACTAGAATTAAGGTAAATTACTGTCGATTAAAATAATTAATATCAATAATATTTGTTGAAATATTTAGGGAATCAACCAAAAGAGGCATACGCTAGAATTCAAACGTCAACAATAGCTATGTTTAAAATTAATTTAGGAATAACGTTTCTTAAAACGACTTAACTAATATTAAGGTAAATTACTGTCGATTAAAATAATTAATATCAATTATATTTATTGAAATATTTAAGAAAAACCTCTTAATAAGGTTAGATACGCCTAGTCTCGACTTGGAGAGGTTTATTTTGGTTTCCCAACTTGTTTCTATAGACTAAGCAATGAATCGTTGATTGTACTTTTAGGATGTGAAACGTCATCAGTAAATAAAGGTCAGTTTGTTTGTTTATTTATTTATTACTATTTTAGGTTTATTTGTAAGAGTACAGATTAATTTAATTGTGTTAGGATTCTTGTAATTTCTTCCACTGTTCTGGTGTTAGTGTTTTTTGAGTGAAAGCGTGAATTGTTTTCATTTCTTCTTCTAATATGCCATTAACCATCCTAATTTGGAATTAATTAATTAGCGATTGGTGTTTTAAAACGAAATTAATATTCGTTCTTCTACCTGTGTCTCTCCAGAAGGGACTTCCCCTCAAATTTAGGTGATACGATTACTACATTGAACTTTGCCCCACAACCATCAGAATAGTCCACTACATCCTATAATAGAGATTATGGGGTCTTGTCATTAATGACTTCTAAACATTGTCAGACAATATCAAATTCGCAAGGTTTGTGGAAAGATCACGTTGTAAGGTTTGCGATGAGAAAAATCTCAGAATTATGCTAAGCTTATAGGATCGCAAAACTATCATATTCATTGTGAGAAGATTGCAAAACTATTGTAAGCCTTGTGAGAAGATTCCAAAACTATCGCTAATTATTGTGAGAATATCGTAAGCCTTGTGAGAAAATCGCAAAACTATTCTTATTATTGTAAGGTCGCAAAAAAGTATTGTGAGAAGATCGCAAAGCTATCGTAAGCCTCGTGAGACGATCGCAAAGCTATCGTAAGCCTTGTGAGAAGATCGCAAAGCTATCCTAAGTCTTGTGAGAAGATCGCAAAGCTATCCTAAGCCTTGTGAGGCGATCGCAAAGCTATCCTAAGCCTTGTGAGACGATCGCAAAGCTATCGTAAGCCTTGTGAGACGATCGCAAAGCTATCGTAAGCCTTGTGAGAAGATCGCAAAGCTATCCTAAGCCATGTGAGGCGATCGCAAAGCTATCCTAAGCCTTGTGAGACGATCGCAAGCTATTCTTGCTATTAGGAAGATCTCTTTATTGTTAGCCTAGAGCAAACTAGTCTGAATATAGGAAATTTTTACCACGTGAATGGGCTCGAGTTCTTTGGATAGTTTGTCCTTTATGTAACTCTCCGAATAGTTAGTCATATTTGCCAAGTTTAGAGCACTTAGATGGAAATGATTTGCAATATAATACGGTAGATTTTGATGATGTTTAATCGCACTGCGATATTTAACAGCACTCGTACCGATTCTAACTATTGACTTTAGTACTGGCAAATACATAAAATTTAATGTAACGAAACAATTTAAGTTAAATCACAAATTGAAAATCTCGTCACGGGGACGGGGTAAGACTTCTAGCAGACGACACTTGTTTTGCGATTTGCGAAAGACTCGGCCATAGCCCACTCGATCACGCACTCGACACCACAAGCTGCTCGCGTTCAAAACATTTTAGTCCCATAATTTTATAATAAATACAGAAACTAAATCTAATTAATTCATCACATAAGTGTTTTGAAATTATTCGTTAAAATTAACTAAAGGCAAAAACTACCATCCTGCTGTCAAATAACAGCCTTATTTCCAGCCCTGAATTTGACGAGTTTCCGGTACTTTCAAAATGTGTCAAACAGGGCTGAAAAGAAGTTACTTTTACGTGGAAACACCCTTAATCTTAAACAAATAAATAAATAAATACATACTGATAATCCCTCGGTTTAACTTCAGTTTAGATTTTTTTACTGATAAATAATAAATTTTAGAGTATTTTAGCAGACGGTAATCAACGAAGCCTTGAATTCCGTTAGATATTATTGAACGTCAACTTGATAAACAGTACGTGAAACTCTTATATCCAGCACACCTGGCAGACGGGGAGAAGGAAGGCAAATAGGGAGCGTTTTGTGCAGTTGTTTTGTAGGATTTTATTCTAATTTTATCTAATGGCAGATACGGAAAAATTAAACATCGATAGTATAATATCAAGACTTCTAGAAGGTTCGTATATAATTTTATTCATTTAAATTTCAGTTTTTAAGGCTTTTTAGGGATTTCTTTGTTTCGTCTTAAGCCTTGGTATAACTCGTTTACCATTACCTGTGTCCACTGTCCAAGGCTATTTAGGGCAAAGCCGCAAAGCTAGAAATTAGAAAATGGCTTCCATAATCCAATGTAGTTGATACCCATAATAAGTTAGGCGCCGCACAGGCTTTACTCAATCATTAGTTTATTCGCGAAATTATTGAAACGCAATGCAATTTTTCTTAAGCTATAAACGGACGGCAATAATTTCGCGTATATTTAAGCCTAACTCAAAATTTTCACACAATTCCATAGTCCATACCTGCAGATTAGGATCATTTCATAATGTATAAATTTAATAGCCTAAAGCTATTAATGTTTAGGCATGGTTTTCCCCAAGTTAAAGCCAAAAAATAGGATATAATATTGCGAGAAAATGTCCAATAGTTTTTACTAATAACTAAGTGTAAGTTTTGCCTAAATTTGTGTTAACTGTTAGCAAGCTTCCTTGGCATTGTAGTGTTGTACCCTTGTACTACTTTCTTTCATTAAAACCATTGTAGAATAGATATATTTCAAAATTTCATAGCATAAATATTAATTTAAGTACTATTAAACATGTAAGATCAAATTTTAGGTGAAATTATTTAATATCGTGCAGTTGATAAATTGATAAAGGAGTTTATGACACATGCTTGTTCTCAGGGAGTGGCAAACATAACGTTTCTATGTAGATTGGGAATAATGTTGCAATATCATTGTTTTATTTCCTACACTAGATATGCCTCTACTAAAATATTTAGTTTCTGTTTGCCTATAGATAGGGTTTATTAATTTTAACCATGCTTAAGGGTTGCTAGTGTATTGTTATTAAAGCATCTCAGTTTTGGATCTGAATTGAATCGAATTCTACAAGGTTTTCAGTTTGTTTTAGATAGTGGTTAAATTACACTCCCAAATGACTGGCAACACGTGTCTGCACACGATCTATACCATTTTTATTTTATTGGAAACAAGCATTTAATTTTAAGCCTTGGCTTTAAAAGTCCGAAAGAATAAAAAAATTAAAAAATGATATCGGGAAGGAATTTAGTGTGTTATCAAGAGTCAAGGGTGTTATTAATCATCAATTGATTAGCCTTAACTGATGGATTTCTTTTTATATGTGTGTGTAAATATTTTCTAATCAAACTTGAAAATATAAGTCTTTATAGTTCTTAAATTTTGTCAACAACCCTTGATTAATATTAAAATAACTATCTAAAAAAATATGATCTTAACTAGAACTCCATTTTCCATGGACAAAATATAGTTTTAAAAGACTGAAATAAATTTTATTTGAAAAACAAAGTGGAAAGGGGAGGAGCCATTCTTGAGCTTCCTTTCCTAATGGCTGACTCAGTTGTGACGTCAGAGTGTAGGCAAAGCGCTATTGGCAGTGAGCGGCCATGGTTGCTTCCATTTTTATGAGCAAATAGCAAGCGCCATTTTAAGGGAAAGGGGAGGAGCCATGCTTGAGCTTCATATCTCTAATGGCTAATTCAGCTGTGACGTCAGTGTAGGCAAAGCGTCATTATATGGGCGGCCATTATTTGCCTCCATTTTTATGAGAAAATAACATACATCAATTATAGTGTGACCTAAAGTGGCTTAACATTAACTGTACTTCAGGGTTGCCAGTAATAACTTTGAACTGAATAGAACTATACTAGAACAGAACAGAACTATAAGTTTAATTCAGTCTGTTGTGGTTGAATTGCCCTCATATATGACTGGCAACACTTATCTGCACACTATCTGTAACAGAATGCCTTCTGAAATAGTTCCATTGCTATAATTTTGAGTGGCCAATCATAAATGTCTTACATTTGATTGGTGAAATTAACTTTCATATTTTTATTATTTTCAGTTCGAGGATCGCGACCTGGCAAAAATGTTCAGTTAACGGAAGCTGAAATTAGGGGTCTGTGCTTAAAGTCGAGAGAAATCTTTTTAAGTCAACCCATTCTGTTAGAACTCGAAGCTCCCCTCAAAATATGTGGTGAGACTTAGCCCTTCTTATCTTAAGCCCTAGTCTCTAAGCCTCGCCCCTGGTCCTCTGAGCCTCGCCCCTGGTCCTCTGAGCCTCGCCCCTGGTCCTCTGAGCCTCGCCCCTGGTCCTCTGAGCCTCGCCCCTGGTCCTCTGAGCCTCGACCCTGGTCCTCTGAGCCTCGACCCTGGTCCTCTGAGCCTCGACCCTGGTCCTCTGAGCCTCGACCCTGGTCCTCTGAGCCTCGACCCTGGTCCTCTGAGCCTCGACCCTGGTCCTCTGAGCCTCGACCCTGGTCCTCTGAGCCTCGACCCTGGTCCTCTGAGCCTCGGCCCGAGTCCTCTGAACCCCGCCCCCCCCCCGAGACTTCTCTGAACCCGCCCCCGAGACTCCTCTGAAAAGAGACTCCCCTGAACCCGCCCCCGACCTGATTTGTATTAAAATTCGGATTTCCGAAATTTTTTCGTCTCATTTTGATTCAATAGGAGACATTCACGGTCAATACTATGACCTGCTTAGACTGTTTGAATATGGCGGTTTCCCACCAGAAAGCAATTACTTGTTTTTGGGCGATTACGTCGACAGAGGCAAGCAGTCGTTAGAGACCATTTGCCTGTTGTTAGCGTATAAAATCAAATACCCCGAAAATTTCTTCTTGTTGAGAGGAAATCACGAATGCGCAAGCATTAACAGAATATATGGATTTTACGAAGAGTGTAAGTTACATTTTGTCAAAGGTTCGGTTACTTGTAGGTCCAGCTAAAGGCGTTAGTTTAGTTTTAAAATCAGTGGTTTAGGGGGGGGGGGTGTGTTCTTGTACAAAGTCATTCTGTAAACGTTTATTATTGCAAATTATAAAAGGACCGGTATTTTAAAATAAATTTGGGTTGCGCAACACCTGGAACTAATCTCTCACTTGTGTTTATAGAAAATAGTTGTATTGAATGATTCATTACATAAACAAAGTTCAACTTGCTTTAAAATTAGAGGAAACTCTTACATCTGTTAGATTTAGTAAAACTTAGGGGTATTTATAGCTTAATTTAGTTCAAGCATTTTTGTCGTCAAGGGAAGGGTTACGGTAAAAATTTGAAAGTGGGAGAATGATTAATGCTGCAATGCAAGCGAGAATGAGGTGGAAGTTAAGAAATTATTGAGAAAAATATAAAACATTGGGGTTATAGCAAAAGTTAATAGGTAAAAACCTAAAGTATACTTCATTGAAGCTTGCAATGCTCGCGCCTTCTAATGTGAAAACCACCCTTCACCTCCGTAGCACAGGGAACACGTGTAAATAGGCTCGATTGAGTACTATTTTCTATAAACCTTTGACCCCTTAAAAACTCTGGTTGGGTCGTGTAAGTCCTCTGCTATAGAGCTATTTCAGAGGGGGTAATGGCTACGTCACCAATGCTATTTGCCCATAGAGAAAACCCTCATAAAATGGCCGCCCTACACTCAAAGGCAGGCCCAATTTTCGTAGCAGACGAAATTTTTCTCCCACTGAAATAGCTCTATAGCCAAAGGCTGGGAACTGTGAACGAAGCACACTTTTAGGGTTTTTATCTACGGACTTTTGATGATAGTACTAGTAGCGACATCTTGTGTTACGAAATGGACCAAATTTATAATTTGAACGATTTTTATGCTGATACTTTGCTGCATTGCAGGCAAAAGAAGGTACAACATTAAATTATGGAAAACCTTTACGGACTGCTTCAATTGTCTTCCCGTTGCTGCCATTGTTGACGAAAAGATTTTTTGCTGTCACGGGGGTAATTATTGCAATTATTGCTAAGATTAATTTGTCAATTAAGGGGGGGTGATTAAATTGTATTTTGTGTTTTGTGTTGTAGGCTTGAGCCCGGACTTGCAGTCTATGGAACAAATTCGTCGCATTATGCGTCCCACGGACGTTCCTGATCAAGGTTTATTATGCGATCTTCTATGGTCTGACCCTGACAAGGACGTCATGGGATGGGGAGAAAATGATCGCGGAGTCTCCTATACGTTCGGAGCTGACGTCGTAGCCAAGTTTCTGCACAAACACGATCTTGATCTTATATGTAGAGCTCATCAGGTAAATTTAAACTATTCTTTTGCTAATTGTTAATTGTTCTTATTGGGACTTAATTATTGGATTTAATTTTAATTTTGTTTTAGGTAGTAGAAGATGGGTATGAATTCTTTGCAAAGCGACAGCTTGTGACCTTGTTTTCAGCTCCAAATTATTGTGGGGAATTTGACAATGCGGGCGCCATGATGAGTGTGGATGAAACATTAATGTGTTCCTTCCAGGTAAGCCCCCCCACCCCCATACTTTCTATTATTAATAACACTCAGTTTTTAACCTGTCATGTTGTAAGTCATAGCAAACTTGTTTTGTATAGTGAAGAATTGATTCATTAGTAACAGGGAGTGACTAAAGGGGTGCGGTTTAAGAAGGCTCCTCCCCCTTTTTGCCAGAATTGCAGGGAACTTTACAGATTGGAAGCTAGTGAGGGAATGCTTCTGATACATAATTTAGCGGAGGAACTTTTGACCACTCCCCAATTGCATTTTTAGTGGGAAAGGGGAGGGGCCCTTAAGCCAAACGCCTGGCCAGTTACTATATGGTGTTATTGTGAAAAGGGAGGGACCATCTTAAGCCACGCCCCTATGGGGCTTGTTTAGGAAAAGGGAGTGGTCGTCTTAAGCCACACCCATCTGGCCACTCGCCTTAGGGTGTTTTGTGAAAAGTGAGGGACCATCTTAAGCCACACCTATCTGGCTACTCGCTGTGGGGTGTTTTGTGAAAAGTGAGGGACCATCTTAAGCCACGCCCCTCTGACTACTCACTATAGGGTTTTTTGTGGAAATGAGTGGCCATCCCCTATGGGAATTGATTATGAAAAGGGAATGGTATTTTTTAGCCACGCCCTTCTGGCCACGTATGGGGTTTTTTATGAAAAAGAGGCGGGGAAAACGGGAGGATCTTTAGCCTCATTCAGGCCACTCCCTATAGAGCTATATCAGTTAAGGGGGAAAACATCGCAGTTGCGCCTGCTAATAAACAGAGCCGGTTTTCACCCTCCTTCCATGCTCACCTTTGAAGAATTCTATGCTAAATTTCGCGTATAAGGCGCCTGGGCGGGAACTAGCGAAACCCCGCCTCAAAACTCTCCTTTTCCCCCTGAATTCAAATAGCTCTGTAGGATGTTATTGTATAAGGGGAGGTGCTAACTTAACCTACATCCTTATGGCTTCTCCAATTGCGCTTCACGAGTACCTAGTCTTGTAGAATAATAGTTTTGAATGATGTGTAATCAACAGATTTTAAAGCCGGCTGATAAGAAAAAGTTTCCATACGGAGGTATCAATCCCAATCGGCCTATAACTCCACCTAGAGGTGGACAAGCACCCAAGAAAGCGGGCAAGAAATAACATTTGCTTATACTATCACATTCTCCCTAACCCCACCTACCAACACACACCCTTCCCCTTCCCCCCTCATTTCCCCCTCTCTTCTGTGTATACTTCCCCCCCCAAAAAACCAGTTTTTTTATAAAAAAAACAAAAACAAAAACAAAACCAAAACCAAAACTTTAAAATCAAATCTTATCTACACGCAGCCCCATCTATTAATAAAAAATTGCAGCCTAAGTTACGGAAATAAATGAATGAATGAATTAAGTTTTATTTGAGCTTGTTACCAACAGTGAAACGAGATCGAGAGAGTTTTAGGTCAAAATAGGCTAGGGTGATAAGGATCGATTTTTTTTTTGTTATTTAGGCCTACTTATTGCGCCACGTTAATTTGACCTAAAATTGTTTCCGAAGGAATGAACGTAAACGTAAACGTAACTAAATCTTATTTAAAATTTTTATCATCCGATAACTTTTTAAAATAATATTACGGGCAACAAGTTGCTTTAAAAAACAAACAATAACCATAAAAACAATCTGTACGATATAAAAACAACTGCTTCTGAATCTGATAAAAAAACAAAAAAACCAACAAACCATGAAATCAAGAACAGAAGTTAAATGAATTTGTTAATAATAAACTGTCTTCTAAAAAAAATGAAATATCGATCCCAGCGATTAATCTTTTTTATTATGAATAAAAAATCGACTGACGTTTTTCGTTTTAATATCGATTTTTTTTAATAATTATCGATTAATATCGATTTTTTTAATAATTATCGATTAATATCGATTTTTTTTAATAATTATCGATTAATATCGATTTTTTTTAATAATTATCGATTAATATCGATTTTTTTTAATAATTATCGATTAATATCGATTTTTTTTAATAATTATCGATTAATATCGATTTTTTTTAATAATTATCGATTAATATCGATTTTTTTTAATAATTATCGATTAATATCGATTTTTTTTAATAATTATCGATTAATATCGATTTTTTTTAATAATTATCGATTAATATCGATTTTTTTTTAATAATTATCGATTAATATCGATTTTTTTTAATAATTATCGATTAATATCGATTTTTTTTAATAATTATCGATTAATATCGATTTTTTTTAATAATTATCGATTAATATCGATTTTTTTTCAATAATTATCGATTAATATAGATTTTTTTTAATAATAATCGATCGGGAAGAGAAGTATCTATCAAAACGCGTTCGGGGAAATTTTTAAGAAACCTTTATTTTTTTTTCCCTTCATTTCTTTCTTTCTTCGTTGTTAGGATCGTTAGTTCGATCAAAAAACAATTTTTTTAAATAAAGTAATTAACGTAAGTAAGTAAGTAACGATTTAGGGAAATTATAATTATCCATCCATACTACATTCTTTGTAAACTAAATTAAACAGGCGATGTAAAATAAAACAAACGAAAAAATTAATTAACGGCTCTTTAGGAATTAAAACAGTATCGACGATTTTTCCAGTTTTTAATATTAGTTTATATTAATTAAATTAAGTTCTTTAATCTGGAATTTTTACAAAGGCTATCTTTTATCTTTATCTTTATCTTGTACAGTAGGTTTTTTTTTTAAATTTAATTTGGATTTTAATTTTTAAAGGGGTTAGTGACAATCGACATCTGTGGAACCACAATTTTATTTTCTTTAATCTTAGTTAATTATTGTTTAGCCAAATTTTTAGTTTTTAGAAATTAATTTTTGAATAATTTGATCTATGAGCAAAGAAACCTCAAAATTTTGTCGGTACGTTATCTGCGATTTGGTTAAGTTTTTAGTTTCATAGAGAAAATGGCAACTATAATGATTATGGTATGTTATAACTGCCAGCGGTATTCTGTAAATTATCGGTAATTAAAGCGGTAATTCGTTTATTTATCGGTAATCGCCAGCGGTAATTCGTTTATTTATCGGTAATTTAAGCGGTAATTTGTTTAATTATCGGTAATCGCCAGCGGTAATTTGTTTAATTATCGGTAATTTAAGCGGTAATTTGTTTAATTATCGGTAATTTAAGCGGTAATTTGTTTAATTATCGGTAATCGCCAGCGGTAATTTGTTTAATTATCGGTAATCGCCAGCGGTAATTTGTTTAATTATCGGTAATTTAAGCGGTAATTTGTTTAATTATCGGTAATCGTCAACGGTAATTTGTTTAATTAATGGTAATCGTCAGCGGTAATTTGTTTAATTAATGGTAATCGCCAACGGTAATCTGTAAATTCTCGGTAATTGCCAGCGGTAATTTGTTAAATTATCGGTAATCGCCAGTGGTAATTTGTTTAATTATCGGCAATTTATGTTGTAATGTCTTTTATTGTTGGCAATTTAAAGCGGTAATTGGCTAATTGCTTTTACTGTCGGCAATTTAAAGCGGTAATTTCTTAATTATCGGAAATTTGTTTAATTATCGGAAATTTAAAGCGGTAATTTTATAAAATATCGGTAATTTGCAGTTGTACACATCAAATTCAAACAGACTAATTAAAATTGCTCATAGTGTCAAATTATGTAAGGTATTAAGAGAACTAATGAGCTTAAAATATTTTAACATAAAAAACATCCGATAAGATAATGGTAACTTCAGTGTCACTAACCATTTTTAACCTAATATTTTCAAGCCAGCTTGTCCTAGAGCAATTACGGATTACGCTTAATTATTAACCATTAATTTTTATCCTTCAATTTTAATTTAACTTTAAGATACGTATCTTCAACAGAATAAGATATAAATTACTTCGTTTTTTATTATGAACCTACTGTAGCCTTTGGTTTATTAGAAAATATCCCAAACTCACGGAAACTAGGACTAGCAACGGCGAAGTTAAGTTTTTTCTAATTACTTTGCAGTACTTTAGGTCACAAATTAGTTAAACCCAGTATGTTAATTAAAGTTATTAAGCTTAAAATTAATTTAAGTACGTTTATCTTCGTCTCAAAACATCCTTAGATTGGTACAAGCATAGCACGGGAAATCCTGATTTTCTAAAAGATACGCTGTACCATTCTAAGATTGATCGAAGCAACATACGTTTTCGTGAATTTCGGCTATTTTTTTGGTATTACCGTTAAATCTTTTCAAGGGTAGTAAAAAACAATTAGGACAATATGTACAAAGACATTAAAAAATTATGAAAAAACAAAAGGAAACGCCTCTGCCATTTTTATTGTAGCGAGAGAAAAAGCTTCCATGAAATTGTAAAGCTTTGAATAAAAATGGAGTTATTTGTACAATAGATCTACTTGTTTGGGATATAAAAGTGCAGGCTTAAATTGAAGCATAGCCCACTCGATCCGCGCTCCCGGACGCTGCGCTGCTTGCGTCGTGATGCGCGTGATCGAGTGGGCTATGATTGAAGCAAGTCTCGGCTGTGGTTTAGTTTAAACAAATGCCACTAGATGGAACCATAATCGAGGGGTGGAGTTGACTGGTTGGCCTTTGTCAAAGGCAGGAACCAATCAGAACTCGTCCAAAAGACCGAGTTTATCGGGTGTTCCACCCCTCGAGGCGCATCAAGTAGCGTTTGCTTAAACTAATAACGTTTCCGCTGGGGGGATCTGACCGCCCCTGAATTCGTTTTTCATTGGGGAAAATAAACGGCTACGTGACGTCTTCCAATGGTCCAGTCGCTCTCTCACGGTTTGCTCCCAGATTGATCCCAACCGCTGAGTCCGACTCGAGAGACAGAGCGACCAAAATCGAACGCCTGATGAAAACCGCTCTGAACAACAAAATACGGAGCAACCTCAGGCGAATCCAATGGAAAATGCTATAAAGTATAGGGGCGGGACATGTATCAAGCTTATCTACTGGGCATGCGTGAATTTCGTAGCGTTATCAGTGCATTGGGAATGGGCATCGGGATTTTTGTTGAATCTTATCAGCCGAGTCGTTCCGCGCTTATGTGATACTAGCTGTTGCCCGCGGCGTCGCTCGCGTGTAATAAGAACTTCCATCAAAATGACATAAAGAATGGGTAGATTTTACTGATGACTAATATTTTTGTAGCAGCACCCTAGGAGCGAAGGCACTCGGCCTTGCCCGTCAGCCCGTCGGGACATTTTTTATTACTTTTCACGCGGACATTGTTCCATAAAAAATATTTTTTTTAATTTCTGGCCGCCATTTAAAAAGATGGCAACAAAAAGAACCCGAAAGACCATTCAGCCCGGCTATAGGTTAAAGGAAACCTGTACTAAATATTTGCGAAATCGGTTGAAACGCGCGGACTTTGTTGCATAGAGAAGATTTTTTACATTTTTGGGCGCCATTTTTTAAGATGGCGGCGGATTGGAAAAATCTTTCTTAGTACGCGCCTAATACTTATGAGTAACGTTCCTTCAAATTTTCAGCCTTCTAGGGCAAGCGGTTGGGTCTGGGCGTTGATTATGAGTCAGTGTGTGAGTCAGGACTTTGATTTATATAGATATAGATTGCCCAATCACTACTCCAAGAAATAGTAACACTACCTCAAAATATAGTTCTGCACAACGCATTGTACATCTCTTCAACGACATCAATTGTTTGGCTTGTAATTTTCAAACACATTTGGTACGTATAATTTTAATTATACTTAGGCCTACCTGTAAAGTAGTTAAAATTGCCATACAATATAAACTTGCGAGTGTGTCGAGCAGAGTTCGTATTTCAAAGGAACAGAGCTACCCCAGTGTGACGTCACCCATGCTATTTACCCATAGAATTACCAAAGCGGTACCAAACATGGTCGCCCACTGGATAAACTAAGCCCGTGACGTTTTACCTAGACACTGACGTCACAACTGAGATAGCTCTACTGATCGCTCGAAGACAACAAATAAACCAAGCCAATTTTATAATAATGACAGTATTTATTTTTATTATAAAAATGAAACATTTTCGGCCATGTTAAAAAACATTAATTAATTAATTCAAAGAGACGCGACAATTTTCGGAGTTAATTTTGGATATTTTTTAAACAAGCCATTAACTAATCTTTTCGCAGCTGCACCCGAGACATCTCCGGAATCTACAAGTTTATGAGATAATTTTTTACAAACTAATTTAAACGAATCTTTATCTAATTTCTTATCCCGATACCAAGGATCTAAATAATGTCGTAGATAATCGGCAGCCGTCTTTAAATCACAGGCTGGTGCTTTTTCGACTACTTTAGGTTGTGGTTGTGGTTGTTTAATATTAATATTGTTCAAAGGTGGCGCTGCTGCGGAACGGAGACTGGAAGAATTAGAGGAAATAGATCTATCATCGAACTTCATACGTTTCGTATCTTGTTGCAGTAATTGCATTTGCGTTTGCGTTTGCGGTTGAGGAGAGTTTTTGGAATGTGTAAATGATAAATTCTTGCTAGTTGATGCCAGGATTCTATTTGGCCCTACATTGTTGTAACTATACTCGTCAATTGTAGCTTGAGGAGGGTTAATATTGACGCTAGACTGATTTGACTCATCGGTACTCGTATTCTTCGTCTCTTCGGACACCGATTCTAAACTCTCGAAGAAGTATTGTATCATTGGTTTGGATTTTAAAAGCGCGTCAACCTTGACGTCTTTCTCGTCCGAGCTGTTATCATAGGGCGAATCGCAATTCATAAAGGTTGTACTACGATCTTGTTGCCATTCTAACGGTATTGCGGGGCAAGATAACAAGTTGCGTTTCGCGGCTTCCCATTTCTCAGACATAGCGTCTTCTTCGGCTGTTGTTTCGACTTGCTCGGTTACCGTTTCAACCGGAAGTGAACTGACTTCGTTCTTATTGACAAAGTCGAGTAGCGTACAAAGACGTTGTTTCGGTTGGGCTTTACGGCAATCCATACTTTCCTCCTTAACTTCAAGAGGATCGTATTTGGAAAATAGAGGATGGACTTCGAGACGTTTAGTGGCGTCCCGTAAGGATTTGAACAAGTCCGCGAATTCCTTACGGTACATGTGAATATTACGTCGAACTTTGTAGACTTCTAGTTCTTTTTCTGACGCGTACATTTTAATATCGCGTGTAGTTAGGTTTTTCTTATGTTCGCACGCGTTGTAATGGTTAAGCATTTCCTGTTCTAACATTTTAGTGTATTTGTCCCGGACTGTTAGCGTCACTTCCGGGATAGAATTGTTTTTAGGTTCCAGAACCGAAACTCGGGACAGATTCGAACTTCGACTCTTTGTAGACGATTGGTTATTCGCTTTACGTTTCTGAAACTCTTTCTTAATCATACTCTGCAGTTCATTCGCGGCTTTTTTCTCCATATCGATACCACGTGACCTCGTTTCTCCGTCACTATCATCGCTTCCTGCCGCGCCACCCCAACTTTTTTTGGTACCAGCTCGACCACCTTCGTAAAGATCGTTATCGATCCCTTTGGACTGGTACTGAATCGATGTACCACGTAGCAACGAATTTTGAAACTCCCTTATCTTTTGTTCGACTACTTTAGGTTTGGTACAAACGTCGCAACATCTTTTGCAGTTTTTAAAGTCATCACCGAATTCTTTTGCGAAAACCGCGTGTCGACACGTTGATTTTTCGCAGTAATTCATCATGGATTCAAATTTCGATACCGCTTGTTTAGATTTAAGATTCTCGCGTTCGTTTTTGGCACTTTGCGCGTCTCGTTGTAAGAGAAACATAACGGAGTCACGATCGCGTTTGGAATAGTATATTCTGCAAAATGCGCGTTTACCATCGCGTCCGGCTCGACCGGACTCTTGGTAATAACCGGATATGGATTGAGCGACTGTCCAATGAGCCACGAATCTAACCGTAGCTTTATCGACACCCATACCGAAACTAACAGTCGCCGCTATCACGGGGACTTTACCGGACATCCAATCATTCTGAGTCGTCGTTCTAACGTCCGGTTTCAACCCCGCGTGGTACGGTTTCGTTAGTAACCCAATTCCCGTTAGTTTATTCGAAACTTCTTCGCACGCTTCACGCGTACGGCAATAAATTATGCCACAACCTCTTGTCTTCGCGTCTTCGTTCTCCCAATCGTATCCTAACGAATTAACCGCGAAGGAACGCAAATGTTCGTAACTATCGTCGATGCAATCTTTAAAAACTACGTCGTAAAATAAATTAGGTCTGACGCAACTCGATTTGAAAATAGAAACCGGTTGTTTTAAATGTAAAAGCCCGAAGATATCGTCCATAACTTTAACGGATGCCGTAGCCGTTAGGGCAATCCATTGTATGGTATTATGACACTTTCTCAAATCGCCGAGTCTCAAATAATCGGGTCTAAAATCGTGACCCCATTGGGATACGCAATGGGCTTCATCTACGGCTACGTAACAAACATTCTGGTTTTTAACCATGACATCGTAAACTTCGCGAAAAGTTTTTGTGGCAGCTTGTTCGGGTGTTATATACAATATCTTGACTTCCGGTGTTTTGGATTTTAAGTCGTTTATAAGTTTTTCGCGCTCTAATTTCGATAAGTTCGAATTTAGGGTTTTGGCAGTGATGTTAAGGGATTTTAAATAATCTAATTGGTTTGCCATTAGAGCTATTAAAGGGGAGACCACTATCGCGATGCCTTTACGATTTTTCGTCATGACCGGTAATTGGTACACAAGGGATTTTCCACCACCTGTGGGGAAAGATACGTAGACATCGCGTGTGCCTTCCGCGACTGTCTCCGTAGCTTTCTCTTGCAATGAGGATCTGAATGACTGGTGTCCGAATGAGGTTCGTAAGACATTGTTGACTTCTTCAGAGAGTTCTTTTTTGTTTTGCATTGTGACTGACACGGTGTATTATTACCTTCAAACTTTCTTTAGAAGAATTTTGTACTGAAACGATATATACGGTAAAGTATTTAACTTTTCTATGAGGTTGAATTAACATTTAAGACTATAAAGTTACATTATGTTTACTCTGTCAAATATTTCTGTGAAAGTTCCTCAACAATTCTATGCATGACCATTGTTTACAACACCTTGTGGAACTTAGTTTAATTGTAACAACAAACAACTATAATATTCATAATAATTGAAGTATCTACTGCTATGGTTAATTGTACTTATTTGTATATAAATTGCATAGTATTACAACACATTAATAATTGCAATTTACAACTTTTGACCTTCAGCACTGGTGCTTCACTACAATATGTAAACCTTGCATTTGACAATAAATGACGATTGCTATTGCATTCTTTACTGCAAATCCTGCAAGAACTTTACATTGTTTTCATTGAATGCTAAATGTATCATTCACTGAAGCCATTCTTTCACTATCCAACTCCAAATGCATCTTTGGTTCTGTTGAGGTCATTATAGTTCATAACCTAACCTTACTACGTGTTTATAATCAACCAATTTTAAATCTAAGCCACCTATATTGAAATAACTTTCGTATTTAAATTTTAAAACAATGTAACCTCATTAAGTTTGCTTAATTAGGGTGCAATTAAAAAAGTTACAACTTCAAAAATATCAATGATTTACGTTAAGCCTTGGTTATAGTTACCTGTCCTTTATCTTAGGAATTACTTGTGACAAGTAATTAAATCGTAGTAAAAATTCATTTGTTTGGTGCATTTATAGGTATTTATGATGTATGTATAAATTCGTATTTATAATTGTCCATTATTTAATTTGGAAGTAACATTCGACCCCTCGGAACTTTGAAGTTCCTACTTCCCTGACAGTGTTGTTCTTAGCAATTTTGGGAATGTACTTTTCTCAACTCTAAAACGTACTTTTCCAGAAAAAGGGGGGGAAAACGTACTTTTAACTTTAACCCCCCTCCGAAACGCTTAGCGCGCCATCTAAGATACAAAATATCTTAAATATAATTATAAGATTATTTTTTATATTAATTTATGGAATATTATTTATTTTATTCTAATAATATAATCCATATTAATTAAAGCCAAGTAATTAAAACTAAATAAACCACGGGAACATCAAAAGTCTCAAGCGTTAATGAATGCTTAACCTCTCTACTCCGATAGCAGTAGCACGTTTAGTCGTTTCCCCCGGACCCCCACTCAAGTTTAGCGCCACTCTGGAAAAAAAAACTCCAGGGAAAGGGTTCAAAGGGTACAAAAGAACGATGGGTGATTGGCTCATTTTTCCATTTGGCTTTTTTGCTGTGCGTAGAGACTTATTTTTTTTAAAAAAGAAAGTGAGTTGAAAAATAAAACAAGGTGTCCGCCAGATTAAGTTCGTCCAAAAAAAGAATCAACTTTTTTAAATACTAAGAGATTAATTTCCTCGTCGTTATTCAAAAAAGTGCAAAATCGTCCCCCAAAAAAATTAAAGTATACTTCCCATTCTAGAAATTCCATAAAGTACTAAATAACCTACCAAAAATACAAAATGTATTTTTCGTACTCGAAATTTGAAAATGTACTAAAAAAGTACATTTGTACTACCAAGAACAACACTGTTCCCTGATTCAACTTCAAAATGAAGTGTTACCATTGCTTTGACTCTGAGCATAGCCCACTCAATCACGCACTCGACAAGCTCCGAGGCTATGTGCTACGCAACGAAAAAGAAGAGTGGCAAGCTTAAAACAGTGGAATTATAGAGGATATACCCTCTATGCTGGAATTAAGGTCGAATCAAATCTTCGAAAAGAATTTGACAAGTGCACGGTATTTCTATTGGTACTCCCTCTATGATTTTCCAGTCTGAGGATCATTGGCAGCCACCAACCCACCAGTGACCCAGGGCCGGAATTAAGCACAGGACACTGGACATTGTCCAATAAAATTTTTAAATGCCCCATAATTTTTTTCAAAACTAAGGGGGTCACTGGACATTTAGACCAATAAATTTTCTGAAGCTTTGATAGCATAACTATGAAGATGCGGCACTATTTATGCACACGTCAGTGGACAAAGTCCAATAAATTCTCCACTCAAATAGGGGGTCACTGGTCACTGTACACATGTCCTGCGCTACCCTTACGAGGGAGCCGCCCTGATATTAAAGAGTAGTTTGAGAAATAGCACACTTCCTCTAGTCCAAAACCACATTATTAATTACTTGGACCAGTTTTTTAATTCAAAAAGTGGGGGATACTGGTCCTCAGGACCAGTTTATTAATTGTAAATCTATAGGAGAACAAAGGCGGGGACCAGTCCGGAGATCAGTTTATTATTTTGGACACTAGGGGGTCAATGGTCCCAAGGTCTAGTTTAAAAAATATCCTTATTTCCCAGACTGTTAAAGGGTGTATCTTTTCTTATACCTAGAAACCTATAAGAAATTTTTCTTATTTCCGGCCCTGGCCACCACTAATTTCTTGGTATGGTCTACCGTCCAGGCTTGGAAATAAGGTTTATTTTTGAACTAGTCCTCCGGACCAGTGACCCCTGATGTCTTAAATATGAAACTGGTCCCGGGACCAGTGACCCTTCCCCTATTTATTTTTCTACTGGTCCCAGGACTTGTGGTCGTTCTCTCTTCTAAAAAAATCTCTCTCAGCTTAGGGTTGTATACACAACTGGACTCCTGGAGTCGAAATTTATGTTAAAATGAAAATAATTAAAGAGGTCCCCATATCAATTTTTAATAAAAGTAGGAATTAATAAACTAGTCACTGGGACCAGTGACCCTCACGTTTTGAATAAAAAAAGTGGTCCAAGCTATTAATAAACTGGTTTTTGACCTGTAAACCTGTCTTATTTCCTAGCCTGCAGTACCGTCTATGGAAATTGAAGTAGATTAACTAGTCTGTTTGTTTCCAGCTTCCCGAAAATAGCTGGCAAACCTGTTTTCTGTCCTGCATCACGGCTGCGTGTCTGTTGAAAGGTAATGTGGATAATTTCAATGTAAATCTGTATTAATCACGGTAATTTTTATCTTCAATCTATATTTAATTGTACTCTATTTATTAACTAATAAATTAGCTATTGTTTTTCGTTAATATTTCCTATAATTTTGCCCTTAACGCTTAAAATTTCTATCAAATTCTCCTTTGAATGCTAAGCCTTGTTCATAATATAATGACTGTTATTAAACCAACCACGCTTCCTGTTTAACATACGTTTATAGTAATTAATTAGATTATTTTAACTGGCTTTAGATGTCAGACAAAGCTAAGAAACCCGCGGCTAAACCCGCCGCTAAATCGCCGAAAGCCGAAGGAGCGGCTGGTAAAGTTAAGAAACCTCACGCTGGACGTAACAAGCAACTTCCGGGTGGCGTATGGAGGTTCGGCAAATCGCGTATGTACCATAAACGTGGGTTATGGAAAGTTAACAAGACCGTACCCAAGAAAGAAAAGCCCAAGAGGAAACCAAGAACCGTTGTTAAACCAATTGGTGGTGAGAAGAATGGAGGCAAACGTCTCGTTAAGTTAAAGAAGCAGGTATGTTGTCGTGCCGTTGCCACGTTGTTTCGATCTTTTATGGGGGTCAAGGGTTAAACGTAAGTCTTATTACTGAATGGGTGGGTGTTTTTTTTGGTGTAGAGGAGATATTATCCAACTGAAGATCGCCCCAAGTTGAAGAGGTCGAGAAAGATGGTCCCCTTTTCCAAGCATAAGCGGTATCTTCGTAAGAGGATTACACCCGGAACTGTTTTGATCATGATTGCCGGACCTCATAGGGGAAAGGTAGGCTCTTTTTTTATTTAAATCTTTATTAGGGTTGTGGTAAGAGAAGATCATCATCAGGGAAAATTTGGGAATTATTAGGGAGTTTAAAATTGTCAGGGATTTTGATTTCAATGTGGAAGATTTCTTGTTTGAGTTAAAAATATAAAGTCAGGTGAATTTGAAAATAGGCCAGAAATAGAACAGAAGTTAGGTGAATTTGAAAATAGGTCAAAAGTAGCACAGAAGTTAGGTGAATTTGAGAATAGGCCAAAAATATCAGGGAAAGTTAGGTAAGTTTGAAAATAGGTTAAAAATATCAAGGGAAAAGTCAGGTGAATTTGAGAATAGGTCAAAAATATCAGGGAAAATTCAGGTGAATTTGAGAATAGGTCAAAAATATCATGGAAAAGTCCAGTGAATTTGAAAATAGGCCAAATATATCAGGGAAAAGTCAGGTGAATTTGAAAATAGGCCAAATATATCAGGGGAAAAGTCAGGTGAATTTGAAAATAGGCCGAATTATCAGGAGTCAGGTGGATTTGAAAATAGGCCAAATATATCAGGAAAAGTCAGGTTAATTTGAGAATAGGCCAAAAATATCAAGAGAAAAGTCAGGTGAATTTGAGAATAGGCCAAAGATATCAGGGAAAGGTCAGGTGAATTTGAGAATAGGCCAAAGATATCAGGGAAAGGTCAGGTGAATTTGAGAATGGACCAAAAATAGCAGGGAAAAGTCAGGTGATTTTGAAAATGGGTCAAAAATATCACAGAAGTTAGGTGAATTTGAGAATAGGCCAAAAATAGCTGGGAAAAGTCAAGTAGGTTTGAAAATAGGCCTAAAATATCAGGGAAAGGTCAGCTGAACTTGAGAATAGGCCAAAATATCATAGGAAAGTCAGGTAAGTTCAAAAATAGGCCAAAATATCAGAAAAGTCAGGTAAGTTCAAAAATAGCAGGAAAGTGAGGTAAATTTGAAAATAGGCCAGAATGTCAGGGAATCTCAGGTGAATTTGAAAATAGGCCAAAAATAACAGGGAATCTCAGGTGAATTTGAAAATAGGCTAAATATAACAGAGCAAAGTCAGGTGAATTTGAAAATAGGCCAAAAAATATCAGAATTGAATTTTGAATGTTTAACATTTTGTGACATTTTAAATTCTGATGTTTTTGCCAAAAATTTAATTAATCTCATTATGGTTCTTTTTTTTTTTTTGTATTTAGCGTGTGGTTTTCCTTAAACAATTATCCACTGGCCTTTTGCTAGTTACCGGTAAGTTAATTGAAAAATATTTAATAAACTAATTATTATTGATGTTTTAATGATTTTTGTAAAATACTTTTGAAGGCCCTTATAAAATCAACAAGTGTCCCCTACGTCGCGTCAACCAAATCTACGTGATTTCCACTACAACTAAGGTTGATATCAGTGGAGTCAAGATTCCCGAACATTTGGATGACAAATACTTTAAGAGGAAACACGCCAAGAAAAACAAGAAGGATGACGGAGAAATCTTCGATACCAAGAAAGAGGTATAATAATAATGCCCCCCCCCCCTGGGATATCGGGAATCATTAGTAGATGAGATTTTACTCTTTGTAGTCAAGAATAGATGAGATTTTAGTCTTTGTAGTCAGGAATAGACGAGATTTTAGTCTTTAAAATTGGGAATAGATGAGATATTAGTCTTTAAAATTGGGAATAGTTGAGATTTTAGTTAGTGAAAAGGGGACTGGATGAGATTTTAGTCCGTGAAAAGGGGACTGGATGAGATTTTAGTCCGTGAAAAGGGGACTGGATGAGATTTTAGTCCGTGAAAAGGGGACTGGATGAGATTTTAGTCCGTGAAAAGGGGACTGGATGAGATTTTAGTCCGTGAAAAGGGGACTGGATGAGATTTTAGTCCGTGAAAAGGGGACTGGATGAGATTTTAGTCCGTGAAAAGGGGACTGGATGAGATTTTAGTCCGTGAAAAGGGGACTGGGTGAGATTTTTGTCCGTGAAAACAGGACTGGGCAAGATTTTAGTCCGTGAAAACGGGACTGGGTGAGATTTTAGTCTTTGAAATTGGGAATGGATGAGATTTTAGTCTTTGAAATTGGGAATGGATGAGATTTTAGTCTTTGAAATAGGGAATGGATGAGATTTTAGTCTTTGAAATAGGGAATGGATGAGATTTTAGTCTTTGAAATTGGGAATGGATGAGATTTTAGTCTTTGAAATAGGGAATGGATGAGATTTTAGTCTTTGAAATAGGGAATGGATGAGATTTTAGTCTTTGAAATAGGGAATGGATGAGATTTTAGTCTTTGAAATAGGGAATGGATGAGATTTTAGTCTTTGAAATAGGGAATGGATGAGATTTTAGTCTTTGAAATAGGGAATGGATGAGATTTTAGTCTTTGAAATAGGGAATGGATGAGATTTTAGTCTTTGAAATAGGGAATGGATGAGATTTTAGGCTTTAAATTTGGGGATAGACATGTAGGTCGGAGAAATGATATATTTGTATCTCTTTTGTAGGAGTACACCGTTTCTGACCAGAGGAAGAAGGATCAGATTGAAGTTGATAAGCAAATCTTGGACTCTATTCGCAAATCTGAGGACAAGAAGATGCTCTTTTCTTATTTAGGTTCAACATTCAGCCTAAGAAATAACATGTACCCACATAGAATGAAATTCTAAAAACTCTGCAAAGGATAAATGTTAATAAAAAAAATAATTGGAAAAAAATATTGTCTCTTATTGTACATTATTAATATTAACCCTTGCTAAGCCTAAATAGGCCCAAGTTTGGCGCCTCCCTTTCAAGCCTATAGATTTAAGCCACGCCCATTTAATCCCTGTACCTTGTCTAGCAAAACAAAAATATTCTAATTAGGAATTGAGCCAATTAACTTGCTAAACGACTTCAAGTAGGTGTAGGCTCCAAGGTTAATTGACAAAGGCCTAAAGGAGTGTAAATTGAGAGCACCACCCGGCACCCCTTGGTGAGTGACCTTCAACCCTTGGTTTGACCTTTGGAAACATCTTAAACACTTTAGTACTTTGTAACGTCCTTGCAAAGTTAACATTTTTGAATGAATTCCCGCATTTATAACCTATGTAGTTTAGTTTACACAAAGCGCAACTAGTTTTTGTTAAATTTCCATCTCTATCTATTCCCGATTCACTTATTAAAGGTCAAAGTTCGATCATAGAGATAAAAGAGCTTAGAGGGGATCATTCTTTAGTTATTTGCGCAGCTAAAGTACTTGAAAATTTGTTTCTGCGCACACGTGGTGAAGAGGGAGAGGCCACTCCTCCCGGTGATTGCATAGTGCGTTCCGACAACGTCAACTTCCATAAGTTTATAAGATAAATACTATAAGTATGAGCGGAGCCAACGTTAATGAGAGCTAGTTCGAGAACGACGAGCGAGAATTGACTGCATTCGGTTAATTAATTTTCAGTCCATCTAAATTAGTATTTAGTCTTTGACAGCGCCTCACTGGGCGTCGCTTTACGACTCCGAGAATCTATGACCTACGTCAATTCCAGGGCCGGATTAAGCAATTTTGCACCCTGGGGCCGAAATACTGTGCGCCCCCTTAACTCGGAAAAACGGAACAGCAAATGTCCCTAAGGGGGAATAGTTAAACTCAATGCGCCCCAACAAGCCTTGCGCCCGGGGCCCAGTGCCCCCCTGCCCCCCCTTAATCCGGCCCTGGTCATTTCATGACAAGCTCCAGTTTGTAACCAGTGACAAACTTATGGAACGTGTCTTATGAATAGGCTTAGGCTATAATTGAACCTAGGAGTATTTTTATCAATATTCATATATAAATAATTGCTCCTTGTTAGCCAATCTGATACAACAGATTGACCGATTATAGAAACTGAACGCACTGAAGACGAGCCTCCTCGACGTCCGATAACGAAGGTCGAATTTTGAACCACGTGCTCCGGGACCGTAAGTAGCGATTCTAGCGAATAGATTTTTAAACGGCTGAAGCTACGGAACGGGGAGAGATACGGTCCCGGCGGTAATAAGAACGCGAAGCGGCATAGCAAAAACGGACTAAAATTTGCGCTCCCTCGGTGTTAAAATTGAAGCAAAAAGACAAAATCGAAGCTAAATAAATTGCGGAAATTTGGTGTAATCATCTGGAATAAAACCCTTAACTGGTAAATACGTATTTTAATTATCAATTAGGCTTAAGTATTTAGTAAGACCCTGGGTGGTAATCGCGGCTCTTACTCTTAGCAATGCATTGCAGTGCGGTTTTAGTCTAGATTGGTTGGGAGTAGAAGGTTGGGAACTTGGGGTGGGAGTCTGGGAGACGAGTCAAAGGGAGTTAAGTACACAGTTATTTCTGTATTGTAAGGTTGCGAACAAGACGATAATTTTACTCTCGAATTTTCTCATATCTAGCCGGGTTCGAACCTTACGCAATCCTGCTACGGGGTTTCCTAAAATTTCCATTATAGAATATATACCGGGCGTGTTTGCCAAGGGTTACTTTTTATGGATTCATATCCTTATTAATTGTATTGGCAAATGGCAATGCAGTTAATTAATTGCAGCCGGTTACGTAAGGTTTATTAATTTCCAATTAAAAGTACAAGAGACGTTTGACCCTTGACCTTTCCCATTAAGGTTTTCTCGCGGCGATGTTTACATGATGATGAGATTTATTACATAAGAAATTACATAACACAACTTTGAAAATATTTTTGTGGTTAATTATGTGTCTTTACAATGATTAAACATTGGCTTTGCGACCTTAAGTGTGATTTAAACTAATTTCCTTAAAATAGTTTAATAAATTAGGCGTTATTAAATTTAATTTTTACATTAAATTAACTGTTAATTTAAATAATTAATAAAAATTGCTTTTTAGAAAACCGTTTTTTTATTTTACAAATTATTTCGCAATTATCTTCAAGGAAGTTCTAGGGAATATTGTAGATTTAAAACTCTTCTGTTGAAGTGGTTTAATTGCAATTAAATCTAAATTAAAGTCCCAAATTAAGGTGTTATTCTTAAAGAATGACATGAAAATTACAGCAAATTTATTAAACACTATAAATCATGAAAATACTATATTTCATTTTTACTTTTATAATGCGCATGTCTATTTTGATTTTATAAGCTGCTTATTGCTGAGCATAGCCCACTCGATCACGCGCGTCACGACGCTGCGCTGCTCGCGCTGGGAGCGCGGATCGAGTGGGCTATGTGTTGAGCAACTTGTTGAAAGTAATTTTTTTATAATTTCACTATAGGCGTGTTTTATTTGTAATAATGTGACAATGTTTTAGCATTGTTTGTTAGAAAGCCTTGTGTAGTAGTACCCAGAATTTATTTGCACTGATAACGCGACCGAATTATGTTTAATTCATTTAGCACTTGTGGTCTATATTAAACACTCTTTACAATAGCGAAGCTGCTGTAAAAAATAAAGCTGCAACATCCAATTGGTTCTCTAGACAGTCACAAATATGCTACCTATGGTATCCATTTGGTGCCATAAGAATTGAGCTATGGCATTCAATTGGTGCTATAGGGAAAAATGGCATGGCGTTCTTTTTGTTGTATAAGAAATGGTAAATCATCAAATTGGTGACGCAGGAAAAATGGTAGATCATCCAGTTGGTGACGCAGGAAAAATGGTAGATCATCCAGTTGGTGACGCAGGAAAAAATGGTAGATCATCCAATTGGTGACATAGAAAAAATTGTAGGTCTCTTATTGGCCCTCTAGGGAAAAATGCTGCATATGTTGTTCACTTGGTGCTGTAGGAAAAATGCTACATATGTAGTTCACTTGGTGCTGTAGGAAAAATGCTACATATCCAACTCAATTGGTGCTATAGTAATAATGCTACATATCAAATTCAATTGGTGCTATAGGTAGAGCATAAAATTTGTGACATACCGAAAATACTATAGTATATAACATCCAATTGGTGACGCACAGAAAATACTATACTATGTCACGTCCAATTGGTGACGCACAGAAAATACTATACTATGTCACGTCCACTTGGTGACGCACAGAATATTCTATACTATGTCACGTCCAATTGGTGACACACGGAAAATTCTATACTATGTCACGTCCAATTGGTGACGCAGAGAAAATTCTATACTATGTCACGTCCAATTGGTGACGCAGAGAAAATTCTATACTATGTCACGTCCAATTGGTGACACACGGAAAATTCTACACTATATATCGTCCAATTGCCGATTGGTGACACACAGAAAATACTATACTATATATCGTCCAATTGGTGACACACATAAAGTACTATACTTTATAACGTCCAATTGGTGACACACATAAAATACTATACTTTATAACGTCCAATTGGTGACACACATAAAATACTATACTTTATAACGTCCAATTGGTGACACCCAGAAAATACTATACTTTATAACGTCCAATTGGTGACACCCAGAAAATACTATACTATATAACGTCCAATTGGTATTATAGGAGAAAAAAATCTACAGTATCGAATTGGTGCTGTGGAAAGAAGCTACTTTCATAGAAAGCCATCATCTCTGTAAAAATAACTTTTTCGTATTTTTAAGATTTTAGAATGAATAAAATAATGTTGTAGAAATGACAATGAAAAATATTTCAATCCTGTTTCGTTCGAAGTTGTTTTTAAAATTTCTTGCGCAATTTTGTTCTATTTGGTTACTGAACCCTTGTCAAATGTCAAACCCCTCTATTTCTATTGTCAAGCGGCTTATTCAACTTTAAATCTATATAAGATTAATGTAAGAAAAGTAAAATCTTAAAAAACAACTGAAAAAAGATTCCGACCTTCAAACCCCTATGACTAAATTGGGATTAAACCGTGCTATCTCTTGGTCTTTGAACATAAATGACGTATTTTTACTCCTTGTAAAATAGGGGTTGAGGCTTTGTTTTTTTGGACAACGTCATTTGGTTAACCCCGAAAATAATAAGCAATCTTTGAAGTCTTTGAGAAGCGTGGTTTGTCATAAAGTTTAGTTGATGTCGCGGAGAGGTATTACACTGGGTGTTTCTGTCTGTGTGTCTGTTTGTCACCTCGTTGCAGTTGACAAATCGGAGCAAACGCATATGCTATATCCGGATCGCGTTCGTAGTTCACAGAATGCAGAATGTGGCTTTTCTTATCATTTACTGTGAACAATAACTAGTTTATTAGGGAGAAGGGATAAATTCGGATAAATTCCACTGCACATTTCTAGCTTTATCTCAGTCCAAACGTAGCCTGTCCGGAGTTAATCCCCGCCGCCTCTAAACTACAACCAGCATCTCATTGGCTCTTGAAAACTCGTGCACGTCAGCGCGACGCCAATGACGAAAGTGACGTATTTTCCGACTGAGGAGAGGCGAAATAGCCGGGCCTCCTTTTACGCCCTCCCCCCTTGTGTTTTGAAAGGGGGACTGGAATATGGCGCGCGAATACTTAGGCATCTTATACCTGCTCTCTAGTAAACTAGATACCGCTTTTTGCTGTGAATCAATCGCCTTATAAACCCAAAATTTCCAAAAATTATTAAAGAGGCATACGCTAGAATTCAAACTCAAACAATAGCTATGTTTAAAATGATTTTAGGAATAATGTTTCTTAAAACGACTTAACTAAAATTAAGGTAAATTTCTGACGATTAAAACAATATCAATTATGTTTATTTAATTATTTAGGAAAAACCTATTAATTGCGTCTCGACTTGGAGAGGTTTATTTTGGTTTCCCAACTTGTTAATGATATACGTTCGAAATCCAATTTTTAAGGCAAATCAAACCGCTTAGAGTGTGTAATCTAAAAGAGATAGGATTTTAATGATAAGGATGTTGTAATCAATGGAATACTTTCGACAAAATTGAGTCCACGCTATATCTTTTTCTTAATGAGGATAATTTTATAATATATAAGTATTTAATGCGTAGATTTTATTCAAATTAGAGGGGCTTGTCACTTGAATTTATAATGATAATGTTGGTTCTTGTCTCAAATTGTCAAAGTGGCCGTAAATATTATCAAAAGTATATAGATACATAAACCAAAAGTACACTTCGTTGAAACTTGCTCTCCCCGTGTAATATGAGAAGCCCTAGCTCCTTCATCCCAGATTAGTGTCCACCCCCTCTGCGTATGATTACCTTCCCGAGCGTGGCACAGGAAACAAGCCGCCCCGTGAATAGGCTCATAAAGTTACAGATGCTAGCTCTAGTACCAAAAATTAACGTTTGGATCGCCAGCATCATGTACTACTTTCTATAAACCTATGACGTCAAGAAGCTCTTGATTGGTTAGTTCCTGTAGGTTTACTTTCCTCCTGAACTCCGGGTTTAGCTTGGCGAAGGCTAGTGGGCGGGGGGATTTATCAGTGCACTTATAAATCCCGCCCACAAATGTCTCCTGCCTTCGCCAAGTCAAAACTGGAGTTCGTAAGGAAAGTCAACTTGTAGGGGATCCACTGGACCCGCAGTTTGCTTTAAAGGCAGCTGGGGAATTGTTGATGAAGTTCACTTTTTGTTTTTATATCTATGCACTTTTGGTTCCACTATAGTATCTATACTTCATTAACAACTGCCAAACTTTCATATAGATAAAATGTTTTATATAGTTGACGGATTTTGGTATAATTTCATTTATTTTAATATCTTGAATTTAGTGTCTTGACGCGCGTTACCATCAGCGAAAAAATCAAATCCAAGTGGTAGGGTGAAATGCCAGCTGCTGTGGTTTCCTGCGATGAAGTCTTGAATAGCGGAGATCCAAGTTTGCCTAACGGACCAAACGGAAGCTCGGCTTGTGATAATAACGCCGAGCAATACGGAAAGATCCAGGTTCTATCGAGCGCCGCTCCCAAGATTAGTGATATTAGTGCCTTGCCCAATAGTCAAACGAAGAAGACCATTAATAAACTGAAAGACGAAAATGGTTCCGCTAACGATGAAACCAACAAAAACAACGAGAATGCTGAGAACGATGACGAGACCACCAAGGATTCGAAAGACGGCAAGAATGAAGACGTGAACGAGATGTCCGAGCAGGAATACGCCCTGTTTCACGATACTGGCTTTACCGTGCAAATTGCCGCACCTGGAATAGATCCCTTTGAAATTCAGGTACTTATCGGAGGCATTGCGGAAAATTGCCAACGGTAATCTTACAAATTTTAAAATCAGGTCAGTTCGATGGAACTAGTTCAAGAAATTCTTCAGCTACTTATGGATAGGGAAGATACTTGCCACAGGACTTGCTTTTCGTTGCAATTAGATGGCGTTACCATGGATAATTTTGCCGAACTTAAAAATATCGAAGGGTTAAAAGATGGCTCTGTCATTAAAGTTGTTGAAGGTTATTATTGAATTGTTGTACATTGGTGGTCAGTTTTGAAGTTTATTTGACTGAAGATTTTTGGTTTAAGATCCTTACACTGTCAGGGAGGCACGAATTCACGTTCGTCATGTTAGGGACTTGCTCAAGTCAGTTGATCTAGCCGATGCCTACAACGGGGTTGATTGCAATTCGCTTACGTTTTTGAATATCATTACTCAAGGGGATATTATGGGTACGTTCACGTTAAGAACATGCTTGGTTCATTATTGACCATGTTGTGAATTGAATTGCAGAGAAGAAGAAAGGACGACCCGACTCCGTTGATTGCACACCACCGGATTTTACTCTTCCAAATAGCAAAGAACGACCACTTTTGCCGCTATTGCCACAAGCCAAAGAACAAAAAGTGAGAGAGTGGTAATATTTTACAGTGTGGTCAAGGAAGGTTTGTGACAATTGCTTTTATTCCCAGGGGCTATCTGCTCTCAAAGTGCTGACCACGAGTGGTTGGAATCCTCCACCTGGTACAAGGAAACTTCATGGTAAGTTTAAGTCTATGAACAGAGAAGAAAAGATACGAATTCTTTATTTCATAGGTGATTTGATGTATCTGTACGTTGTAACATTGGAAGACAAGCATTTTCACATTACAGCATCAACCAGAGGTTTTTACGTCAACCAGTAAGCTCTAACCCCAACTTATTTATATTTCAATCTGACCCCTGTTGACATTGGGTGTATTTGACTCTTCAGGTCAACTGAAGAAGACTTCAACCCCCGTCCAGCCAATCCTAAACTCGTGTACCACTCTCTAATTGATCTACTGTCTCAGGTACCCTTCCTTAAACTCTCCTAATTAACAATTAAAGTTAAAATTAACATTTTAATGTTGCGTAATTGCAGATCAGTGCCTTGTTCAAACGCAATTTCACGCTCATTCAAAAGAAACGCACTCAGCGACATCCTTTTGAGAGAGTGGCTACACCATACCAGGTTTATACGTGGATGGCACCAAGTTTTGAGCATACCATCGACTCAATTCGAGCTGAAGATGGTAAGATGTTCCGAATTGGTGCTTTTTTACTTTTGCGCTCTTTAGAGCAGCGAAAGTATTGTTCCAACCTCTGTTGGCTGGTCGGCTGGCTGGATTTGGTGTAACCGCATAATAAGTTTTGTCATAAATAAAGTTTTTGCCGGGGTCAATAAATATAGTAATACTAATTCTAGTCACTAGAGGCCGCGTAAAAGTGTAATCTGGCCGGGGCCATCTTGTTCAGTTTCCTAATTGTTTTTTACGGTTTTGGCCCAGCTTTCTCGTCAAAATTAGGCTACGAGGAACATATTCCTGGTCAAACTCGTGACTGGAATGAAGAGCTTCAAACGACTCGTGAACTTCCCAGGAAAACCCTGTTGGAAAGGCTTTTACGTGAAAGGGCCATCTTCAAGGTTCATAGTGATTTTGTGGCCGCTGCTACCAGAGGCGCCATGGCTGTTATTGATGGAAATGTTATGGCCATTAATCCTGGTGAAGAAACAAAGTAAGTATAGGAAGTGTTGCCATGTGTCCAAGGAAAAGTCACGAAAGTCATTTTCATGTAGTTAAAAAACAAAATGTGTTTATTTAAATTATGCAGGATGCAGATGTTTATCTGGAATAACATATTCTTCAGTCTTGGGTTTGACGTTCGCGATCATTATAAGGAATTAGGAGGTGATGCTGCCGCTCACGCTGCGCCTGTAAGTGTATATACTTTATAGCAAAGTGCGGGTCACGTGGTTCCCCTGAAAGTTAACTAACCCCTACTCTTGGATTTAAAAACTGGTCCAAGCAATTTGAAAACTGGTATTGTGCTAAGGCAAATGTTGACCCCTAGCTTATCTTCTACACCCCTTACCAAAGGCAGGGACCAGTCAGAACTCGTTAACGTCGGGGTGTAGCTAAAACAGTTAAGCCTTTGCTAAACTTCGAGGGCCAGTTAGTCAACTCCACCCCTTGACTATGGGAGCGTCTAGCGGCATTTGTTTAAACTAAACCATAGCCGAGACTTGCTTTAAGATAATGTTGAATGCCACCGACATTTCTTGACACTTTCAGTGTAACGATCTGCAAGGAGTCCGGGCTTATAACGCTGTTGATGTTGAAAACCTGTATACATTGGGAACAGTCTTGATTGACTATCGGGGTTACAGAGTGACCGCTCAATCTATTATTCCCGGAATTCTCGAAAGGGAACAAGAACAATCTGTCGTTTATGGATCTGTTGATTTTGGGAAAACTGTCGTCTCCCATCCCAAGTACCTAGAATTGGTGAGATTTTTGGTTTTATAGTCTTTAGTCTTTGTATTTTGACTCAAGGGTGCAATTTCTCTATAATCCATCATTTATGGCTTATCTTTTAGTTGAATAAAGCTGGACAGCATCTAAAAGTTCTTCCTCATTCGTAAGTTTGTCACATTTATTATGCTTATGTTATTTAATATGGCGGGCCCGGCCCCTGTGCTGTTTTGCTTTTCCTATGGCATAATAGGGTTATTGGTAAAAATAATTGGCAAAAATCGGTTTATAATCATTGCAAAACTGTTAATATTCAGTAAATGCCGGTCGATTTTGGTTTCTTAAGCTTAATTTTTGGTTATCTCGCCGAGTTTAAGCTAATGGGATGGGACTATGGGACGCCGCGCCGAGTTTTTAAGCTAATGGGATGGGACTATGGGACGCCGCGCCGAGTTTTTAAGCTAATGGGATGGGACTATGGGACGCCGCGCCGAGTTTTTAAGCTAATGGGATGGGACTATGGGACGCCGCGCCGAGTTTTTAAGCTAATGGGATGGGACTATGGGACGCCGCGCCGAGTTTTTAAGCTAATGGGATGGGACTATGGGACGCCGCGCCGAGTTTAAGCTAATGAGATGGGATGGGACTATGGGACGCCGCGCCGAGTTTTTAAGCTAATGGGATGGGACTATGGGACGCCGCGCCGAGTTTAAGCTAATGGGATGGGACTATGGGACGCCGCGCCGAGTTTAAGCTAATGGGATGGAATGGGACTATGGGGCGCCGCGCCGAGTTTAAGCTAATGGGATGGGATGGGACTATGGGGCGCCGCGCCGAGTTTAAGCTAATGGGACTATAGGACGCCGCGCCGAGTTTTTAAGCTAATGGGACTATAGGACGCCGCGCCGAGTTTTTAAGCTAATGGGACTATAGGACGCCGCGCCGAGTTTTTAAGCTAATGGGACTATAGGACGCTGCGCCGAGTTTTTAAGCTAATGGGACTATAGGACGCTGCGCCGAGTTTTTAAGCTAATGGGACTATAGGACGCTGCGCCGAGTTTTTAAGCTAATGGGACTATAGGACGCTGCGCCGAGTTTTTAAGCTAATGGGACTATAGGACGCTGCGCCGAGTTTTTAAGCTAATGGGAGGAATATTTCTTAGGTTCTAATAAATATGTTTTAGTATATAATTTGCTGTTGTTTATAAAAATATCAATTAACTAAGAGTTTTATTCTGAAAATTAAGGCAACCATGTCATTACTTAACCTTATATATTTCTATTAAACATATTTCAGAGTTATCAACGAAAAATTTGAAGAAGTTGAGCTTTGTTCGTCTGTTGAATGCAAGGTAAATAAATACATATCCACTCTATAATACACTGTTAGTTCGGCAACGCCTAACGTAACTAAACATACAGGCACTATATAGATTTTATCTAATTAAGCTAAAGGGTGTGGTCACAATATTTCTCACATAGTTTCATAAGTTTATAAGTGATATGTTTCATAAGTATGAATGCACTTCCCATACTTCGTAATGCTAGAGACAGCTCCAGTTTGCAACCAGTGACAAACTTATGGAACGAACATATCTTATGAACTTATGATTATAATAACGCTGAAAGCCCATAAAGATATTTAACATATTTACACCGTATATTTAATTATACATTTAAACGTAATTACTCCATGAATATTTTGTACTTAGGGTATCATTGGTAATGATGGCAGGCATTACATTTTGGATCTCCTGCGCACATTTCCTCCTGATGTCAACTACTTGCCATGTAATTCTTTTTTGCTTTAATTGATTGATTGCTTACGCTTATAACACTATTTTCTACTATTTCTATTATCTCTTGAGCTCTTTTAAGCCTATTTTTTAATTAGGTTAGGGTTTAATTATCACAGCTTCTTCAACACTGTTTAATGCTTTGTGTTGTAGACTAAAATAGGTCTTCTAATTAGCACGAGTCTTTAGAATTAGAATTAAATGTTCCAGAATTAAAGTACCTTTGTTAAGTTTAGTTTCCCTGTAAGTTCAATAAGCTTATTTGTTTTAGAATTTAGTTACACTCAAATATTTGAGATTATTTGTCGATTTCACGAAATTGGGATGTTTAGAAATGATTTACTAATTAAAGTACAATTAGTTTAACAAGTTTTGTTTTCGTTTTTGTAGTGGAGGGGGAGGAGTTAAGCAAAGAGGCGCGAGCCATGGGATTTCCGAGAGTGCACAAACATAAACTCTGTTGTCTTCGTCAAGAATTAATCGATGCTTTTGTCGAGTAAGTCTTCTTTTACAAATAATCAAAATTAATAGTAAAGATAATTAAAAACATTAATGATTATTTCAGAGCCAAATACATGCTTTTCATCAAATTAGCCGCATTTCATTTACAACAAGGTTTTAAGAAGTTATCGAAAGACACTACCGAAAAGGTATTCATTTGAACGATTCGAGACTGTTAAGCCTAAATTCTTCTTACTCTAATACTCGACACTGTTAAGCCTTAATCCTTCTGATACTCGACACTGTTAAGCCTTAATCCTTCTTACACTCGACAATGTTAAGCCTAAGTTCTTCTTGCACTCGACACTGTTAAGCCTAATTTCTTCTAATACTCGACACTGTTAAGCCTAAGTTCTTCTTGCACTCGACACTGTTAAGCCTAAGTTCTTCTTGCACTCGACACTGTTAAGCCTAAGTTCTTCTTGCACTCGACACTGTTAAGCCTAAGTTCTTCTTGCACTCGACACTGTTAAGCCTAAGTTCTTCTTGCACTCGACACTTCTTCTTACTATCGATACTGTTAAGCCTGAATTCTTCTTACTATCGATACTGTTAAGCCTAAATTCTTCTTACTATCGATACTGTTAAGCCTAAATTCTTCTTACTATCGATACTGTTAAGCCTAAATTCTTCTTACTATCGATACTGTTAAGCCTAAATTCTTCTTACTATCGATACTGTTGTGCCTTAATCCTTCTTACACTCGACACTGTTGTGCCTTAATCCTTCTTACTCTCGACACTGTTGTGCCTTAATCCTTCTTACTCTCGACACTGTTGTGCCTTAATCCTTCTTAATCTCGACACTGGTGTGCCTTAATCCTTCTTACACTCGACAATGTTGTGCCTTAATCCTTCTTACTCTCGACACTGTTGTGCCTTAATCCTTATTGCTTATAACAATTATCCAAAGACAAATGAAAAAGAGAAATCACCGAAACTGTCTGACCAAAATGGTGAGAAAGAAACGTTAAACAAGGAAATAATCTTGGAGCTTGATGAGGACAAGAAAACTGAACCAGAGGAAGACAATGACGTTGACAAGAGCGATAAAGGTGACGAGATCATCATTGGAAACAACACCAACTCCAAAACTAAGAAGGAAGCGGATGACTACAAGAAAATCGTGGAGTCTTACACTTCGGGTGAAAAATCCGAGGCTGACAGTACCAAAGATATCATCAGTAAAGCCGCAAAAGCTGTTGGATCCCTTAAAGACACTGAATTTGAAATTAGATTTAATCCAGATGTTTTCTCATACGGAGTCACACATCCTACTTCCAAGGTATTTATACTTAATCCACCTTATTCTCGATGCATGGACCAAGGCTTAAAGCGTAATTTTTTTTAACTGACAAATCTTGGTCATAATTTTTTTTGACTAGTCTGAACAGCTTCAAAAAGAACGCCAACTAGTTAAGGATGCAGCTGACTTCTTACTAACCGTACAAATACCAGGCTTAGTAAGTAGTTTTTTACTTTTCATTTTTATAACTATGTAGAAGTTTTCATGGTGTAGTGTAAGAACACTGCTAAAACTTTAAATATATATTCTTTGCAGGTAAGAGACTTCCTGGAGCACACAGTGCAGCCATTTGATGGCGTTACTCTGACCGAAGCGCTTCACAATAGGGGAATCAACGTGCGATATTTAGGAAAAGTCGCCGAAATGGTTTCCAAGACTTCCAAACTGCAATACATTTACGTGAGTACATTAGTTATATTGTTTTACTTACCGTCTTGCATAATCCAGCAATCCCAAGGCTTAAAGCCTTAATTTTAAATGACAAAGCTAGGTCAAAATAATGCCTAGTCTGCTTCAATGTCGAGAAGCAGACTACACATCATTTTTACTACCAAGGCTTAACGCCTTAATTTAAGATGACAAATCTAGCTCAAAATGATGCCTAGTCTGCTTCATTTTCGATAATATATAAACGTTTTAACTGTGAAGCAGACTACGCATAATTTTGACCCGGATTTGTTAGTTAAAATTAGCGAGTTAAGCCTTGGCATACATATCGGGAATAAACTGGATTTTTTATATCTGTAGACGATCGCTGTTGGAGAGTTACTCTGCCGTAGTGCCAAGCATCTCTTCATGATTTACTTGCAAGGTGTTGAAACAGTCATGCACGCGGCTTCTATCAGTCATTTCCTCAATTGCTTCCTAACATCATCCACTAGTCTACCAACGCCCGCCATTTCCGAAGAGGTAAGTTTACATACCTATTCTAGTTCTTTGTGTTGTAGAATAGTAGTAGGGGTGGGCAATTTGGGTTCTCAAACAAGTAGTGATGACTATACAGTTTGAACTATGTCCAAGATGGCCACCGATGAGTTGGCCGCCATCTTGAATGAAGTTCTATCTGTATAGTCATCACTACTCAAGCAGACAATTAAAAATTCGGTTTGATTAGCATTTAATTGGTCTTAAAAACGAGGACTACAGTGCCACCCGCCATTAGTTTAATGGCGTCTGCTAAATCGAACCTCTTACCCTTATCTCTCTCAGCCTGTGAGAATTCAACCATCCCATAGGGGTAAGAGGTTCGGGCTAGCAGACGCCATTAAACTAATGGCGGGTGGCACAGTAGTCCTTGATTGTTTTTAAGACTAATTAAATGCCAATTATTTTGCACCACAGGTTTAGTGACGTCTGCTAAATCGAACCTCTTACCCCCTTATCTCTCTCAGCCTGTGAGATTTCAACCATCCCATAGGAGTAAGAGGGTCGATTTAGCAGACGTCACTAAAGCCATGGCGGATGGCGCGGTAGTCCTTGATTGTTTTTAAGACTAATTAAATGCCAGTTATTTTGCACCACAGGTTTAGTGACGTCTGCTAAATCGAACCTCTTACCCTTATCTCTCTCAGCCTGTGAGAATTCAACCAGTCCCATAGGGGTAAGAGGTTCGGGCTAGCAGACGCCACTAAAGCAATGGCGAAAAGCGCAGTAGTCCTTGATTAATTTTAAGACTAATTAAATGCTAATTATCATTTGTAATTTAGAGATCTTTTATTTCAATATTTAATTCCTTTTATATTTAGAAAAAGCAGCCGTTCTTTTAAATTAAGGTATAATGTTATGTTACCTGAACTTTAACCTTTACGTTTTGTTACTTTAGTTACAACTGAGATCTGCGAAGCGCAAAGGCAAAAAGAAGAATAAGCACAACCCATTTTCAGCTCAAGGTACTTACGCTTTTAGTTCAAAATTTAAAATAAAAATTTCAAATGAAACTATCATTAAATTTAATTTCAATTAAATTAATTTCAACTTTTTTATCGGAACAGAAACTGAATGGGCTCTTTTAACGCCACGTAGCTTATGGCAAAACTTAAAGTACGAACTGGATTCGTATTATAGCTTTAACTTGGAAGCCGATAACATGGACGCTGCCGTTGAGAAATATGGTTTACAAAAGATCTCGATGTTGCGTTCGTTTTGCCTTAAAGTGGGCATTCAGTTACTTCTACGAGAGTACAACCTCGAACACAAGACCAATAGAGTTGCCTTTACCGAAGATGACATTCTCAATGTCTTTCCAGCTGTCAAACACATAAGCCCTAGGGTAAGTCAATATTCTTTAAGCCTATTGGTAAATCTCAGGATCTTCTTGCCAACTACGTCACAGTTATGACGTTTTAGTGACTTATGCGCGCGCCGACGTAACTTTTGTATTCGTCTTTAGTTTCTTATTCGATTGATGTTCTTTAAAGCAAACGTAGTAGTAAGGACTATACTGTTAGCCAGAAATTCAAGATGGCGGCTATCTTTAATTTCTCGCTAGCCCTCAGTAGTGAGAACTATACAGTTAAGTCAGAAATTCAAGATGGCGGCTATCTTTAATTTATCGCTAGCCCTCAGTAGTGAGAACTATACAGTTAAGTCAGAAATTCAAGATGGCGGCTATCTTTAACTTCTGCTTAGCCTTCAGTAGTATGGATGGACCATACAGTTATCCAGAAATTCAAGATGGCGGCTATCTTTAATTTCTGCTTAGTCTTCAGTAGTGTGGACTGTAGAGTTAAGTCAGAAATTCAATATGGCGGCTATCTTTAATTTCTGCTTAGCCTTCAGTAGTATGGACTATATAGTTAGCCAGAAATTCAAGATGGCGGCTATCTTTAATTTCTCGCTAGCCCTCAGTAGTGAGAACTATACAGTTAGCCAAAAATTCAAGATGGCGACTGTCTTTAATTTCTTGCTAGCCCGAAATTCAAGATGGCCGTCATCATGAATTTCTGTCTACTTATACCGCTTAGCGACGCCCACGTTTTTAACAAGACGTGACGTAGATAGGCTCCTCCCTATAAATTTTTCCAAAGGCCTATTATGTTTGACGGTAATGTTAAAGGAAAGATCCCGGTTCTACACATTATACCTTAATATATAATGTTACGTCACCTGACCTTTCCCTTTCGATGTATTTAGGCGACAGACGCCTTTCACTTTTACTCAACGGGTCAAATGAAAATTCAACAAGGCTTCTTGAAAGAAGGTTACGAGCTTATTAGCGAAGCCCTTAATCTGCTCAATAACGTTTACGGAGCTATGCACCCCGAAATTACGCAGTGTTTGCGCATGCTCGCTAGACTCAATTACATCATGGGAGATCATGCCGAAGTAAGCAATTTCTTGCGCCTAAAATAGTTGCACCGTTTTCCCAAACAGCAACATTAAACTTGTTCCTGGTTTGTTCCGCAATTGCAGGCTTTAGCATTTCAACAAAAAGCGGTCTTAATGAGCGAGCGTGTTCATGGAATTGATCATCCATGCACAATTTCGGAATACGTACATTTAGCTCTCTATTGCTTCGCGAATTCTCAAATCAGTACGTCTTTGAAGCTTTTATACAGAGCCAGATATTTAGCGGTTCTTATTTGCGGAGAGAGCCATCCCGAATTGGCAACAATAGACGTAAGTTCACTTTATGAAGCAGCCAATCAGCGATGATCTTGGTGAAGTAATGATAAATGGGTTTTGTTGTCTAATTGCAGAGCAATATTGGCTTGATTTTACACGCTGTTAGTGAATATGATCTTTCACTCAGGTTTCTCGAAAGCGCTCTCAAATTAAATATCAAGTAAGGGTTCATTTAATCTTTTTCGTGATTTTTGAAAAGGGTTTCAAGATTTTCTCTTTGATTTCATTTCGTTTATGATTTTGAAACATTTTCGGGTTTTTTGTTAAATATTTTTCAAATATTCCTTTTAAGATTTTTTAAGCCTTGTTAAAGATTTCGTGGTTTCAGTAAAGATCTTGAAACATTTTTAAAGATTTCGCGGTTTCAGTAAAGATTTATGAAACATTCTTAAAGATTTCGCGGTTTCAGTAAAGATTTTCGAAACTTAACTTCAAAGATTTCGTGGTTTCAGTAAAGATTTTCGAAACTTTCTTAACTTCAAAGAATTCGCGGTTTTAGTAAAGATTTTCGAAACTTAACTTCAAAGATTTCGTGGTTTCAGTAAAGATTTTGAAACATTCTTTAAGATTTCGCGGTTTCGTAAAGATTTTGAAAAATTCTTTAAGATTTCGCGGTTTCAGTAAAGATTTTGAAATATTCTTAAAGATTTCGCGGTTTCAGTAAAGATTTTTGAAAAATTCTTAAAAATTTCGCGGTTTCAGTAAAGATTTTGAAAAATTCTTTAAGATTTCGCGGTTTCAGTAAAGATTTTGAAAAATTCTTTAAGATTTCGCGGTTTCAGTAAAGATTTTCGAAACTTAACTTCAAAGAATTCGCGGTTTTAGTAAAGATTTTTGAAACATTCTTAAAGAATTCGCGGTTTTAGTAAAGATCTTGAAAAATTCTTTAAGATTTCGCGGTTTCAGTAAAGATTTGAAACACCCCTTTAAGTTTCGTGATTTCCACTTTGACATCGAATTTTCTCAGATTTCGCGACTTCCTCAGAGATTTCACGATATGATCTTTTATTTCGAACATTTCGCGAGAAATCATGCAAGATTTGAACCCCGCGAACCCTTAATTCATTCTCCATTTCAAATCAATCTTATAACCACGAAACTTTTGTATCATTGTTAAAGATACTACGGTAGTAAAGGCCTTAAGGTGGCGTTGAGTTACCACTTGGTTGCGAGAACGCAGTCATGCATGGGAGATTTCCGAGGAGCCTTGCAAAACGAAAAGGAAACCTACGCCGTCTATAAGCAAAAGGTACTGGTCATACTTTTCATGACGTCATCATAAGTTTTCCCCTTCATCAATTAATACTTCTTATACTTTATTATTTTAATTAGCTCGGAGAAGAACACGAGAAAACCAAAGAAAGCTCGGAATGTTTGCGTCATCTGACCCATCAAGCGGTTGTTTTACAAAAGACCATGAATGAGATCTACAAGGGAACTGCCGGGGCTTCTCTTCCACCTATTCAGGTACTTGTTGATTAATCACGTGACATTATTATATTGTTAAAGTGAGCTTAAACTAATTATATTATAAAACCAACTGCCTTTCTACCAATTTATTGCAATTATCGATAATTATCGATGTTTTCGTTGCAGATTCAATCTCCATCAATGAGCAGTGTTTTGGAAATGTTGAATATTATAAATGGAATTCTCTTTGTGCAATTGAGGTTAGTCTCCGATTCGCATGCCTCCTTACATCATCACGAAGAGTAGATAGTTAATGTTAACACGCAGTGCTTGCTTATTACATTTTTTCGATTAATTTAACATGATCTTGTTGAAATCTATAAAAAAATATATCATGGTAGTTATAATTGAGTAGTTTATTTCTAAGTATTTGCTCGCTTTAATGAGGATATCGGCCGGGTTTTGAGCGTGTTTCGGAATTTATAGTAAGGCTAGTGCAGTTTCAGTCCCTTTAAGCCTTGGCAGTAGTTTAGCTAAAACTCGGTATTAGTGGCTATACATTTAGCAAGAACTCAGTAGTAGATGGCCGCCATTTTGAATTTCTTGCTACCCTCAGTAGTGAGGACTATACAGTTAAGTCAGAAATTCAAGATGGCGGCTATCTTTAATTTTCTTGCTGCCTCTCAGTAGTGAGGACTGTACAGTTAAGTCAGAAATTCAAAATGGCGGCTATCTTTAATTTCTTGTTACCCCTCAGGACTATACAGTCAACTCAGAAATTCAAGATGGCCGTCATCTTGAATTTTTTGCTACCTCCCAGTAGTGAGGACTGTACAGTTATCCAGAAATTCAAGATGGCGGCTATCTTTAATTTCTCGCTACCCCTCAGTAGTGAGGACTATACAGTTAAGTCAGAAATTCAAGATGGCGGCTGTCTTTAATTTTAGGCCTATTATGTTCGACGGTAATGTTAAAGGAAAGGATCCCGGTTCTACACATACCTTAAAAGAACGGCTGTTTTTTCTAAATATAAAAGGAATTAAATATTAAAAAATAAATGATCTCTTATTATTAGAAAATAATTAGCATTTAATTAGTCTTAAAAACAAAACTGCGCCATCCGCCATTTTATGTGGGAAGAATAGCTTGTTTGTAGCATTACCAGAATTGCATATTGCATGATCATAAAACAAAGCATCATCATGCAGTTATAGAAAATTCAATTAGCAATAGCAGATTGTCTTGCAGTGTATGTAGCTCAACTTCTATGCAGCACAGTCGCGTTGACGAAGTTACTACCATTAGATTTAGCGAGTTACTTCCGCCGTAATAACAAATTAAATGACGCTTCGAAGCTACGAAAACCTTTCCACATTTTCAAGAAAATGCATGTATTAATGTAAACAAACAGCCATCAAGACATTGAAGAATTCCGAGCGGAATTCGAACGTCGTCAACAACGAGAAAATGAAAGTTCCGAGAAAGAATCAACCAAAACTCCGCAGATTGAAAATGGAAATGAATTACAAAAGCAGGAGGAGGAAGTAAAAATGGAAACGGCTTCACCTTACTCTATTACGGAGGAAACTACTTCCTCATCCCCAAATGATAAACAATCGAAGATTAACGGAAGCTAGTGTGTTTTAGAACTAAAAATTGTGACCTTCAGATGGCGCCACGGTATTTTCGTCGTCTGCTAGTCACAAACTAAACTAAACGATAGAAAGCCTAACTTTTTATAAAAAGACAAAAGAAAAATCATCAAAAAAAAAATAATAATAAAAGAACTACTTATATGCAACGAAAAGCAAAATTAGAGTTTTAATATTCTATACATGGTGACGGAAAACAAAGGAACGTAGTTTGTACAGACAATTATGCGCGATTTTTTGGTGGATTATTAGTGGACCAGCACACGTTTTATTAGATTTTGGAAAATGATCACGTTATATTCGAAGCATGTAGACTGAAATATAATATCAGAAGAGACAAGAGTACGCTAGATGTAAAGTTCCGAGTGGACATGTTGTACAAGCGAAATATAATTATATAATTACAATACGTGGCTTTGGCTTTGCGCGATCTTAAAATTTGTTAGGCTTAAAACATCAATTCAATTGTAGGTAACGCCGATGCCTTGATTGCAAAGTGGGCGTGGCTACTTTTTTTTTTCTTTTTCAAATTAGGAATATTCTATTCTATTCTATTCTATTCTACTCGAGCTAGCCAAGGCTTAAGATTGACTGTGAACAAATAGAACTAAATTGTTTAAAATATAAATCGTTTTTTAGAAAGTGGGAAAATATATTTCAAATTAGAAAGGAGCCGAAGCCAAGGCTTAAGTTTAATTGTGAAGAAGAAATTGGACTCAACGATATTCTGCTCGAGCTAGCCAAGGCTTAAGTTTGACTGTGAACAAATAGAACTAAATTGTTTAAAATATAAATCGTTTTTTAGAAAGTGGGAAAATATATTTCAAATTAGAAAGGAGCCGAAGCCAAGGCTTAAGTTTAATTGTGAAGAAATTGCACTCAACGATATTCTACTCGAGCTAGCCAAGGCTTAAGTTAGACTGTGAACAAATAGAACTTAATTGTGGAAATAAAAATGTTTTTTAGAAAGTGGCAAAATATATTTCAAATTAGAACGGAGTTGAAGCCAAGGCTTAAGTTTAATTATGGAGAAATTGGACTTTACGATGTCATTATTGGAATTTTGGGTAAATCTAGGGATTTTTTAGAAGGGCCAATTTATAGAATATGCGTAATTGTGGACAGTTTTCAAGTGGAAAAACGTGGAGGGAGAGAAATCAGTTGACAGTTGTCTAATTAATTATGAAAAATAGGCCTAAACGATGTCGTTATTGACGTTTTCTAATGATAAAAGGGTTTTTTAGGAAGGCTAATTTTTACTATTAGCAGTTTTGAATTGGAAAGCTGCGAAATATTTTCCAAAGAACGCCGATTCATAAAATACAGAAGCCAAGGCTTAAGTTAAACCATAGAAAAACATCAGTTTCTGCAATAATCACATCATCAAAAACATAAAACAACATAATGAGCTGAGCTTGACATCTAATATTTTGCAAAGCCTAAAATAACATGCAAAATACTCTACTTGGAAATGAAAGGCCAAGGCTTAAGGAAATAGAAGTACCCTTTGCAATTGATATTGATGACGTCATCAAATTTTAGCATTGCATTTGCGAGAAAACGAATGTTTGATGTTTTAAGACTAAAAATTTTAAGGTTGCTTGAGGACTTAATTAACTGCGAAATTAAAACCGAAAATTGTTATCAATGACCTTGAACCTTGACCTCAGAGAAAAATATGGATTCCTCGACGTACAATTGTTTAAAATGATAATAGTTTTTTGGCGGTTTAAAACCGCTTAATTTGTGATGCAAAATATTACAGAAAATAAATAAATAGAAATAAATAATATTTCAGCTGTTATCAAAGAAATAATTCATGCCATTGTTATTAAAACTTAATCGTAAAAAATTGTGAAAAACATTTTTAGGGAAAATTGGCGCCAAATTGTTTTTAGGTAAGCCTAAAGTTTTATTAAAATTTAATTTTAAGGCTTAATTATTCAGTTCCTTAATTAAACCCTCCATAAATTAATGTATATTAGGAATTAAATAGTGTTAATTAAAGAAAATAGTAGGTATATTAATAAAATTAATGAACTTAAGTAATTAAGTTCGATATCGCCTCTCTCTCACTCATAAATAAAACTAAACCGCCATTTTGAAAAAAAAGCGCTTATCAAGTTTGTGTATATTAGTCATTAATTAGGGATTATTGTTTTAGAATGTTAATTAGTGCTAAAAGTGATTTAAATAACGGTTAATTAAGTTTAATTGCTATTTTCGGATTAGCTGTAATTTAGATCTACACTTATAACCTGAACTACTCAAATTAATTACAGTTAATGGCTCAATATTTGTTACTAATTAAAATTAAATTGCTAATTAAAATTTAAAAACTAATTAATATAATGCTGTTGACAGTGCTAGTCCTAGTTAATTAATAATTAATTAGTTTTAAATTTTTTTTTGTTATTGGAAATAAAATCATTAAATTTAGCATTTAATTTCGGATTTAAATGAAATTAGGGTAAAAAATTTAAGAAGTCCATATTTTGTGCAATAAATAGTTAAATAATTAAAATTGATAATTAATAATTAAATTGAGAGAGAAATAAAGATTTCGAGTAATGGAGACGAACGCTAGTCTTTACTGTAATTGTGTAGTGGTAATTGGTTGGTGCATGCACTTTATAAATGATTAAGTTTTCAAGGAATTCAATGTAATTGGTGCTTATTTTCCATCACTCAATGGATATATAGTTGCGTGCAGTTTTAATGTGCTGAAAATTGCGCATATTTGGGAAATATACTGATTGTTGCAAGTTCCCGAGTTTAATATTTGCAAACGTTTGCAAATATTCAGATTCAAAATTTGCAAAAGTTTGCAAATGTTCAGATTCAACATTTGCGTAAGTTTGCAAATGCTCAGATTTAATATTTGAAAAGTTTGCAAATGGTCAGGTTCGTAATATACTTTATTTGCAAATGTAAATGTTCAGTTTTCACATTTGCAAATGTTCCATATTTTCATTTGCAATTGTTCAGTTTTTAAATTTGCAAATGTTCAATTTTTTCATTTGCAAATGTTCAATTTTTTCATTTGCAAATGTTCAATTTTTTCATTTGCAAATGTTCAATTTTTTCATTTGCAAATGTTCAATTTTTTCATTTGCAAATGTTCAATTTTTTCATTTGCAAATGTTCAATTTTTTCATTCGCAAATGTTCAATTTTTTCATTCGCAAATGTTCAATCTTTTCATTTGCAAATGTTCAATTTTTTCATTTGCAAATGTTCAATTTTTTCATTTGCAAATGTTCAATTTTTTCATTTGCAAATGTTCAATTTTTTCATTCGCAAATGTTCAATTTTTTCATTCGCAAATCTTCAGTTTATACATTTGCAAATGCTCAGCTTTTACATTTGCAAACGTTCAGCATCAAAATTTGGAAACGTTCAGCGTCAAAACTGGCAAACAGTCAGCATCAAAATTTGCAAATTTCTGTTATATATATTTGCAAATGGCGACCATTATACCACCATTAATATTTGCAAATACTAGGAACATTAAACATCAGTATATTACCTAAATAAAACTACATAACAAACTATAGTATTATTTTATTTTCCATCAAAAAAAAAAAAAGCAAATTTAAATTTAAATCAAGCGAAAACGGTTTCTTGAATGATATTTAATTTTAAAAAATTTCGCATTAGGTTATTTTTTATCTTTAAAAAAGTACATCTTGTGTTGTGTTTTTCTTTATCTTTTTTTTTGAAACTTTTAAGCTCTATAATTATCAGCAACTTAATTAATACTAATTAACTAATCAATTAAAGGTTAAAATTGATTTTGTTAATTAATTAAATACTTTGTCAAGATTGCATATTGCAACGAACGTTTTTGCTGAAGAGCCTTAAAAGTGCAATTAATTTTTTGTTTCTAAAGCAATTACGCATATTATAGGGAATAGAGTAATTAACTTTAATTATAATTAATTAAAGTTAAATCGTAGAGTTTTTCGTTTTTTTGCTCAATATATAACTAAAAACAGTCGGATTTTGAGTTATTTTGAAAAAAGGTTAGTGCGCGGGTTTTTTGATTAAAATTATAGTTTTTAATTTTATCTGTAGCGTGAAACTGAAATTGAAATTTAGGCGACTTTAGATGAAAGTTAGAACAAATATTTGAAAATTGCCTGAAATTTAAATATTTTAGAGTGTATTAGACATTCCAATTATTTTGTTGATTAGAATTAATTATCGTACTGGATGACGTAGTCAAATATACCCAAATTGATTAATTATTCATTTTTTTCTTTGGCTGAACATAGAAATAAAACTTGATTTTTTTTCCAAGTATTTTGATTGATTTTTTGGGGGGATCGGCTTTTTTTACATCTCCGAGTTCCGATGACGTCATGGAGAGGTATTACTCTGGATGTGTCTGTGTGTCTGTCACTTTTTTCCAAATATTTTGATTTTCGTTTTTGGGATCGTCTATTTTTACCTCTCCGAGTTCCGGTGACGTCACGGAGAGGTATTACTCTGGATGTGTCTGTGTGTCTGTCACTTTTATCCAGTTGGCAAATCGGAGCAATATCCGGACCGCGTTCGCAGCGTTAGGGTTAAAATGTACGTGGCGATCGGATAGGGTTAAGAGAAACGTCTAGTCTCCCAATGGCAGAGCTTTTCTTATCATTTACTGTGAATCAATCGCCTTATATACCCTGAATTTGCAAAAATTGCGAAAACGGTGTTCGGTAGAAGCCAAACGTCAACAATAGCTATGTTTAAAATGATTTTAGAATAAAGTTTCTTAAAACGACTTAACTAGAATTAAGGTAAATTACTGACAATTAATATAAATATCAATTATATTTATTTATTTAATTATTTAATTATTTAAGAAAAACCTCTTAATAAGGGTAGATATGACTCGTCTCGACTCGGAGAGGTTTGTTTTGGTTTCCCATCTTGTTATGTGTCTATACATAGCGTTTTAGGTTGCGAAATACTTTCTTCTGTAAGTATAATATACTTCGGTTCATTTGAAAATATACAGGTGACACAGGAGTTTCTTTTGGTGTATGGAAAAGAGATCGGTAAGTTTAATATACTTTAGTATCTAAAATCTCGAGATTTTAAATACGGAAAAAGATAATTTCTTTTGTCGGTTGTCAGCACACGCAAAGATACGTTATATGCCTAGATAACCGCTCCTACATAGCTTTGCATGTGCTGACAACTGAAGCTGGAACGAAGTATATATCGAATACTCTGCCGTCGGAGGTAGGGAGTTGCCTATCCTATAACGTGAAAAATTTTTCTTCATGCGCATTGTTTATATGAGCTGCCCAAATGCATTCCATGTTAATTTTAACGGCGGTTTTGTAGGCCGGGTTCGAGTACTATCCGTCACACCTCATAATTCGTACGCTTTTTTACCTCTCCGACTGACGATGACGTCACGGAGAGGTATTATATTGGACGTATCTGTGTGTCTGTCACCCCGTTCGCATTTCACAGAAAGCAATATTGGCTTAATTACAATTAAGGTAAATTACTTCCCCATTAAAATAATTAATATGAATTATATATATTTAACTATTTAAGAAGAACCTCTTAATCTTAAGTGGGTAGATAACCCTCGGATCGACTTGGAGAGGTTTAGTTTGTTTTCCCAACTTGTTAACTGTGATTTAATTTTTTGGTAGCAACACGAGGTCGGGTACGCGCGAGGTAGAATTCGTCATACATAATGATTAGCCTAGCTCCTCCACAAACCTCCCTAGAAGGCCTAGATACGTTGAGTGAAAATGGCTACACAAAGATTCCTATTAGCTTTATGTATTCCTGGTCATCAATATGGCTGTCACCTTCCTAAAAAAACCTTGACTAAAACTCTTTTGAAAACTGTCAAAAACAAACCTCACTTTATTTATATTTAATAAATGGTCGGATCATATTAAAAAAGAATATCAGTTTCTAAAAACGATATAGTTCATTTCGAACTTAGGCCTAATTTGATCTATTTTTACGCCACAAAAAACCTTCAAACCCCTTGCGATTATTTCGGTTCCCTACCGCCAGGGCACCAATTAAAATTTTGTTAACACTTGTCACAAATCATATGTGCTCGTATAGTTATGGTCATGCAGTGTTTTAGTTCCCAAATCGTAAATGTTAATTTGATTCATTTGCAACGGGAGACTCGATCGAGTCGGTCGTGTTTTTTAGTCGCTCTTGTTTCCCGCCAAAAAATGCCCGCCTTTTTTTCATTTATATCGACTTTCTTTCCATAGAATTTAAATCAATTCATAGCTATTTCGCAACTATAGTTTCAAAAACATGCTGCGTTCATTTTTCCATCATTGCGTGTGTCGGTATTAGGTATTTTTCCAAACACTCCGAGGTACGTCCATAGGGGACGCGACTATCGCTGTTCAAACATAACTACATTCAACAGAAATAAAAGTGGCGGGCGGTGTGGCGCTAGTATCGTCTGATCTACAACTCTGAGTCGGGTTAGTCCATCGGATATTTTTGGCGCGAGATGTTGAGCGCGCGTTTTCTAGTTTCTCCAAGTTCCCTCAGTGATCCCAGTGCTGCAACTACGACACACAGGGCAGTCCAGCGATAGTGGTATCCTCGGCAACAGGTGGTCTGTCGAATTGGTGTCACCATAGAAACCGCGTCGTCTCTTTTCCTGGAAAGCATAGGATTTCGAAGTGACTGGACATAAGACTGACCTTACGTACGACAAAAATAACTCTTTTACCTTATTAACAACTCTAAGCAAGTGCCGGCGCGCCAAAGCCATAACTACTCTGAAGGCTTATTAAAACATCTTGGATCGCTGGCGTCTGCACTTAAATACGTGTTGAAAAGTTAAAAGACAGAGCCGTGTCATTAACGTCATCCTTTAATAAGGTGAGTTTTTAAGATATGTTCTAGTTCAACGTTACTGGACATTGAAGCCAAATGGTATCTGAGGGTTGTTCGGCTTCTAGGGTGGTGACAGGTGATGGCGTTGCCTGGTCGCATTCCGTTGCGTGGTGGTGCATGCATGGTTAAGTGCGTGTTTATTTTTAAAAAGGGGTTTGAAGTTCGCTGTTAAGTTTGTTTAAAATTGGGCTGTCTCTACTTAAGAGGTTTGTGGAATGTCCAAATATTTTCAGTTGATAATGGGATCAGAATACATACAGCTACTAGGAAACATTGTGCCTCCATGTCTCCCATGTTAATTTCTAGGCAGGTTTTGTGGGCCGGGCTTGAGAACTTTGGTTCCGTCACCTCATAATTCTGACTAACGTCTTTCTAACTAACCGTGATTTAATTGGTTGGTACAACGCAAGGACAGGCGCAAGAGCAAGGTGCAAGGCGTAGCGAGATAAATTATTCACGAGGTTAAATTCGTCATACAAAATCCGCCTTAGACCACCAATACGAATATTGCATGCAGAGAAACAAACTTCCAGGGGCACGCCTCCATGCTGTCTAATTTCCCTCACACCATAAGACAGCACTCGCCGCCGTGAAAGAAATTATCTTTTATTAAGGCTTGCCCCTGGAAGTTTGTTTCCTTGCATGTAATATTCGTATTAGTTTATCATAAGTTGATAGGAAATGTTCCTTCCATAAGTTTGTCACTGGTTACCAACTGGAGCTTGTCATGAAGTGATTGAGGTAGGTCATAGATTCAGGGTAAAGCGACGCCTGGCTACTGGGCGCTGTCAAAGGCTTAGTAATGCAGACTAAATATGAAGATGGAAGTCCTACAAAATGAACCACCGAGTGTATGACTTCAATTCTCGCTAGTCGTTCTCGAACTAGCTCGAGCTGTAAGTCTCCTAGTAGCATTACGAAGTATTGGTACTGTCATACTTATGGACGAAACATATCTTATAAACTTATGGTCTATTAGAGTCTGGTGTTTGAGCACTTTGCGCTATAAAGACATCACATCCGGACGTTTTGGTGGTGATAACAAAGACACCAGATATTACTTCAAAAATAAATAAATAAATACTTTAATGGACTGGTAACTTCGAAGCCCCATCTAAAGTCTTTGTTTTCCACATACCGGACCCGGACGGAATTCCTACCCTCTTTTGATTGAAAAAGGGCCTATTAATTGTTGCACGTGCTTAATTTCCTTTTGAAATACCCCCAAAAAAACAAAATTAAAACCCCCCATAAAAACCAGAGCTAGCGTGAAATCTTTTTAATTTCTTTGAGAATGCAATTCGAATACTGAGATCTTGATTAAAAATCAGGTGAGCCCGAAAAGAAGGAAGTAATAACAAGGGCCGGGAAATGAAACAAAAGAAAAATCATAAAAATGATCAAAGAACCCAAAGAAATAGAATAAATTTACGTCTCGCAACCTGCAACCCTGCCAGGCTTCGGTGAAATGAAAATTTCCCTTTCTTGGAGCTAGGCTCTCGAATATTTTTCCTAACGAGTGTTTCATCCCTCCCCCCACCTTTTCCTGTTAGTCTTAGCAAATCTCTCATCCCCTCAGCCCCCTAGCGTTGAAAGTAAATTGATTTGGAGGCTATACCCCATGGAAAACTAAAGAAATCTTTAAAGGACAAGTCTTAGTGAAATATGGTTGTTAATTCATAAGTAATGATTTTGCTTCAAAGGGAATACAGCTAGTAGGAATCATAGTGCAACATATATCCCATTTTAATATCTATGCGGGTTTTGTGGGCGGAGCTTGAGTTCTTCGTCACGCCTCATAATTCTGACGTCTTTCCTACTGGTATTTCATTGGTGGCTGGCAACGCAAGCGCCTAGTCGTGTAACAACGCGAGTTCCTAGGTGTGCGCCAGGTGCAACGCGCAACGACATAGATTATTCGAGAGGTAATATTCGTCGTGCATAATGATTACTCTAGCTCCTCCCACAGAATCCGCCTAGATACGTTTGAGCGAAAATGGCTACACAATTATTCCTACTATCTATATGTATTCCTGGTAGCTTTCTTTTCTTTGCTTGTAAATAATACGCTAATATTATACTATATATCAGAATTGGGATCTGAATATTGTAAAAAATATATATTAATATTTTTAGAGAGACTAGTTCTTTAAAAGATAGAAAAAAGTCGATATAAACCTTTTTAATCTTTTAAATTAAGGTCGGTGAAGCTTCAATCAGCGAAGTGCGCGTTTTCTAATCGATTAAAAATTGCCATGAATTGCGGATCTATACGTAGGATTATAATAATTCAATTTAAAGTATCGTTTTTAGTACGTTTCAGGTATGATTACCTTACGAAAAAAACACAGTAAGCGTTCGAAACTATTTCCCAATTCAACAACATACATGACGAACATCTAAAGGCCTCTTCAGACGATACAACATTTTGACACATTTAGATGAGCAACTTGATTTGAGTAAACTAGCTGGGTCGTGTGAACAGAAGTTGATTGGACAAGTTGAATCACCAAATTAAAATTTGATCACTGACCAATTTTTGTTGACTTAACTTTTTGAATCATCTAGTTGAGTCAAATTGTGTCGTCTGAAAAGGTCTGGAACTGTTTCGCTGGCCTTTAGAAAGCGTGTTTCCAAGTATGATTTCTGTTCAGCCAAATTGTTAATCAATTTAGTAATGGTATTAGCAATCGACCCATGTGTTGCCCCCTGCAGAGATGAAGGACATGAACACGAATTATTAATATATTATGGTTTTGGAATTGCCCATCACCCGTTCCGTTTTCAAGCACCAACCTTGTCTGTAACCAGCAGTTTATTATATGGGAACTAGCTGTTACACCCGCGGCGTCGCTCGCGTGTAATTAGAACTTCCATCAAAATGTTATAAAGAATGGGTAGATTTTACTGACGACTAATATTTTTGTAGCACCCTAAGGCACTCGGCGTTGCCCGTCAGCCCCTAGGGATGCATTTTTTATTACTTTTTACGCGGACATTATTCCATAAAGAAGGGTTTTTAAATTTCTGGCCGCCATTTAAAAAGATGGCAACAAATCGAACCCACAAGACCAATAAGCAAGTCTATAGGTTAAAGGAAACCAGTGTACTAAATATTTGCGAAATCGGTTGGAACGCGCGGACTTTGTTGCGTAGAGAAGATTTTTTACATTTCTGGGCGCCATTTATTAAGATGGCGGCGGATTGGAAAAATTTGTCTTAGTACGCGCCTACTACTTATGAGTAACGTCCCTGCAAATTTTCAGCCTTCTAGGGCAAGCGGTTAAATTTGGGCTGGGCGTTGATTATCAGTCAGTCAGTCAGTCAGGACTTTGATTTATATAGATATAGATTGTAGCTTTAAATTGAAATCAACAATTTTAAATTCATATTTATTCAAAGATATTTAATTTCTTTTTGTAAACTGAAATTTTTATCCGGTAGTTGCATGGAAATCAAAGTTATTTAGGCTGTAGTTTTATAATGAGATTTTGAGGCTAGGACGGTTGTTGTGTTAAGCCGATAATAATGATAAGGGGGAGGGGAGAGCTCAGTTTAATTCCGGGCTTTTCCGCCCATCCCCCTTCGTCCGGATCTTATAATCCCCTTTATTAATACATGGCGCTAATCGAGATGTTAGCTACCCCGTCCCGTTTTGCGAGCTAAAAACCCCCCATGATGATTGTTTCAACGCTTCCTGGATCAAAGGCAGCCGCCAAATAAACAATGTGGCTAAGGTATTCCAGTTCAAGGCATTATTAAGCTACTATTACCAGAAATGGGGGGAGGGACCTTACGTAAAGTTCATAACTTATGAATTTAATTGCTTGCACAAACGTAGTTCTATGAATTGTTGATATTACCAGAAGGGGATAATAGAAGAAGCGTGACACTCTGTATCCTCTCAATGCTTTATGTAACGTGATTTTTCCCAGGCGAAGGAACCCTTTTTGTTAATTTGTGTGAACTCTATAACTGTTTGGTGGTACTAAATCCTCAGCAATCAACCCACAAACCTTTATTGTCTTGACGTGGGACAAAAACACACAAGTGCATGCGCCTTGGCGAATAATTAAGCCTTCGCTAATAGAGTCAACCAGGCACAAACCTTGATTGTCTTGACGTGGGACAAAAATCCACAAGCGCATGCATGCGCCTTGACAAATAGTTAAGCCTTCGCTAATAGAGTAATGATGAGGGAACTATTTACATGGCGTATGTGATTCGGTTTAGTAACCTTGAGCACTTCAAATGTTTTAGTTCTGATGTTGGGAAGATCATGTTATAATTACCCCTCCCGCTTTGTGGTGATACACCTCTCTCGAAGAGAAGTATTATTTGCTTCTGAATGCACCTACTGTCTGTGACCAAACTCTGAAGTCCAGAAATTGCATTGCATTGACAGATAATATAACCAACTATGAGTTACAAAAAACAATGCCCATTTTTTCGCAATACCCAACTCTGAACTAGAAAAAGAATTGCATTTTACCTTCAACCTTTTACCCTATTACGGAAACGGTTCCATTTCAACATAATTTATTAATATTTTACTCAATAGGCCTACATTATTTTAAAAAGCTCTTAGACTATGGGTAGACTTAAAATTTCTTTGGACCATAGGCATAGATAGAGTTACTAGGCAATCGAAGGATTCAAATTTATTGAGATGAGATTGATTGCGTTGATGGTGCTGACGACGTACGCTTTATCTGGGAAGCTATCTCTCCAGGATAGCAGCAAGCCATATATATATATCTGTAGGTTCTGTAAGATCTATTGCTTTGTTGAAAATCCGAGATAAGGCACAAAGACCCGTCCGTCCGTCCGTCCGTGTGTGCCTATGCTCTACGCCAATAATGAAAGAGGAGTCCTTCCAGGAAGCCGGATGCCAGAGACAGAGGAGCGGGGCGTCTGCCCCTCCACCTCCCTGTACATACTATCACCCAATTCCCCCACCACTATTTCTCTTTTTGCGATCAGGACTTGTTCGCACTATAGATAGAAACAGCTTGATTGTAGGCGAAAAGACTGTGTGACATGCTCGGCAGCATACGTTACCCACTATGCTTTAGTTTACTTGGGCCTAAGATTGCAGCACCATCTATAGCATAGCTCAGTTGCATTAAAAGAAAAACCTGGCTATTTTATCCACTAGATGACACCTGAGGAGTAGGCCCACGCTAACGCAAAGTATGCCGGGTGTTTCAAATACAACCATGGGTGTAAGACCTCTCTGTAATGGGTATAGGCTTCGAGGTTTTCTCTACAATATAATTTACACTGTTGGGGCTGCAAAACATTTCTCCCCATCTCAGTGCAGTGTTGTCAGGCACTTTTCGAGTCAAGTTGGTCGATTGCTAGGTCAAACTGAATTCCAGGACTTTCTCTTTTCAATATCGCGATTTACAAACGGCCTGGCAACACTGGGGAAAGTTTGAAATCCCCTTTAGGGGAACTATCAATCGATTTTTAAACGAGCATTTTCCTTTCACGTTAGAATTCCAAATTTAGTAAAAATAAATGAAAATTTTATGTTCTTGTAATTGACTATACGGTATTTTAAATGGTTTTATGTGAAATTATCGAGACCCATTGTTAAATCCCCCTGAAATCGCGATAAAAACCCGTTTAATTAAATTACTAACATTAAGTATTATATTCATTTACTTACTATTTCCATTATTCTAAATTTCTTAAGAAAGGGGCGTGTCAAGAACTATGTTTTGAAGTAGTATAGTGTTATTATTTTTTGGAGTAGTAACGTTACTGTTAGCTTGGAACATTCAACTTAAATTTTATACTTAACATTATTTTTTAATTTATTTTATATTAACTATAGTTCATAATTAATATGATTTATTTTTAATTCTAACATAGTTTTGTAAAATGCAAACCAAATTTTTAGCGGTTATTAATGAAAAGAAACATTTAAGGAAAGACGACATTTAGGGGTTTGTCATCCCATGTATTTTCCCGTTGCCCCTGTAGAAATGTTTATCACGCTGCACATCAAAGCGTAGGGTGAAGCCAACTACCAGGGTAATGCTATTTCTATGGCGAAAAAGCTTCAATTGAATTTGACTTATTAAATTAACTTTAATAAGCAAAATTTTACATAGTATTTAATTATAGCCGAAATTAAAGTGTAATGACCCCTTAAAGCTTATAGTGCGAACAGTGACAAGAACTTTTCAATTGATTTATTTCAGTTTGAGTAGTGTTTGATATGAATGGATTTTTAAAAGACTTTTTATCATCTTTCTTTTTTTCGCTGCTGTACATTGGATCATCTGGAATTCATACAGCTAATTGGAATAATTTCGTAGCCATATTTCACAACGTATCTAGGCGTATTTTGTAGGAAGAGCTAGACTAATCATGAAATATGACGAATTTTACCCTGAGGCTGCTTCATGCACCTAAGATCATTGAACACATGGACTCAATGATAAGGTAAAACCCTTAGTGGGAGAGTCCCAGAACTTTTCGAATCGTGGATCACGTTATGGCTGTGGTCTGAGAGGAAAAAGTTCAATATTGGTCACGGCGTGGCGCTAGAGAGGCGCTGCCCTTAATGAACCATGCGCCGTATCTCCATTCCAGCCCATCTTTGTTTAATGGTCTTAGTTGTAAGTCATTGCTAAATTGTTAGCTACATTCGAAAATTGATGCATTAGCTACAAAAGGGGTGCGATTTAAGAAGGTTCCTCCCCTTTTTACCCATGGGATGCTTCTGATACATGAACGTTTAGTAAACGGGCTTTAAACCACTCCCCATCGGCATTTTTAAGGAAAAAAGGGGAGGGGCCATCTTAATGGTCTTAGCTTGCGCTTGCCAACCAATTAAATCACAGTTAGATAGAAAGACGCCATCAGAATTATGAGGTGTGGGGGATGGCAAGTTCTCAAGCCCCGCCCACAAAACCCGCAAAGAAGTAAACATGGGAGATAGGGGCCACAATTATTCCAATTAGTTGTATGTATTCCTGGGAAAATCACGTGTTTTTTTTCTTGGTACTAAAGGATCTGAGATGCGAACGCGTCTACACTGTCGACAGACTGGGTGTAAATGTCCGCCCGTGTCTTAATACACTGCATTAGAAAAGAGCCGCTCGCTTCTCTCTAGTCGGGTTTATCCTAGGGGCACGGTCTGTTGCTCGTCCTAGCAAAAAAAAGAGTGGAATTTCTAAAGATTAGAAAGACTACTTTGCTGCTGTTCAAGGCATATACCCCTTTTTGAAATATTAGCCTAAAACTATCGCAACGAAAGATAGTGTCTAGGATAGGGTCTACAAAAAGCGCTGTCTTAAGCAGTTAACCTCCAACTTTCCTGACGCTTTTAGGCCTTTTTCTTTCTATGCCGTTGATGGAGTTTATGTTTTAAGGCAAAATGAAGAATTTTTTTACTACTTTTTTGGCCTCTTAGTAAAGAAAGTGGAAGGATATGTAACTCTTATATGCATGGATATTATAGTCAGTAGCCCTATCTTAAGGGAATTTTTGGAAAGTCATAGATTTCAGTATCAAATATTTTACTAAAGTGAATAAGCAGACCAATATGTAAAGTTTTAACAATTTACGATCTATTTCAACCATTTTCAGACTTCTACGATACGTACGTTTCCAGGAAAATGGGTGTAAGTAAAGCTAGATGACAGTCCTAAAATGGAACGCCCCCTTTCTTAATTTGGGACCGCCCCCTTTCCTAATTTGGGAACGCCCAAATATAAATGCGAAAAATCTGAGTTAGGGTAGCTAGTACTTCAAAGTCTATAGATGATTGGAAAATTGAACAAGTGCTTATTCGATATAAAAATATTCCACAGAATGCATTAGCAATTAAATTTAAGATTAAGTTCTAGTATATCAAGGTCATTCTAATTTTAATTTCAGATATCACTGTTTAAACCTAGGCGTGTCGTAAAAATTTAGGGTCTGTATCTCTGGTCACTCAAAATTAATTTCAAAGTGATCACTGTTTAAAGATATCATTTTTAATGTATTCCTCCTAAGCTCACAATTGACTCGGTGACTTAACGAATTCCCCGTATCACTCTAATAATATTCTCATAACACAATTTAGCTTTAGCTTGCATGTACCATCATCAAAGGAACTCAACGCCTGCCTTAAGTCAACTCAATTAATTACGTAACTTTACTTTCGTTGACTGTTAACTTTGTCCTAGTAGATGAAAGCACTCAATTTCGGGGGATCAGAGGCTAGCTAGTTTTCTTGGAAAGTTCCAACACTTTTGACAAAACGTGCTCGCGAGAAAATGCCAAACGCAATAAAGAACCACACTTAAGGGATCTGCTCTAGCAGGCTGAAGCCATTCACCTAAATCCAAAGGCAAATAGAAATAATGGGAAGTGAAATAACAGTAAGGAAAGGTTACCAGCACGAAGATTTGCACTTCGAAATGGAATCAATGATAATTTCTTTGAAGCTAAAATGTAATTCAAATGAACCGAATTTGCTATTTTCTGAGAGGATCAATTTAAAGTAAAAAGATATGGTAATATTTAAGTAGAGCTCTGTTTGAATGATTTTACAAATAAATTAGAGAGAAGGAAATCAAGACTTGATTGGAGTGAAGCCCCATGTTAATTTGCTTGAAGCAAAAATATAATTCCCAGATCAATGCCTTAATATTCAAATGAACTACCGAATTCGTTATCTTCTAGAGAGAGGAATTAAAAATAAAGGGTAGTAGGATAGAGCTCTCTCTCTGTTTGAATGATTTTACAAATAAGCTAGAGAGAGCGAGAAAAAAATCCAGACTTGATTGGAGTAAATGCCCATTCAGACTACACTAAAATCTTACGTTGACGTCGGTGAAGTTGCTTTGCTGGCTTAGTTAGTCACGTGTCAACAGCTACGTAAAGGATTCGCGGGTTTAGTTTTTGAAAACTAGTTTTCAGTTTCGTCTGGCAGTGTCTAGATGGCACCACATCGTTATCGCCTTTCTTTAGCCATAGCTCACTCGATCAAGCATTACTGACTCGTCATCGAGTGAGCTGCGATTTAGCAGACGATATATGAAACGTTTTAGGATTCTTGGTCAGTTTGGGAAATGAGAATATTTGTTAGATTAGTACTTAGGACCAGTGACCCACCTAGTGCCCAAAATAATAAACGGATCTCAGGACTGGTCCCCTAACTGAACCCGAGGATCAGTAACCCTTAGTTGTTGAATTCAAAAACCGGTCCAAGTAATTAATAAACTGTTTTTGGACCAGAGGAAGCGTGCTATTTCCTAGACTGTTCTTGGTGGTATTCGCCATTTTGAATTCGGCTATTTTACCACTCAAAAGTCTTGGCTCAAAAATCAATGTATATACAAGACCTATTTTAAGTCGTCTGCTATCACATCTGAATAGGGAAATCAACGTACCGAAACGAATAGTGTGGATGGGCCTTAAGTCAAAAATATTTTATTTGGCTCTACTACTCCAGGTTTTCATTAACCTCCCCAGTACCAGCCAGCTCACTTACTGCGTGGTTTTTTCTATTTGCTTTTGCCAATAGAAAATGGCACTCTACATTTTTTGGATCCCTCCATTCTGGGATTTCGGTCTTGCGTTAAGCAAATCAAGAGATCGTGTTGACGCCAGCGATTCCTTTTTTTTTCTTCATTCTCGTGGCATTGTGACCCCATACTACTCTATCCCAAACCAATCCTTTTTTGTGCATTTTTTATTGTACGCGTGTGACAGAGCGGTGGCCGCTAAAAGGATATGTCGATAGTCGACCAAGCGAAAATAGTGTTTACATTCTATTTCTTCTTGGCTTGGATATCGGGGACGCAAGAAGTAACCCGCTACTGATCCTAGCCTGGATATATATTCACTATTTTCATATTGTAGACGATATTGTTAAGCCTTGGAGGAACTAGCTTGACTGGATGCGAAAAGAGTGTGCTTCTAGTTTGAAGAACATGATTTGATCGAAGCCTGGATGTATGCACTATTTTCACATTGTATACTATTAATAGCTGTAATAAGAACTTCCATCAAATTGATATAAAGAATGGGTAGATTTTACTGATTCGGCTAATATTTTTGTAGCACCCCTAGGAGCGAATTAAGGCACTCGGCGTTGCCCGTCAGCCCCTAGGGATGTAATTTTTATTACTTTTCACGCGGACATTATTCCATAAAGAAGGGTTTTTAAGTTTTTGGCCGCCATTTAAAAAGATGGCAACAAATCGAACCCACAAGACCATTCAGCCCGTCTATAGGTTAAAGGAAACCAGTGTACAAAATATTTGTGAAATCGGTTGAAACGCGGGGACTTTGTTGCATAGAGAAAATTTTTACAATTCTGGGAGCCATTTTTTATGATGGCGGCGGATTAGAAAATCTTTTTTAGTACGCGCCTACTACTCACGAGTAACGTTCCTGCAAATTTTCAGACTTCTAGGGCAAGCGGTTTGGGCTGGACGTTGATTATCAGTCAGTCAGTCAGGACTTTGATTTATATAGATATAGATAGGTAGATTGGATTCGTGTGTTTGCCTGTAAGTAAAGGCTCTGACACCGGTTATGGATATGTATAAATACCAATGGATTAAAATAGCCAACCACCAAATACGCGCAACTTACACCCATGTATGTGTGATGGCTATAAACCGAAGCGGAGATGCTAAGTCCCGTGGCAAAAGGAACTATATCTCTCCGGAGAATCGTGAAATTTTGCCCATGCGCAGAGAGACGAAGTACGAATTCCTTCGCATTCACAAGGCTATTTTGTCTCTGCTGAACCGGTGCTTAAGCGAAATGCCTTGTGGAACGTAAGGGATGGGAATCCATAATAAGTCAGGATATATCCATGGTTCTATTTTTATACTCAACCATCTTCTGTTACGTTTTGGGGGATTGGCTCGAATGTGTATCGGGTTATGAGATTTCATGTACGCTGACGTATTCATTCGTTTGTGACATTATATTCGTTTTGCAGCTAGCTATACCCGTACCAAGCAACTAGCCAGCCTTAGCCTTAGCCTTAGCCCTGGTCAGAAGCACCGGCTGGGCTCCTTTTCTCAATTTCCTGTCTACCAACAATCTCCATTCGTCCGTATTCTTCTTCTTCTACTTGTCGTCCTGGTTTGATTCTTCGACGCGTGGCCTGACCCCCATCCCCGTCAGGGGGTTGAACCACCGGCGAAGCGCGCACCCCCGAATGAACAAATGGGAGAAAGGTTTCAAAGACGACCAGACACGGAGCCATCAGCACCACTCCCAGCAGCGCCTCAGGGCGAGATGGATGCCTTACTACTGGGCAGGACCAAGGCAAGTACACCTTCTTACCACTCTCGATGTATATATATTGTCCTTTTGTTTATTGCTTTATGCCCCTCAAACTTCAATGTCATCTCTAGACGCTTTTTACGCGTGCACCAATGCGTAGTAAATAATTCTGGTTTGTTTGTTTGTGACATCTTTGAGGTTTTAAGTGACAGGATATGCCAAAAGACAAATAAAGAAAACGGAAAGTGAGACAGTGATTCCTGTTATATCTGAGTCAAGGAAAAATTGTTTACTGCTCCCTTGCGGTATTCTATGGGAAAACTTGCCTATTTAATTTCTAACGCATTCGTAGATCCCTAAAAATTCAAATGAACAAAATGAATTAGCTGATTTCTATAGAGGGTAATTAAATAAAAGTTATCATAAGTTCATTAGATATGTTCCATAAGTTTGTCACTGGTTACTGAGAGCTTGTCATGAAGTGATGTAGGTTACAGATTCTCGTAAACCGACGCATGGTGAGGCGCTGCTGTCAAAGGCTTAGTAATGCAGACTAAATAGGAAGATGGAAGTCCTGCAAAATTAACCACCGAGTGTAATCTGCAATTCTCCCTTGTCGTTCTCCTTCGAACTAGCTCTCAGTAAGCCTCTAGCATTACTAGGTGTAGGCATGGTCATACTTATGGGACATATCTTATAAACTTATGGTATTATTAAAGTAGAGATTGCATGGTTGAGGATAAAATCTGGAGAGAAAGAGATCACGGCTTGCAGTATGTCGTAAACATCATACTGGGAATACTCCACTTCTAGGCTTTCATTAATCCCCCCAGTGCCTAGCTCACTTTCTGTTATTTATATCTACCTTTGGTTATGCAAAATCAGCCACGTGACTTCACGTAACACTACGCGAAACGTCATAACTGACAACACAAATGGAAATAAAATCTAGTCCCTTTTTGTACGGAATGTCACTGATGCGGTATACAAAATCCCATGCACAAATTACTTCGGGAAACTTTGAACTACGTGCTCGGATTTGAGAAGTATTTTAAGTCGACTTATTCCTAGTGGTTGACCCAAAAATCAAAGCTGATCATACAAGGTTCAAAATTTGGAATCGAATGATGTTTTGAGTTCACCTGGTAGATTAAATAAGATCGTTTATATGCCCGGGCCTACTGCGGTCCAATGATTACAGAACTTTATAAATGGTATGTTGCTTACGCGAACTTCATTCAGTATCGCTAGACTACTTGAGAATGTCAATTAGTTTTCGAACTTCAGAACGTGTAAACGGGGCGATATTTCGGGTCTTTTAAAAACAAGGTGTTCAAACACCAGACCCGATTTTAGCCTCGGCTTTTGAAAGCAGCGTTTATTGAAATGTAAGAATTGTTACAAAAATTAAAAGGGCTTTTTATTTTTGAGTAGTTCTGCTCCAACAGGCCATAAAAGCACTGGAAATGAATTTTACAGAAGGAAAAACAATAGAAACCTCCCAATAATAAAAGCAAGCTAAGCTTAACGAGCTCATCAATTTTTAAAACCTTGAAACGTAGCAGAGGGTTTTAGGGGTTCTTGAGAGATTTGAAGCCATAAACACAGTCCCAATTGTGTTTTAAAACATGGGTCTAAAACTTCTTCAATGAATTAAATTATTAATTTATGAAATTACATAACAAAAGTGACCCTTTCTCTTTCATAAAAACGTAAAATCATGAGAAAATGGGGAATAGTACTTGAACCAATCCCGTGCGGGTTCTGGCTAGCAGACGTCTCTAAACATGGCGAGGCAGTAGTCTGCGTTTCTAAGACCAAATAAATGGTAAATACTTGAGACAATAATTATTAATGCAAGCATTTTTTAGCAGTAATGAATGATTTAAATGCGCTGAGAAACTTTTACTCCAATCTTTCCCTTTTGATTTTACGTAAGGCATGAATTTTATTAGGTAATTTAAACGTTAATATGGTTTATTACTGTAAGTCAAGGTCAAGGTGTTCATTTCATTATGTAAATAAGCAGGGAATTATTCTTCACCCAAAGGCCCCTTAAGACGTTCTCATCCGTCGCTACGTTCATTTCCATGTTCACATGTAAGAGCAGACGACGTCGTATATATGGTGATTTTTGATCCAAGACTTCTGAATACTAAAATAGACAAATTCGTTTATTACAAACAGAGAAACCAACACACAGGCACGAGGCCGCCATTAGGGGTATCCCCCCTTTCGCCAAGAAGCTCCGCCAGAGGCAATGCGAGTCGGTTAGCCTCCCGTCTGGTGTAGTGAACTCGGGTGAACTCCGTCTGGTGTTGTTTCTTGGCGAGAGGGAGTGTACCCCAAATGCGGCCTCGCGCCGGTTTGTTGCTTTCTCTGCTTGTATTAATGCAAAGAACCCTAAAAAATTTCATATCGTCTGCTAAAGCATAGCTCACTCGATCACGCATCTGGAAGGCTTGGTCGAGTGAGCCATGGCTACAAAGAAGGCGCTAACGAGGTGGCACCATCTGACTGCCCGACGAAACTGAAAACTAGTTTTCATACTAAACCCGGTGGTGAATCTTTTACGTAGGCCTATTCGTTGTCACGCGTCTATTTAAGCGAGCAAAGAGACTTCACCAACTTGAACGTAAGATTTTAGTGTAGTCTGAAGAGGCCTTTAACGAGCTTCATAACCTTGTTTATTTCCTTGGCAAATGTAGGCTAGCTTAAGATATCCTATTGCATTTCCCGTGTTTTATGCCTGGAACATAAATTTGGGCCTGCCTCGTAATTATGCGAAGTTTTTATTTGTTTAATGGCTTTAAGGTACAGTACTTGGGCTGTATATCTTGCAGCTTGTCTCGCTCGCTTCAAGACAACCTCAAAACTCTACTTATACAAGTTAGGATTATAAATTTAAATTTTCTGCTGTTCCGGCGATCCTCAAAGGATGATGTCTTATTTAAATTTTTTTTAGTTGCTTCTGACATCTTTATAACAGAATATTTTAGAAAAATTTCTTTCGCATAAATTGTAGTTGCGGAAATAACATCTCCTGTATGTTGAGCTTCCCTTCATAAATGTTTTCAAGTAATTAAACCATATTTTATATTAAATAGTAAAATTATCCTATATAGCACGGGATCATAAGGATTCCAGTATGCCAAGGTCATTGCATATTTAATTTCAGAACTGCTTATTGTAAAGTGCTTGGTTCAATTTTTAGTTTCGAGTCTGTCTTTTTATCATGGGCTTTTTCTCTCGCTATCCCCAATCTGTGTTTTTACCCGGATCACGTGGTACTGTTTTAACGTTTCGAAAGAAAATCAGGTCAAAAGACGAACAATTTTTTTAACATAGATTTTTAGACGATTTTGGGGGAGAAAATTGTGGAACGAAAACCTCGCCGGAAATAGACGAGAGGCTTGTTAATCACCACTAGCGTGTCATACTAAGAGTACACTAAAGGGAAGCCTTTCACGGCGGAAGAGTCTCATAAAAATTAGTAACAGGTTCGGTTGAAGTGAGATGGATTATAGGCAGCAGCGGGTGGGCAGACTAGTCCCCCAGAGATTCCATTCAGACATCTAAACTTAATAGACTCTTATGAACTTATGATATTATACGTTCTCGTACATAAACAAAGCAAGGGCATTCCCAGATTTCCCATCTAATATAGATGGTTTCACTGTAAGAGCTACAGAAAATTCCTCCCCCTCTCTTACCTTAAACTTCAGTGCAGTGTTGCCAGACCCTCTGTATGTCAAGTTGTTCAAGTACTGAGTCAAACGGAACTACTGTTAGCCTTTCTCTATGTAAATTTCTTGACTCACCAACAGGAGAAATGGAAACCAAAAAAACCTTAAGATGATATTATGTACAGAAGGTTTATACGATTCACGTTTACGACGAGGAAGAGTTGATTGGTGTTTTATGCACGCGTCTATTGATGTAGGTGGTATAGCTAGCGCCTCAATTTCAATAAAGGAGGCAAGGGCTGAAGGCGAAAGGTTCCTCGCAAGATGTTGAAATATTTATGTGTGTGGAGGATGAAATGATTAATGCATCGTATAATGTAAAGGGACGGTGAACGAACAAAATCTTGAAACGAGAGAGTAAAATTATTATATATATCATAAGTTTATAAGATATGTTCCTTCCATAAGTATGGCACTACCTATACTTCGTAATGCTACTGAGAGACTTACAGCTCGAGATAACTAGTTTGAGAACGACTGAAGCAAGAATTTTCAGACTACACTCGGTGGTGGTTAATTTCACAGGACTTCCATCTAGCTCCTATTTACTTTAGTCTATAGGCCTTTGATAGCAGCGCCAAACGAGGCGTCGCTTTACCTCGAATCTGCGACGTACGTCACTCACTTCGTGACAAGCTCTCATTAGCCAGCGACAAACTTATGGAACATAACTTATGAACTTATGATATATACAGGGTGTTTCTGATAAGTTTGATAGTAAATTAAGAGGGGATGTTCTTTGGGAAATCGATTTTGAGTCGAAAATGTATTAACTTCTTTCTCCATTTTGTCCACAATAGACACTGTTTTCGAGTTATGATTTTAAGAGTGTTTTATGGATGGCCCATTAATTAAATTAGAAATCATTGTCTTACAATTTCTTAATTGAATTTAAGGGGCATCCGTGAAATACTCCAATCTTAGCTCAAAAACAAGGCCCGTGGGTAAAATGTCATAAAAGTTACATTTTCGACTCAAAATCGCCGAAATAGCCACCCCTATAATTTTTGACAGACTAGGTATTCAGAATTGTAAACATTCTCGGTTAACCATAAAATACTGTTTTACGAGTTTGTTTAATGGTGTATTTACATTCATAAGTTAATAATTATGCGCAATAAGTTTTTGCAGGAATAAGTACAACTAATAGGAATCGCTGTGTAGCCATTTTCTCCATACTTTTCGGGCTAGAAAGATTCATACCATTTACACAACTAGGCCAGGCTACTTGGAGGTCAAAACTGTCTGCACGTTTGTTCTACAAGTAATGGCTTCTTTGTGCAAATGCTATAAATTCTTCTAGTCTAAAAACTATGTTAGGGTTTATAGATAGTGTGCACTATTGGGGTTAGAGACATTTCCTCTCCCCCTTTCTTAACTTTAACTTTAACTGCGCATGCGCTTCAGGGTTTTCAATAATTAGTTATTAGAGCATATCCTGCGTGCAGGTTTGGACACTGAATGATAATTACTGAATCGAACAGATTTCTACAAGCTTTTCATTTTGTTGTATGTTGGCAACCATGCTGAGAAAAAAGAATTTTTTAAACTGGCCATGTGGGCCCATAGATCCCAAGAATTTTAATTAAAAAACTTGACATTGGCCACCTTTAGAAAGTTTTTAATTATTTATCTGGCCACAAGACCAGTAGGACTTCCAAGCATTTAATTTTTAAACGGGCCCAGCTAATTTTTAAAGTGAAAATTTGTCGAAGGGTTATCGCATTGGACATCACTTGTCTACATACTACTATCTATTCGAACCAAAGCTGACTTTGATTGAGAAGATATTTGATTATCCCTTTAAATAAAATTTTAAAAAAAATCTGTTCTAGAAGATGCCACGATTGTCAGATAGGATTTAAATTTGTTCTTCAAAGTCGGGCTGGGCTGGTTGCCCGTCGTTAAACCCTTTGTGAGGGACCTAAAGCCGCGCAACCAGCTGTGTTCAGCTGGGGACGCTCTTCATAAATATTTTGACAGAATTTACGTCTTGAAGTTTACGTTTAAACCGTTATGTTAAAATTAAATTATTTTTTGTTTGCAGGAGTTATCAACGTTTGATCCGGACGGTCGCAATTGGCGTGGAATATTTATATCCTTGCTCGTTATAGCGGCCGTCTGTTCTCTCATATTGATGGCAATTATCTTCCTTAGTCCTGGTAAGTCCTTAAGGCGCATGCTCGAAACTCCCTAATATTCCATTTCGGAAGCTATTGACTTAAATATGTAAACAACACTCTCTCCTTTGTTAATTTTACTTTTTACCAGAAGTAAATAATACTTCTCTTCGGGAGAAGTGTACAACTACAAAGCGGGGGTATAATTGTAACATGATTCTTCCCAACGTCAGAACTAAAACATTTGGAGAAAGGTTACTAAACCAAATCATACACATACGCCATGTAAATAGTACCCTCATCATTACTCTATTAGCGCTTAACTATTTGCCAAGGCGCATGCATGCGCTTGTGCTGATTTTTGTCCCACGTCAAGGCAATCAAGGTTTGTGGGTTGATTGCTGAGGATTTAGTTCCACCAAACAGTTATAGAATTCACCATAGCACGGTGTGATAATTACCCATCTGAAGTTTGATGAGCAGGAGAGCAAACTAAAAGGAGCTCTCTCGCCTGGGGGGGGGGAAGAATCATGTTACATAACTAAAGTATTAAGAGGATACAGAGTGTCATCCTTCTTTTATTATCCCCTTCTGGTTTTACCCAATTAACATTGATTATCGATTTAAAATAAATTAACTATTTTGCGATTGCATTTGCTTCAATTAGTTTATGTTTTATTATTAAATTTTAGCTATAAACTCGATTCACAATTAGTGTTTTAATACCAAAAAGAGTAAAAACCAGAATCAAGTGAACTTATTGCCATTTAATTATCTTATTTACTTGCGATTTTCTAAACAGTCCCATGTAATAATTCAAAGAATGCCAAGTTAACTCTGGATGACTTAACGTCGAATAGATTTGTACCTTATGAGTTCAACGTATCTTGGATTTCCAGTAGGTGTTCCATAATTTAGTTAATCATCTTTAAAATTAAAATAAAATTAACTTTAATTGCTATTCAGGTCAGGAATTAGTTTACCAAGACCACGAAGACGCGCTAATATTATTTAATGCCGAAACATTAACGAAAACCATTTTATTATCAAACATTACATTTGTAAGTAATCCACCTTATTCCCGATGCGTTTGCAAAGGCTTAACTGACAAATTTGGATCAAAATAATGCATCGTCTACTTTAGAGTCGAAAATATTGAAACTTTTCAGCACTGGAGCAGACGACTCATCGTTTTGATACAGATTTGTCAGTTAACAATGGCGCCTTAAGCCTCGGCACATGCATCGGGAAAAAGAATGATTGACAATATAGTATACCTGAAAAGATTCGTAAAAGCAAAAGTTCATCTAAAAAACCAAAAGTATACTTCATTGAAGCTTGCTCTCGCCGTGTAATATGAGAACCACCCTCTCTTTATACTCAGAATAGTGTCGACCCCCTCTATAGTAACAGATTCTAACTCTAGTACCAAGAATTAGCTTGTGGATGGCCAACATAGAGTACTATTTTCTATGATACTTTGACCCTCCCCCAAAAGGTCTTCTCTGATTGGTCAGTTCGTGTAGGGGTTGAGAGGAGGGTCGTGTGTTTCTCATTTTACATGGCATCTACAGCCAAAGGGTTGGAACTGTGGACGAAATACACTTTTGGTTTTTATTTATGACTTTTTGGTAGAAGTTATCATTTCGTGTAACTTAATTAAATTTCCAGAGACAAAATCACGTGCAAAGATGTAAATTATCATCCGATAAACGATATTTACTCCTCATGTCCAATTTACAATGGGTAAAATCATACGCTATGTTCTTTACTGTACATCAACGTGTAGCATTCGTACTAGACGTCTTGCAACTTAATTTGTAGACGTTATGCCTAATTCGAGTATGAATGAACTAGAAGGGGCGCGTGATTAAAAATTCCCCGCCTAACTAAAGCGCGCTAGACGTTGACGTACTGTACTGTTCATGTTTTTCAATTTCACGAGTGTCCGTGGATTAGAAACAATGGAGAGAAATACTGGGAATGTATTATTATGTAAAGGTTCTACCATAAGATGATTATAACATTAAGTTTGACACTACCCATTACAGTAATTTATCTCCATTGACTCTATAAAAATTTGTTTGTTAGAAAATCTGATTTGGTGATTTGTTTTAAAGGTTTCGGCCACTAGGTGGCAGGCCGAATATAAAATATACGATTTAAAATCCCAGTAGGTTTGCCTTACAACTATTATCCATTTAACTTTGTACGAGTAAAGACAGCCATCTTTACCAATTAACATAATCCTCTTTTTTCAAGAACTCTGGGAACCCTCCCATTAGAATCTCCGACCAATAAAATTGCCTTGGTAGAATGGGGTCCAACTGGCAGCCAAATGGTGTGACGTCAGCATTAAATTCAACTAAAGATTTACTAACTCAATTTTAACCTACTTAAGATATTTATATACGCCAATGACCTTTATTACGTCGAATCGGTGGGTTCCAAGGCTTACCACCTCTCAGTTTCTAATAATCCTTACGTTTTTAATGGGATTTTAAACTGGTTTTATAGAGGTGATTATATATTATAACAGTAAATTATGCGTTGAATAGAAGCGAGAATGAATAAAAGTCAGCTTCGTTGCAAACTGTTTCCACCCTTTTCCCACAAAGGGAAGGAGCTGTTTTAAGTCGCACAATTCATGCATCTCCCTATTGGCTCTACGACTTAATAAACATATGCTAGTAGCAAAGGAAACCAGCGTTGCCAGTCCAGACATTTTTTTTGTTTTCGAGCCGCCATTTTTATATATGGTGGCAAATTGAAACTCAAAAACTAACCATAATGCCCGTCTATATGATATAGGCAGCCAGTGTACTAAGTATTAGTGAAATCGGTTGATATATGCGGGAGTTATTCCACATGCAAGACTTTTTACATTTATGGCCGCCATTTTTAAAGATGGCTGAAAATCAGAGCCCAAAAGCCATAAAGCCCATATATAGTATTTAGGTAACCGGTGTACTAAATATAAAATAAATATGTTGAAATGGACGGATGTTTTTGAGTAAAGAAGGTTCTTTACATTTCTGATCGCCATTTTTCAAGATGGCGGCGGATCGCAAAAATCTTTCTTAAAACGTGCCTACTACTTAAGAGTAACGTCCAAGCAAAATTTTAGCCTTCTTGGTAAAGCGGTTTGGACTGGACCTTCATTACTTCATTATCTATCAGTCAGTCAGACTTTTGACTTATACATGGAAGACATTATCCGTGCCAAATGAGGCTTGCTATTCATTCACGCTTCCTATAAATAAATAAATTCCTAATACTACTTAAAGTATTCTATAACTTGTCTGGCAGAAAAAGTAATGGAGACTGACCAAGGTTTATGGTGGCTAGCAGACGGTTCTAAATTAGCGTACGTCGTTATAGACGAAACTATGGTCAATGATACCAATTACTTATATTACGGGAGCACTTTATATCCCAAAGTTTTAAATATGAAATACCCCAGGGTAAGCACGGACTTAGGGACTTACCATCTATTTTCGATTTGGTTTCAAATGCACGTTGGGGTATTTTAGCCTGGGGGTCCATTACCAGTCGCGACATTGTGGGTTCAATCATTGCCAGGTACCCCGTGTACGCAACAGGTTTGCCAATTAAAGCACCCACCTCGCCAAGTACAGCCACCAAAAGATATCCTCCATGAAGGGTAATTACTTACCACGATATTTTAGTGGAACGGGGTATAAGTTTTAACAATTTTTTAGGTACTTATACCTCACTGGAGTTTGCTGGGTTGACGCAACTCGGATAATTGGTTTCGATAAATTTTTAGTTTATTACACTTTTTAATGGTGAAGCTAAACCTTAACAGAAATATATAATGCTTCTATTCAAGAGAAGTTTACCTACCACAAAACGGGGTACTTGTAATATGATTCTTACCTACATTAGAACTAAGACATTTGGAGGGCTCAAGGTTACTAAACCGAATCACCTACGCGATAAATAGTTCTCTCATCATTACTCTATTAGCGAAGGCTTAACTATTTGTCAAGGCGCATGCGCTTGTGCAGGTTTTTGTCCCACGTCAAGACTAGGTTTGTGCCTGGTTGATTTCTGAGGATTTAGTGCCCAGTTATAGAATTCCCCTTAGCACGGTGCGATGCACATCTGAAGTGCAAACAAAAAGGTGATTGAGCCTGGGAAGAATCATGTTAGGCCTACATAACTTAAGTATTAAGAGGATACAGAGTGACACACTTCTTCTATTATCCTCTTCTGGCCCTAACCATTCACAATTTCTTGTATGACGTAGCTATGACGTTAAAAGTTAACTTGACTTCACCATTAAAGGGTGGTAATTATCAATTAAATCAACTTGCAATAAAATCTAAATGACTTAAATTTTTCTCAGTAAATTGGTCACCTAGAAGTCAAAGTGCGTCATGGGTGACACTATGTTCTTTCGTCCACCACAATTGGCTCTGCGTGAAGGTAAGGTCTGTACTGTTTTAGCCTGCGGAAGACTGTCAGTTGACGATGGCAATCAAGATGTGCATTTGGTTCAAATATTTCTTTGCGAAGTTGATGGAAATCACGGCCAAAGCCAAACACTCTTGGACGGAGTTTATTCATTCGCCCATTTTGTCCGTCGATGGCCAGAATGTCTTCGCTATTTTACGGCGGGAAACTACGCTATTGGATAGTTTCCGGCACGTTGCCGTGGTGCCTTTCAAAGTGAGTCTACACCATTTTTCTTATGTCTTATTTTGTAATATTGTATTACTATAACTTTAACTGTCAATTTTATGTAAACACAACTTTTATTGTAAATTTAGTTTCAAGAAAAGCCAACATTTGTTACTTACGGAGCCTCTGACGTCGCGGAGGTAGCTAGCAATTAACATTTGTTTAATTATTCAGGGTGTTTCTGAGAAGTGTGCCATGAATTAATAGGTGTGTTCTTTTGGGGTCAAACTGAGTGAAAAGTGTCAAAGAATATGGGTTCAGTTTCGAAGATAGGGGTTCCCAAACATTGATTGGCCTTTAAAACTAGGTAGGCACACTAGTGGAGTAGGCAAATCGGCTTGCTCCTCTTGTTTAGAAGTATTGGACAATTTCAATAGCCTTCATTGTAAGAACGTTGTCGAACCCTTTATCAGGCAGAAGTCCGACTTCTGCCTGATAAAGGGTTCGACTGAGAACTGAAGGCTGAGAAGTGTACTATCAAATGTGTAATGTGACACTCCGTGATATTTCCTGGTCTTTGGGCAGCCTATATCTCCGTAAGTAAATGTTGTAGACACGATGTTCCATGACACTTTCACCTCCGTTCGACCCAAAGGACACACCCATTAACTTATGGCAGACTTATCAGAAACACCTTTTACACTATAACTAATTAAATACCCCTAATTAAACCTGTAAAATCATCGCAAGCTTCTTGCCAACGACGCCAAAGGGAATCTGTAAGTTAATTGCATAATTATTTTTCTCTCAATTACTTTTAATCAATGTACTTGTTTTAGTTTCTTTACCAAAGTTCTGGAAAACCGTCCCGAACAGAAACATGTTTTTTCAACGAGTATTCGCGACCGCGATGGATTTTTGCGTCAAGAGCCATCAGAATCCAAATGCCTTACTTGCGCCATGGATGACTGCGGGGTCGTTGACGCTATTTTTAGCCCTAACGCCAAGTATTACATTCTCATCTGTCGTGGACCTGACGTGCCAAAATTAGAAGTCTGGTCCGTGGGGCACAAGGAACCCCTTTTAATATTGGACTCGTATTCACAAATCAGGACTGCCTGGAGACGCAAGTCCAGACCTTTTGTTCAACATCTGAGAGTCCCACTTCAGGAACAATATAGTAAGTAACAAAGTTGAGTGTTATTAAAATCCGTGCGCTAGTTTTATCTCTATCAGGGGGAGATAAGTCTTAAGTTTATAAATTTATAAGATATGTTCCATAAGTATGACACGTAATGCTATCTGGGACTTACAGCTCGAGTTGGTTCGAGAACGACAAGCGAGAATTGAAGTCCTACACTCGGTGGTGGTTAATTTTGCAGGACTTCCATCTAGTCCTATTTAGTCTGCTTTAATAAGCCCCAATTGACAGAACCTCACTCACCAGGCGTCGCTTTACCTCGAATCTATGACCTACCTCACTCACTTCATGACAAGCTCCAGTTTGTAAGCAGTGACAAACTTATGGAACATATCTTATGAACTAATAGTAATCATTCTGTATTAATTTTTAAACGAATATAGTCTGACTTTGAGGGATGAGCTAGACTAATCAGGAGCAGGTGCATTTGCTCCTGACCTCGCGTTGCTACGTCACAGTTCTATTACACCAACATATGCATAGTCAAACATCCAGGGAATATCTACGAATGATTTTAAAATTCAAATTAGTTCGCGATTTCATATATAATTTGAATTTAACACCTCTGACCAATCGCGTAACGCCCTACCTTTTTGTTACGTAACAAAATTCCCGTGGCACACGGCTTCACGTCGAAGGAAATTTTGCACGAGATTTGATAAAAATTGCGCGCGAGATTTAAATTTTGTTAATATAAATGCAGGGCGTTACTCGATTGGTCGAAGGTGCTAATTTAAAACTATCCATGAAATCTCATTTAAACTAATTTGAATTTTAAAATCATACGTAGACTGTATTTCCTTTAATGTTTCACTCTGCATGATGATCTTATAATTAGTTCAAGAATCCATAAGAAAAACAAATCACTTGATTTTCCTTTTCACACTCCCTTTAAATGCCTTTAACCAGTAGATACCATTGTCAAAGTCTTGATGCCATCAAAAGTGGAACCAGAAGAAGGGACCAAATTTCCTCTTCTACTTTTCGCGTAAGTACATTAAAATAAGACATACAAACCAATTTCGCATGTTAATCCCGTAGTTTAATTTTAATTGAGTCATAATACCCACAAATACATACATTCTATGGCAAAATTCCATAGGGGGTAAGACAATGTTAAATCCCTTCGTAGTACCAACTACCAGGAGTACTGGGGTTTTGAGAAACGCTCTCTTTTGCCCCCTCCGTTTATGGAACCTTCTAATGGCCGGAACTTTCGAATTGAAGCTTTATTTAATATTTTTTATTTTTGACCCAAAATTGTCTGGACTGAACAAGATAAGGGGTATTATCTAGTGCACTAGTTTTCAGGCGCACTTGATAAAACGGCGTCTGTTACCGCATAGAGGGAGTAGAAAAAGGGGGAGGGATCAAAAAGGGAAGGGAAGGTAACACGAACGGCACAGTCGTTTCTGCATCTCACGCGCGCCTATCACTATAGAGGATATAGTGTACAGGAGTACACACTTTAGCCTTTGCCAATACATAAGGGAATATCTCGTCAAAATCTGAGAGAGGAGAAGCTACGGGGTGTGACGTCAATATTGATAGTGTAAATTGTATGGCCTGAGCTGACGACTTCCAATATGGTCGCCAAAAGCCGTTGGAGGCTGTGACGGCAAGAGAAGGTTCGTGGCAGTAACCTATTGGATTACTTATCATCATTATATTTTGAAAAATCTCGTCTGCTTTACTTATATTCTGTATGGAAGCAGAGAGTACTAATTAGACAAAGGTAACCATGTGTCTACATCCGGAAGTAGCTCCGAAAATTTAACGACAACTTAATACAATAACAGTCTACTCCTCTTCTGTATATCCTCTATGCTACCACGGCGCAAAGTGGAGAAGCCAGACGCCATGTGATATATTAAGAAGGAAATTCAAAAGTTTATCACGTTATTGTCGCCTATGCCCTTTCATTACTGCCCCACTTTCTGTTATTTCTCTTTGTTTTTAAAAGTTTTGTTATTTTCAAGTGCGCCTTTTGGAAGAGTATAAAATTTATGTTTATAGCAATATTTTTGCCCAAATGGTCATTTAATTCCGTCCGATAGAAGTTTTGGTTTATATTTCCGCGAGATAATGCCAGTAATTAAGAAGATTAAAAATATAATTTTATATTAGATATAAGTTGTTGCGGTGAATTTCAAACTGTGCAGGCCTTAATTAACTGATCATAAGGTTACGATTTTAAGTCTTCAACATTTTAGGTTATTATTCGGTTTTTCAGGGTTATTATTCGGTTTTTCAGGGTTATTATTCGGTTTTTCGGGGTCATTTTTTGGTTTTTCGGGGTCATTTTTTGGTTTTTCGGGGTCATTTTTTGGTTTTTCGGGGTCATTTTTTGGTTTTTCGGGGTCGTTTTTTGGTTTTTCGGGGTCGTTTTTCGGTTTTTCGGGGTCGTTTTTCGGTTTTTCTGAGGCTTTTTTCGGTTTTTCGGGGTCATTTTTTGGTTTTTCGGGGTCATTTTTTGGTTTTTCGGGGTCATTTTTTGGTTTTTCGGGGTCATTTTTTGGTTTTTCGGGGTCGTTTTTTGGTTTTTCGGGGTCGTTTTTCGGTTTTTCGGGGTCGTTTTTCGGTTTTTCTGAGGCTTTTTTCGGTTTTTCGGGGTCATTTTTCGGTTTTTCGGGGTAATTTTTCGGTTTTTCGGGGTCATTTTTCGGTTTTTCGGGGTCATTTTTCGGTTTTCGGGGTCATTTTCTGGTTTTTCGGGGTCATTTTCTGGTTTTTCGGGGTCATTTTCTGGTTTTTCGGGGTCATTTTCTGGTTTTTCGGGGTCATTTTCTGGTTTTTCGGGGTCATTTTCTGGTTTTTCGGGGTCATTTTTCGGTTGATCAGGCCTAGGTCAAGGGGTCAGGTTTCGTGTATTCTAGCCACCAATACAGATATAATATACAAGCCCCTCCCACATACAAATATAAGTATAATCTCATAACCATATAAAGATTCCCAGTGTTGCTTCTATATAAAATCCCAATGAGATGTGCGTAGATACTCGAAGTTTGTCTGATCAGAGCGTTGAGATGCTAAAAACGGCGCTTGGTTGAAAACGCTTTGTAGTTATCGATTTTTCAACTCAGGCTATTTCTTTCGAATAGGTAAATGGGAGGGGGGAACATTTCTTATTTTTCCCACGTCGTTTATATATTATTATTTTCTTCACTTACTTTCTCTCTAGAAATATTGATTTGCAAACGGTATTCGCCCCATACGCGACGTAGTTATGAGCAAAAACTCAATAGATGCGATACGAAAAAAAAAATATTATTCTTAGTTTTTATAGATGTTTCTAACAGACGTTATTGCTATTTTTTATCCTTATCAAGATACTATTTCAGTAACGCTGTATTTCTTAAGAAATTAAGGTTTGTTGTAATGTAAGGGATTTGGCTGAAAACCAGGTTATGGGAAATTCTAAAACCATATGTATTACTTCTGGTTGTTGATAAAAAATATAATTTGAGGAGTTGAGTTTGCGGAAGTTATGCTCTTCTCGGAAACACACCTCAAACTTATTTCATTGACTGATATTATGACATAGGTATTGTTGTTGTGATACTTATGGCTAATTAAAAAAATTAAATGTATTTTATAATTTATTTAATTGTAGGATTTATTTTAAATTTTATCTAATTTTATGGTTTATTTTAAATTTTATCTAATTTTATGGTTTATTTTATAATTTATCTAATTTTACGATTTATTTTATAATTTATCTAATTTTACGATTTATTTTATAATTTATCTAATTTTACGATTTATTTTATAATTTATCTAATTTTACGATTTATTTTATAATTTATCTAATTTTACGATTTATTTTATAATTATCTAATTTTACGATTTATTTTATAATTTATCTAATTTTACGATTTATTTTATAATTTATCTAATTTTACGATTTATTTTATAATTTATCTAATTTTACGATTTATTTTATAATTTATCTAATTTTACGATTTATTTTATAATTTATCTAATTTTACGATTTATTTTATAATTTATCTAATTTTACGATTTATTTTATAATTTATCTAATTTTACGATTTATTTTATAATTTATCTAATTTTACGATTTATTTTATAATTTATCTAATTTTACGATTTATTTTATAATTTATCTAATTTTACGATTTATTTTATAATTTATCTAATTTTACGATTTATTTTATAATTATCTAATTTTACGATTTATTTTATAATTTATCTAATTTTACGATTTATTTTATAATTTATCTAATTTTACGATTTATTTTATAATTTATCTAATTTTACGATTTATTTTATAATTTATCTAATTTTACGATTTATTTTATAATTTATCTAATTTTACGATTTATTTTATAATTTATCTAATTTTACGATTTATTTTATAATTTATCTAATTTTACGATTTATTTTATAATTTATCTAATTTTACGATTTATTTTATAATTTATCTAATTTTACGATTTATTTTATAATTTATCTAATTTTACGATTTATTTTATAATTTATCTAATTTTACGATTTATTTTATAATTTATCTAATTTTACGATTTATTTTATAATTTATCTAATTTTACGATTTATTTTATAATTTATCTAATTTTACGATTTATTTTATAATTTATCTAATTTTACGATTTATTTTATAATTTATCTAATTTTACGATTTATTTTATAATTTATCTAATTTTACGATTTATTTTATAATTTATCTAATTTTACGATTTATTTTATAATTTATCTAATTTTACGATTTATTTTATAATTTATCTAATTTTACGATTTATTTTATAATTATCTAATTTTACGATTTATTTTATAATTTATCTAATTTTACGATTTATTTTATAATTTATCTAATTTTACGATTTATTTTATAATTTATCTAATTTTACGATTTATTTTATAATTTATCTAATTTTACGATTTATTTTATAATTTATCTAATTTTACGATTTATTTTATAATTTATCTAATTTTACGATTTATTTTATAATTTATCTAATTTTACGATTTATTTTATAATTTATCTAATTTTACGATTTATTTTATAATTTATCTAATTTTACGATTTATTTTATAATTTATCTAATTTTACGATTTATTTTATAATTATCTAATTTTACGATTTATTTTATAATTTATCTAATTTTACGATTTATTTTATAATTTATCTAATTTTACGATTTATTTTATAATTTATCTAATTTTACGATTTATTTTATAATTTATCTAATTTTACGATTTATTTTATAATTTATCTAATTTTACGATTTATTTTATAATTTATCTAATTTTACGATTTATTTTATAATTTATCTAATTTTACGATTTATTTTATAATTTATCTAATTTTACGATTTATTTTATAATTTATCTAATTTTACGATTTATTTTATAATTTATCTAATTTTACGATTTATTTTATAATTTATCTAATTTTACGATTTATTTTATAATTTATCTAATTTTACGATTTATTTTATAATTATCTAATTTTACGATTTATTTTATAATTTATCTAATTTTACGATTTATTTTATAATTTATCTAATTTTACGATTTATTTTATAATTTATCTAATTTTACGATTTATTTTATAATTTATCTAATTTTACGATTTATTTTATAATTTATCTAATTTTACGATTTATTTTATAATTTATCTAATTTTACGATTTATTTTATAATTTATCTAATTTTACGATTTATTTTATAATTTATCTAATTTTACGATTTATTTTATAATTTATCTAATTTTACGATTTATTTTATAATTTATCTAATTTTACGATTTATTTTATAATTTATCTAATTTTACGATTTATTTTATAATTTATCTAATTTTACGATTTATTTTATAATTTATCTAATTTTACGATTTATTTTATAATTTATCTAATTTTACGATTTATTTTATAATTTATCTAATTTTACGATTTATTTTATAATTATCTAATTTTACGATTTATTTTATAATTTATCTAATTTTACGATTTATTTTATAATTTATCTAATTTTACGATTTATTTTATAATTTATCTAATTTTACGATTTATTTTATAATTTATCTAATTTTACGATTTATTTTATAATTTATCTAATTTTACGATTTATTTTATAATTTATCTAATTTTACGATTTATTTTATAATTTATCTAATTTTACGATTTATTTTATAATTTATCTAATTTTACGATTTATTTTATAATTTATCTAATTTTACGATTTATTTTATAATTTATCTAATTTTACGATTTATTTTATAATTTATCTAATTTTACGATTTATTTTATAATTTATCTAATTTTACGATTTATTTTATAATTTATCTAATTTTACGATTTATTTTATAATTTATCTAATTTTACGATTTATTTTATAATTTATCTAATTTTACGATTTATTTTATAATTTATCTAATTTTACGATTTATTTTATAATTTATCTAATTTTACGATTTATTTTATAATTTATCTAATTTTACGATTTATTTTATAATTTATCTAATTTTACGATTTATTTTATAATTTATAATTCATCTAATTTTACGATTTATTTTATAGTTTATATAATTTTACGATTTATTTTATATTTTATCTAATTATACGATTTATTTTAAAATTTATCTAATTTTACGATTTATTTTAAAATTTATCTAATTTTACGATTTATTTTAAAATTTATCTAATTTTATAATTAAACATTTTTCTATTAAAAAATTAAAATAGTATTCGGGGAAAGCCATCATGTAGGGGTTTTCTTCCCATGTATTTTCCCGTAGCCCCTGTAGAAATGTTTACACTGCCGAACAATAATGTTACTGGTGAAGTTAACAGCAGGGTAATGCCAAAAACTTCATGTTGAATTTAATTTCTTATTAAAATCCCAAAATAAATTTAGTGAGTAATCATTGCATTTAATAAACCTTTTAATTATATTTTGATATAAGTAACATAATAACAATAAATATAACACTTCTAATTGCAAAATATCTTAAAAAAGTAATGGTTTTTTCCCCTATCATATTTTTCTTTGCAACCTCACTATTAACCTGTCTTTAGTTGCAATAAGTTCAGAACACTCTTGCCAATTTGCCAAAGTCCTTGTTATTTCATAGACCAATGATCATTTTGTGTGTTTTGCAGGGAAAGGGGTGTTGGAGGTCTTTCACTGAATGACTTCTCGATCGGTTTGCCCGAATATTTCAGCGCTTCTCGTCATTATTTCGTAGCCGTGATGGATGGGACATTTCGTGGAGCTCGTTTACTCGGCAATAGAATGCTACATTCCGCTGATTTCAGAGTATCTGACTCGGGAGCCGAAGATATCGCCTTAGTTGTCAGGTAACAACCATTTGACCCGTGTGCACCGCTCTAACCTTAGACAAGATACCATAAAGAGATAGTAGCGTAAAAGCAAACGTATCATTAAATTTTAGGTTCAAACTTTTTTATCGAATCTTACTTATGATTATTTCAGAAAAATGTTTTGTGTTTTATTATTCGTTAATTTATAAATTTAATTAAACTGAATTAATTGATATCAGTAACGCTAGGAGGAAGTCAATGTTAGATGTGGTTTGGTTCAGTTCTACTCCAGTTTAGGAGGGAAGCGAACTCCTAGTCATAAAATGAAATGTTTAGGTTACATAACTAATTATACCTTAAAAGATTGGTCTCTTTCTAAATATAAAGGGAATTGAATATTAAATTAAAATAAATTATCTCTTATTACAATATGAAAATTAGCATTTAATTAGTCTTAAAAATAATCAAGGACTACTGCGTCACCATTGGTTTAGTGTCGTCTGCTAAATCGAACCTTTAAAATAACAGCCTTTTACTAAATATAAAAGGAATAAAATATTGAAAAATAAATGAACTCTTATTACAAAATAATTAGCATTCAATTAGTCTTAAAAATAATCAAGGACTACTGCTCCAACCGCTATTGGTTTAGGGCGTCTCACCCCTAGGAGAATGGTTGAATTCTCAAAGTCTGAGAGAGGTAAGGGTAAGGTAGGCAGGGGTAAGAGGTTCGATTTAGCAGACGCCACTAAAGCAATGGCGGTAAGCGCAGTAGTCCTTGATTATTTTTAAGACTAATTAAATGTACTAATTATCATATTGTAATAAGAGATTTATTATAATTTTAATATTTAATTCCTTTTATATTTTGAAAAAGACCTTTCCTTTAAATTAGGGTATATTATTATGATACCTGAACTAGGACTGTTCACGAGCCGAGCTGAGCGAGCTTTTTAAAAGCTCGGCTCGGCTCGAGTCAAAAAAACGGCGGCTCGGCTCGACTCGAGCCGAGCTGGGTCTTGGCTCGGCTCTAGCTCGGCTCGGCTCGAAAATGATCGAGCCGAGCCGAGCTGGCTCGATTAACATATACATGATTAAAAAAAATTGCTACTACTAACGTCAAACTTGAGAATGACTATAAATGCCATCCCATGTTTAGGAATGTAGTGGTTCAGTAAACCCCGCTCTTTAAAATATGCTCAAGGTTAGAGACGAGAGATTTTTCCCACGCTTTATTTCATGTAAAGATACAACGGAACGCTATTGGTGGAGAGAATAAAGACTAAAAGGAAAGCACTATATCAGTGACTAAGCTCGCGAGCCGGCTCGCGAGTCGGCTCGGCTCGATGCCTATCGGCTCGGCTCGGCTCGACCATAAAAAAGCTCGCTCGTTAAATAATCGAGCCGCAAAAGTGGCGGCTCGGCTCGGCTCGAACTCGGCTCGCTCGTCACGAGCCCGAGCTGGCTCGAGCTCGTGAACAGTCCTAACCTGAACTTTTCATTTAAGTAATCAGTTACTAGGTTGAGACACAGACCTTTTTTGACTTAGCAGAAGTCAACACCTGTGCGTCTAACCCTTTAATACCTTATCGATCGTTCTTGATCTAATAAGGGCGGGCATGCACCTGTGTACCGATTTCGTCTCGTCTATCTAATTTATGGGCCAATAATAATTGACGTTGATGAAACGCTTCTAACGTTTCGCTATTGAAGTCTAACTAAGTAGTCTTAATCCAATTATATCCTGAAATCAATTAGTGAAATTAGGAAACAGGGCACGTCGTTAGTTAAGAATTATTTTTCTTCAATTGAATTCGAAATGTTTCCTAAAGTTCAATGCTCGGGTTTGTAATAAGGTCAGGGAAAAGTTAGCTAGAATAGTCAGTGAATTTAAAAATTATTTGGACAAAATGGTCTGGTAATTTAAATAATTATAACCAAAGTTTTTGGTTTTCTAAAATTAAAAGTGCAGACCATTCTTTTGTTACCCCCTAAATACCTAACAACATGATTCATGAAACTTTTGTGCGCACCGTTTTCGCGCATCTATTTTATGCTATTTGTTTTGCAGTCCGTCTTTTAATTAAGCTTATCGACACGGGACTACATTATAATTGAAATTGTTTAGACCAAGGCTTAAAAATAAAACACGTTACTATAACGTTACAATCACATTCTCAAATATATATATGATTATATTTCTAACAAATATCCCTGTTAGCATTGAATTGACAACTAGCTTTTGGCCTTGAAAATGTCAGGGGAAATCAGGGTTAAGATCATAAGTTCATAAGGTATTTTCCATAAGTTTGTCAATGTTTACAAACTGGAGCTTGTCATAAAGTGACGTAGGTGAAACGTCATAGCCGTTAAGGCGCTGTCAAAGGCTTAGGACAGACTGAAATTATGATATGTTGGCCATAAGTTTGTTAATCTCTGGTTACAAACTGGAGCTCGTCATGAAGTTTGTGACGTAGGTCATAGATTCAAGGTAATGCGACGCCTGGTCAGGCGCTGTCAAGGGGGCTTAGTAATGCAGACTAAATAGGACCTAAATGGAAGTCCTGCAAAATTAACCACCGAGTGTAGGACTTTAATTCTCGCTTCCGTCGTTCTCCCTCGAACTAGTTCGAGCTGTCTCTATCATTACGAAGCATAGGAAGCGTCATACTTATGGAACATATCACTTATAAACTTATGTTAGGACTAACAAGGCGCTGTCAGTTCGAACACCTTGAGGGGTTTAGTTTCCATTGCGAAATTTTGGGTAAACAACTGGCTGGTGTAATTTTCAAGATCAAAACTTGGGAAAAATTCATCTGGTATAGAAGAGATCCAATAACAAATCAATTTGAAGAACGTGTTTGGCTTGACGCTGAAAACTTTGAGACGCAACTTTTGTTTCTAAAGTTGCTTTGGGCGGAGAAAGAATTTCTCGGGATTCTATTTTGATTTCCTTATGAAATTCGCTTCGTTGCAAAGTAATCGGATTTGGCGGAGCGCTTCAAAAACAAAAGTTGATTTTCAAACAGACAGAAAACGGAACTGACAAAACAGCTTGCCCTCAAACGAATATTCTATTATTGTTACGATTTGTTTTGTATCCCCTTTTATTAACATCCAAGTTTTCCGATGTATTGAAGTGATGTACAAATTTCGCCATTTCAGTCTTTGTTGTGATTTTAAATTATGGTAACTTATGAAAACATTAAATTACTGTTTAACAGTTGACAAAAGTTATTGGTGATTTACCAGGAATCTATAGATTTATAAATTTACAGAATACTGTACATTTACCAAGGCAGTACGAAAACGCATGGGACGCCCCCTCTATCTTAAAATTAGAAGCTGACTCTCATACATGTACGATAGCACTACACTGAAGCACTTAACAATCGCCTACCGAAAGATAAGGGCGGCGCAAGGTACTCTGGGAAAGTTTCAGAGGCGCAGGTCACCCATCATCATTACCTCATTTCTCCCTGATCAAGCTAGGGTTAAGATGCTAACTTGTGTGTCTTGTTTCTTTTTGTCTCTTTCCGGTGTTCTTTGTGTGGTTGTCGGCAGATACTTGGTGAAGAGCTTCCCATTTATCGATTCCTCACGAGTCGGAATCTATTCACGAGGTCTGGCTGCTTTTTGGACTATTCGAGTTTTGAACGATTTCTACTCTCCATTCGCTTGCGGCGCCACCGTCGCACCACTTGCATCTTGGAGATTTGCGGGTAAACCCCCTAGCACCGTGGGGACGGTCACTTTCTAGATCCCTAAAATTCCATTAACCCAAAGTCTTTTAAAAATCAAAATAATCGACACTGAGAAGTGACCGTCCTTTTCGTGCTAGACACACCATAATTCTTTCGTCCCTAACTTGAGGGATTCCTTACATTTTTTTTAAATCCCTTAAGAATACTTCAGAGTTTATCTGGAGGGATTCCGAATTTCGGATTTACAAATTCGAATCGTGAAAATATCTTAAGGAAAAAAATATAGAAATAGAAAGTTTTTTTTTTCTGGTTTTCGGTTTCAGCATAAGTTGATAATCTTCCATTAAGTTTCTATGTCTGAATGGGACATAAAGCGGACTAAAGGGTGGAAAAGTGACCTAGGTTAAAAATATAGGTTGGAGATAGCGGGAAAAAATGGCCACGATTGAAAGAGTGACCCTAAACTAAAAATTTCTCCCAAATGAGTCAGGCAACCCCCCCCCCATATACTTCTCTTATCCACGAGCCAGGGTATTCGTTTCATAAAATACCTGATGATGGACACTTAAAGAGGAATAATCGCTTATGTTTTCAGTTATAAACATGGGCCTTATAAACCCTAACTCTATAGGGGATGAAACTGGGAAAGGGCTTTGTTGATACAAAAACTGTGGTAAGCACGAGCAAGGGAATCTTCACAATTCTAGCATTCTAAAATTCATATCAGATTCGTTTAAATCTGGACGTGGCAAGGGGAGGTTAATGGCTACTTTAAACAGTTCTGAATGATCACCTTGCACGTGCATACCGTGGTGAATTACAACATTCTCCGTCAATTTTAGGATTACTAAGTTCTAACGCATTGTACATCCCTCTAACTTTGCCAACTTCCCATAATACATTCCCAGTCAAGAATATGTGTATTAGTTGTACGGCGTTGAATTCCTCTAAAGTTTTCGAGTTAGAACAATTGCAAATTTTGATTACGTATTCGTGACGTTATATATTTCCGTTCTGTTATAGATGCGCTGACGAGCGAACGATATTTGGGAAATCCTTCATCGACCGCTGGTCAAGAACGTTACGAAAACGCTGAATTCTCCAACCTATTATCCTTGTCAAATAAAAGGTTTCTTTTGATGCATGGCACAGCCGATCGTAAGTATCATGAAACTTCTAAACGGGGTTGTTACAAAAAGCAATAAGAGTTCAACCTTGAAGTGGAAATTCTAGGACATAACGGGGCATAACGATCTTTAAAGATTTAGTGTTAGAGGGGCAATCCGGGTTATGGTTTTGTAATTCCTCGGAGGACGGAAGTTTGATACTGGAATGGCACAGTTAGGGGGCCATCCATGGCCGTTAAAAAATCCCATCATGCTCAGCATGCTTTATAAGGCTGGGCATCATCTGGTGCAGACACCGCTCGATGGAAATATTTTTATTAGCTTAGTCATGTGTAAATGGAAGTTCTTTTTGCTATAACCAGGTGGCGCTTAAAGCTTATGCCCAACCTAAAACTAGGGTAACAATGGATAAGTTTTTCGTCCATTCATCACCCTACAATCTCGCCTTAATTTAAACAGTGGTTTTGAATTTAATTTCGAGTGACTTTGATATACCAGAATTAATACAGATAATAGAGTAATGTCAGTTCTACGTATGCAAACGTCAAACCCTTCTATCTCCTAGCTCAGTGTCATCCCCCCTACCAGGCGCGTACTGTATCCTCTCTTACAAAAGCGCGCCTAGAGGGAGGGATACACAGTCTACTCCCCTCTCTACCGACACTACTCTATAATTTAATAATAATTTACATCCCCTGTACAATGCTGCCTTTCAATCGTGAACATTGTTTAGATCTAACTTTATTTTTGCAGAAGATATCCCAGTATTTAATTCAATGTTGCTAATGAAAAAACTGGCTTCCGAAGGTGCCAAATACAGATCGCAAATATATCCAGACGAAACCCACCAATTACGAGGTGCCATTCGCCATTTTTACCAGGTAATCATGTTAACCTAAGCCTTGCCAATTTATTCTTACAATAGTTCTTAACAAAATCCTCTGCTTTTCTTTGTAATGTAGACGTTGGACGACTTTTTCGAGCAATGCTTCCGCGTGGAAGTCGAAGACACGTCGATTCATATTTTACCAGGTTTTAAAAAATCTAAAATTATGATTGTCGGCTAGATTAATTAGATTGATTTAAATTATAGTTAATGAAGGATTAGTTAGTAATTAGGTTAGTGAAAGTATTAGCTTGTTTGATGAAGTAAACCTATCTCTAAGCGAGTAATTAACATTCCAACAGTACTTAGCTAACAACAAATACAAATAAAAGTAACAGAAAGTGAGACAGTATGTATGCGTAGTTCACGTTGTCTCTGAGTCAACGAAAATAAATTATTTACTGCCACCTCGCGGTGAACTATGGGAAACCTCTAGTATTAATACAAGTCATACTCTAGAACGAGGGCAAACCGAAAATGTTACATTCATAATCGCTAAGTTTGCGCAGAAGCTTATAATCCCCACCGAAGTTCACATCAAAAGCTTTTCCCAGCTCGGCGTTGGCGATGATTTTTTTCTATGGCTGCGATCTCAGAGCCTTATTGTGGAATTTAAAATTATTTTTGACCGAACAATAATTAAATAAAACAAAGTTCCACCAGGTAAAAGGGGTGTCGTCATCTTTTCGACAGCCAATGAGAAAATAAATACTCACTTTCTGCTGTTTCAATCCGTAAAGTCGATTTTCAAATAGAATTGAGTTTGAATTTTTCTCATATTGAGAAAAACTTCAAAACCAAATGTAACTGCGAAACATACTCATCAGCAAACTGCGCACAATTGTTAAAATACATTGAAATAATATACGGTTACGTGTGCAGATTCCGTAAGCGCGCTAATTGCGCATACTCTCATAACTGCGCCTTTTTGAAGAAGCGCGAACTCTAATCCAAAGTCAGTAATTACGTACTAATTTAGGATTTGATTGGCTAGCTTTCTCAAAGGTCAAAGGGTACGTTATTCTTCGAACTTGCTTCCGAAATAGACCTTTCCATTAATTTCAGAAGAAAAGCAAACACCACATGGGCAAGGCCGCCATGTTGGGTTATTTCCCTCTCTCCCAAAAGCACCACTAGTGGCAGTGCAAGTCGACTAGTTAACACTGGCTCCATCTGGCGTTGCCTCTTGGCGCCAGGGAAATAACCTAAGCCCCTGTGTTCGTCTCTCTGCAAGTTTTTAATGGAATGGTCTATTGAGAATTGAGCCAAACATTACATTTGAATATACAAATATAACTCTAAAGAAGTTCATCATTTAACCTGCCTAGAAGTAAATTATTAGCGACTGATTTAAAAATGTGCTTTTATTAGAAAATTAATGAGTTCAAAATGAATGAGGGTTTGTGGGGCTTCTAATTTAGTCCGCTTCATAATTTGCGCAGAAAACATCACAGTATTCGAAAAATTCGAAGAAAATTATGAGTAATTCATATATTTTTTACCTTTACATTGAACTCCGTATTAAAAATTTGTAGCATTTTTAGAATCTTTAATGGTTAGGCTAGTTAGGCTTAACAACAGAATATCGAATGGTTTTGCGGGTTTTTTGATATTCGAGAAAGCATTTTTGTAGAAAATAGTTTTAAATTATTAAACAAAAAAAAAATCTTTTAGAAATTTTAGCATTTTGGGAAAACATACATAAATATGTATGCTAAGAATATATAGCATACATTCTTAGCTAATATAATATATACAGTGTGGAAAATATCATACTAACACCTATTTTGATAATTGATAAAACGGGTGAAATCAGAGGTGTAAGATCTCGATTAGTTTCATAGGTCTGTAAAAGGCTATACCAATTTTTCCGTCGGTAGTATGGCTTTAACAGAAAAAGTAAATACGTTGGTTTGATATTTTCCAAACTGTTTTCCAGCCGCATTTTATACTAAAACGTATTTTTAAAGAAATAACAAAATTAAATCGAACAAAAAATAATATATTCGAATTAATAAAATTTATTTGTGAAGCCATATAGTAATTGAAAGCCGATCAAAAAATATAATGAATAAAATGAAAAAAAAAAAAAAAAATAGAGAATTTTTATGGTAAAGTTTAGTCTACATGGAAATCAGCTTAGATAAGACAAACTTAATTATTAGACAATAATTGTTTAAAATTAATTATTATTATAAAATGATACGTAGATTATACAAAAATATTTAAACCTACCCAAATATATTGTATAAAATTATATAATTTATTATTTGAGAAATAGGCTTTTTAAAATTTAGTATTTGAGAGTTATATGAATTTTAGTTGTAAGGAAAATATAATATCTAAAGACTTAGTGCTATAGTTTACCATTAACTAAATTAACTATTTAACTAATTGTACGATAATAGTTTAATTGCGTTAATAATAGGGTTAAAGTAAATTAACCATTTGAAAATGTAAAGTCTGTTGTAGGATTAAAACAAAGATTCAAGTTAATGAGTTTCTAATTGTCCAAAATTAACATACGACGGAAGAACCCAATTAAGACTTGAGAACATTTAATTTTAGAACCTGCAGGCTCTCAAGTGTTTTCCCCAGAATATTTCCGGTGAATTCTCTCAGCTACCCAGTGCCAAAATATAGGTTCATAACAACCTACTATGTTCTCAGGTTATATATGGGTTCTAGAATAACTTTACAAGATATGTTCCTTCCATAAGTATGATACTACCTATACTTCGTAATGCTAGAGACCTACTGTTCGAGCTAGTTCGAGAACGACGGAAGCGAGAATTGAAGTCCTACAAACACTGGGTGGTTAATTTTGCAGGACTTCCATCTAGGTCCTATTTAGTCTGAACTTAGTAAGCCTTTGACAGCAGCACCTGACCAGGCCTCCCTCGCTTTACCCTGAATCTATGACCTACCTCACTCACTTCATGACAAGCGAGTCAGTAACCAGTGGCAAACTTATGGAATGAACATATCTCATGGACTTATGGTTCTAGGCGCAATATTTTTGGCTACGCTAGTCTACTCTATTTTGTTTGTTAATGAAAAATGAAACAGAAATATACTTTTAATCACCGTATCTCGCTCACCAAACGATTAAAAAACCATCTTCTTTGTCGACAAATGCCAAAATGATTCTAAAGCACGAAAATTTCAAATTTGAAACTATAAATTTGGTCTAGATTATTTGTTTCATTTTACTCATTTCATTTTCATTTTGTTTCGCATGTACAGTGGTTTTTTTTTTGTCAATTTTTTTAATTTAAAGTTTTTTAAAAGTCCCCCAAAGCAATTAAAAAACTTAATTAAAATCTTGGCCTCTAATTCTGTTGTCCCCGCTATTCTCGTGCTAATTAGAAGCGGTACAACACGTACGTTAAGTCGGCAGTATGGCGCCGTATCTTTAATCAAAGGTATCATAGATTAAAACATTGTTTTTATCTAGGAACCTTTGCTTTACTTATCTAAAATGATAACTCAAATCTTCATTACGAACGCGAATGTCTAAAGAAATCGAAATAAACTCGCTTTCAAAACGCATAGCATTTAAGCTAAAACTGCAAACTTTGGGCAAAAGAAACCATCTGTTACAACCCCAAGGAATTCGCGTGACGTTTCCGTTTCAAAATTCGGCGATACTAGACGTTTTCTTCTTTTGTTTTTGAAAATTCATTCCCGCTAAGACTCGGTTCGTTTAGTTTCATCTCATTTTGTCTCCGTCGGGAAAAACAAAGTGAAACTGCGGAAACTCATCGGATCGGGCGTTTATTCCAGCAAAAGGGCGCGGTCATTTGTTAAACTCGCTAATGTTCAAGACCACGACACTATAAGGAAAGGGAAGAGTTTGACCACACCCCGTACGGTTATCTATGACTCTAGACCCTAATTCTTGTTGGGGACATTGTGGAAGTAGGCCTAATAGCTGGCGCGAGAGTCCGACGTGTCTACAGGCTGATTAACGCGGTGACCTGAGAAGTTTCCAGTCATAAAGTCAGTCGTCAAAGTTTCAGCGGAGACGCGGCCGTGCTCGTACAATGTTTGGTATCCCTTGGCTTCCGTTGATGGCAATGTTTGGTCAGTGAAGTGTTTGAGGCGTCATCATGATTTACGGCGGTGATGGTGGAGCCATGGACAAGTCGCCTATCAAGAAAAAGAAAAAAAAGGCGATAGATAAAAGTTTGCCGTTTTCAGAGCAACTGGTGGTGAGTTAAAATTTTGTTGCTTTTCATAGTTTTGGGACGTAACCAAGGGTTGATAGTGAAATTCAAATATTGATATGGTAACCTCGTCGAGTACAAGTTCTGTATTATTCATTATGATAAAACGAGATTTTTCCCCCCTTATTAAAAAAACACCTGTCGGGTTTCCCAACAGGGCGGCAAATGTTTAATGACGTCAGGAAGTAGGTATGTTCTTGGTGACATCGTTACTTCAGTGCAATAAATGGTGTGTAGTTGTGCACTAAAAAGAGCTAGAGAAATTTCATGAGATTCAAGGTTGCCAGTACTTTGCAAACTTAAAGAGAAATGAATCGAACAGAACTACAAGTTTTTCAGTCTGTTGCGGTGGAGTTGCACTCGCAAATGACTGGCAACTCTTGTCCGCACACTATCCCTAGCAATATCTCAGTTCTCGTAGTCTGAAGCTACGTTGACTTATTGCGTAAATAAAAATTTAATAGTTCTATAGTGACATGGAGAAAAGGTTGTAATTGGAAACTAAAATAGATAATGAAATATAGTTAAGTTTAAGCCCATGAGAAATAAAATTTTAATTGCGCATCTTAGACAACTGACCAAAATTTCGAATCTTTTTCGAATGATGGTGCTCTGGTCAGCTGTGGTTAAACAATTCAAGCCTATATGTAGTAGGTAGATTAGCTACGCCACCACTTTACATGGTATGCAAGTGCATGGTGGTAAGAGTCGTGGTTGTGGTGCGACGACAAAGCAACGATAGCTATCGGATGTGTATCTTCGTTGGGGCTCCTAGTTTGTCATGCGATGGAAAGGGAGATGATGGGGGTGTTATTGGTTTTTTTTCCCAGATATGGAATGTGGTCAGACTAAACCGAAGAAATGGTTATTTTCACTTAAGCAGTGTTAAAGGTAGCTTGACGAGGGGCTATTCACTCCAATATCCCGCACGTCACGAAGTAATACTGAATTGGATAGTTTACGTTTTAATTTAAGGTTACGTACTCAAAGATCGTACGATGTGGCTGATATTGGGCCATCATGTTTACACAGAAATGGTCTATAGAAGTATTGTATCGGAAATTACGAGCCCAGTATCCTATCTTGATAGTGAAAATAACTGTAACATAGGCCTGTTACTTCTTCCAGCGTATTATTAACGCCTAGCATAAATTATTAATTCATTTCTGGACAGTATTAATTAAGAAATCCCATTAGAGAATATTCTTCGACGACAGCTAGCCGACACGCGCTTACCTATAATAGACCTGCTGACCTATTTAACGGCTGGCCTCGAAATATATTAGCTAGTGAATTTTAAGCTTTAATGGAGTCCCCGTAAAAACAGGTGTTGAATTCGTGATAATTACATATTCAGTAAAAATAAGGCTAGTGTTGATGAGTTTACCTTTTCCCTATACTGTCTTTATTGCTTGCATTATTGTAGGGTATTCATTTATAATTGAAATTAAAAGTTATAATTAATTACATAAGTGCGTTTAGACAGGTCAGTCGGTCATTTACCGTTCGTACAAAATACGTATTTACAGAATCCTATAATTTTGTTAACTTTTTAGGCTTACATGTTTCAGAGTTTGAAGTTTTTTAAAGTCTAGAAGCAACTTTATTTTTCAGTTCGCATAATTTAAACATATAGTGACTTAAGACGCAGACACCCGTACATCTTTATGATAGCTACACTGTCCGGATTTTAGGCTAGAAAGATAAAATATGCGAAGCGTTGCCTAGCAACGCGTCTAAGACGGATGTAACGTCATACCATACCAGACTGATGAACATAAAAATCTCCCGAGTTTCTTAGGGGGCGTGTAAATGATTCCGTTACAGGTTTTATAGCTTTAAAGGTATTATGAAACTTAGGCCTTTATTATAAAGTTAACCATTTGAATATTTAAACTTTGAATACCGACTCTAGTATTATAGTAAATCCTTAGTTTATAAGATATGTTCCATAAGTATGACAATGCTATTTAGGGACTTACAGCTCGAGCTAGTTCGAGAACGAGAAGCGAGAATTGCAGACTACACTCGGTTAATTTTGCAGTCCATTTTCCTATTTAGTCTGTACTAAGACTTTCACAGCGCTTCACCAGGCGTCGCTTTGCCTCCAATCTATGACCTACCTACGTCACTTAATGGCATTAAGCTCTCAGTAACCAGTTGCAAACTTATAGAACATATCTTATGAACTCTTGGTAAAGTTTAAGAAAGACAGTTGCATGCAGGGGCGTTACTCTTAAGTACTAGGCAGGCACTAAGAAAGATTTTTCCAATCCGTCGCCATCTTGAATGAAATGGCTTCCAGAAATGTAATAAAAACCTCCTTTGTAGAAACATATGCTTAAGCTACGATTAATAGCGACTACACTCTTCTATTAGCAGCGTATGTTAAATATTTTCTAAATTCCCAAACGTAATTAGTGAAACGTCAAAAACACACGCCGAGGTTTTCCCAATTTTCCCCAAAACAACCCTAAAGGCATGCATATAATAGTCGCAAAAAAACCCAAAACAATTGTGCTTTTAGAAAGCAAATTTTGTCCTTAAAGAGGAATAGGTTGATTTAAAATGTTTAACGCAAAACTCTCTATAGATAACACAGACGATTTATAAATACTAACTTTAAATTGCTATTCTGAAACCATCAATTTGGAAATCGGAAACTAGACGTTCCTTCGAAGTTTTATCAGTTATGCCATAAGTTCATAATCCACCATTAAGTTTATATGTCTGAATGGGATCTCTGGAGTCCACCCTGCTGCCTATAAGTCGTCACAACCAACGTGGTATTAAAATATACAAGACACTACCGCCGTGAAAGCCTTCCATTTTGTGTTGGAATTGGCTATAAAATTAAAACTAAAAACTCAACCCAAGAGAGTCAGACACATAATACTTAGCCACGAAAGTCACCAAGGAAAGAAAAATCTCTCTTGTATTTTGGACACCTGATCTCTCTTAGGCTCTGACGGAAAGGGGTAGGAGACTTCCCACCAAATACCTAATGATGGACACTTAAAGAGGATTATTCGCTTATGTTTCTGCTAAATTGCGATTTTCAAGATACGTCAAGCCTCTTTCAGACGAAATGATTACAAGAGTACAGTAATTATTAATTGCACAGTCCTAACTGCACATTGTTTTCATAAAGTTACCTCTTTTTATCAAAAGCCCCGAATTAGTTGTCGACGAAGATCTCGAGGCTATGATCCTCCTACCCCCGAATTGCGCATTTTAATCATCATAAGTATTCAATTAATTAAGCAATTGACTGGTTAGTTTTAGTCGGGTATCTTGTGCTTTGAAATTTCGGTGCACTATTGGGATTAACCAATCTTTTGGTACCGCAGCAAACCAGGTTCAGTTAATGCAAAGGTTGGCTTGTCTGAAAGGGGCTTTAGTCGAAGCGTTCAGGCAATCACTACTATCTTTTCGATTTGTTCTTTGAGGCTTTCTTTCCACCTGATTACTCCCTAAAAGATTCTCGTGGTAAGATAGCCGAAATAAGTTCCCCAAATCTTTAATCCATGTGAAAGCTACCCAACAGTAATTGCTATTTAAGCCCACTTGGGGGGGGCGAATACCGAACGTTCTACTGGGAAATTTACAAAATTAATTTACCTCACGTTAGCTGGAAAGATTTCGAAAATTTAAACAAAATGGTTATATCTTCGAGGAGAGATGTGAGATGGAGTAGAAATTTGTTTATACGTATAACGTAGCCTCTGTACCCCCACCCCATCTACGGAACGGTAACTAAGTCCTTCCAGCATACTCGGAGGCGTTTTGGTTAGGGTCGTACCGTACGAAAAAGTTTACGAAGCCACCTGTGTCTTAAAAATAGAAGCTACTTCAGGAGAACTAGCTTCTAATTTGAAATGGTACTACGCGGCAGCAATAACCAACCAAAGGTAGGTAGGCTCGTGCGAAAGGTACTATGGGAGACTTTCTTTGTAGCGTATGGCCTACCGCCTACGAACTTTTCTGCTCCATCTCACCACTTTCCTTGAAGATTAGAGCATAGGTCGGCTTCATTGGTTCAGCTTAAAGATTGCATTACTGATATACAACTTGCTAATCTAGGCATAGGTTAGGTTTAGCTCCGCCCTTGTGTAAGAGTTCCATTTGTTTCCTGCCTTTGGAAAAGTTAAAATTGTTGTGTGAAGATAAGCTCAACTGGGCATTCGTGCTCTAGAAGTAGATTCGGAATGGGCATTGCCATTTCCGTTGAGTCTATCCGCCCATTCGTTCCACGCTTACAGTCAAGTGTCATTGCCCAATCACTACTCCAGAAAATAGTGACGATACTACTTCAAAATATAGTTCTTGACACGTCCCTACATAACCCTTAAATATTTTGTATACTGGTTGATATGTTTATGGTAAACAATTTGGGGGTAAATAACCATAATAAAATGCTGGCGTGAAAAATGACATAAATGGTCGTGTCAATTTACAGCTAGTAAAATATAAGAACAAGTATGATTTTTGCGGAGCTAGCACCAGTTGAACGTCAGGTGTTAAAGGATCATTTAGCGCATCAATATTTACTAAAAGATGCGGCTTTTCCTCATCTAGAATGTACATACACTTGAGATAAAATATTCCTTAGTTTATGATTACATAGTCCTGGATCATCTGGGAGTATAGCTCTGAGCGATAGAAACGTCAGAGTCTGCTCGAATCGATTATTCGAGCTGCTACGAGCATTTTACAGTTTAGGCGAAGGCTGAGGCATTCTTTTGCGAAAACTAGAGCCTAGAAGCGGGATTCCAGAGGATTGCGTTCGGAAGATGGAGAAACGCGGAGAAAGAGATGGGGAGTTAGGCTTAGCGAGAAGTTAATAAGACTGTGCAGCCTTTGAACGAATACTTATAAATGAAAGAGTTCTAGATGTCGTTCAAACATCGGAGTTTCAGCGTCGCTTCACAAGCCCCGCCTGTTAATCAAGTACCCAGTGGTAATTTTCCACCTCCTCAACCGCCAGCCTCGGCTCCTGTAAGTTTTCATCTTTCTAATACCAAGGCATACTTAACGTATAGTAGAAATACAACCAGAACACTATTTTGTTAACAGCCGCTAGAAAAGCAACGTATCGTATTTCGAAACATATTTCTTTATTATCACTAAACGTTAATTTGGAACTAATTTTGCAAAATTAGATTTGAAATTACGAAATTTGTTTTGGATCTTTTGCATTTGTAAATGTGTGATGCGGTTATCCATTAAACTAGGTGTTTCCCAATTACCCAGTTGTCCATAACATCATAACCCCATTAGTAACGCAACAACAATTTGTATAACACTCAATGAGATACGTTCGTCAGAAGTTCATAGATTGAAACAGAAAGTGTAGATTGTTGGCTGTAGACGCCGTGTAAAATTAGAAAAGAAATTAACTACCCCCCTGTCATCCTGTCAACCCCTACACAAACCAACAAACCAATCAGAGAAGAGCTTTTTTGTGGGGGGGAGCAAAGGTTTATAGAAAATATATTTTATTACTCTATGGTGTGGCGATCCAAATGTTAATTCTAGGTACTAGAGCTAGCATCTGGTACTATATTGTGCCTATTCACACATGCTCCCTGTACTACGGTCGTGAAGGTAATCATTCGCAGACGGGCAGGGGTTGACACTGTTCTGAGGGGAAAAAGGGGGTATCTCATATTACGCATAGCGAGGGAGTTTCAACGTAGCATACTTTTGCCTTTAACTATGAACTTTTGATGAATGGTCATATTACAAACCTATTAATATAAAAGAAATTTAACATTATGGAAACATGGGAAGTGCAAATTATACAGATTAAGGTCATTTAAGTTTTCCTTTAGATACAGACGTTCCGAGGGGGGGGGAGATTAGAGGGGAACCTTGACCAAGAAGACTTTCAAGAGATACTTGACTTTATTTCCTTTTATCTTTTCAGGAGTTGGTGACCCCCGCGGTTGGGGAATCCAGGAACTGGCGAGGGGTTTTAATTGCTTTCGTCGTTATCGTCGCAGTATGTTCTTTAATTGTAACGGCCATTGTTCTATTAACTCCTGGTGAGTTTTAAAACTGAACAACGTTTTTAATTGTCTCCAAGAACTAATGGATTTATATTATACTTCACGTACAGGTGACTTGAAAGACGTCACTAAACAACGTATCACTCTAGAAGAAGCAATTAGTGGTAGACTCAACCCTAGAGTATTCAATGGCACCTGGCATAATGGTAAGGATGTACTTTTAAAATATATGCATGAAGACTTCAAAAATGTTGGATTTAATCGTGATAGCATGGATATTTTTAAATACTAGCGTTTATCATAAGTTCATGAGATGTGTTCCATAAGTCTGTCTTTAGTTACTGAGAGCTTGTCATTACGTGACGTAGATGAAACGTCATAGATTCTCGCCTGGTGGGGCGCTGTCAAAGGCTTAGTGTAGACTAAATAGGAAGTTCTTAAGATATGTTGGCCATAAGTTTGTCACTAGTTACAAACTGGAGCTTCTCATGAAGTGACGTAGGTCATAGATTCTCGTAAAGCGACGCCTGGTGGGTGCTGTCAAAGGCTTAGTGCAGACTAAATAGGAAAATGGACTGCAAAAACCGAGTGTAGTCAATTCTCGTGTCGTATATATATGTAGTGTCGTACTTATGGAACATATTTTATAAACGTATGGTAGATGATAGTTATGCTTTAGAAAACACAATTATTTCTGAAAATTGCAAAGAACTTATCAACATAAACTCTTCCAGATCAATTACTTGTGTACAAAAATGGGGATGGGAACCTTGTTTCACACGATGTCTACACTAATAACGTCACAGAGTTAATGTCCAATGTTACCTTTGTAAGAAATGCAAAACGTTCGATCAAGGAAGGCTACTTCTTTTACCGATAAACTGTGCATTTACTAATTGCTTTTCAGAGTCAATTTTACGTCGATGAATACTCGTTATCTCCAGACTCAAAATACATCCTCTTATTATGCAAAAAGAAGAAAAATGTATGGACGTCCCCCGACGCGGAGTTCAATATTTTTGATGTAGAAACAGGGTAAATGTAAAGATATCTCATCGCCTTTATTATCTATGGTTTCTAATTCATCGGAACAACGTACATTGTAGGCTTGTTTCGCCATTTCAAGTTCAAAATTCTCATCAACGCCTTCAACACGCGCAATGGGGACCAATTGGCTCATCGATGGTGTACATAGTAGGAAATGACATCTACTACAAACGAAGTTACGAAAGCAAATCAATCAGAATAACTTATTCAGGAAACAGAGACGTTTACAACGGCCTTCCTGATTGGCTCTATAGAGGTAAGCCGCTCAAAACTAAGCATTGTTTATATTTTTACAATTATGTGAACTGTAATGAGTTGGTTCAGCATCTGAAAAGAGTTTTCCAAGCACAGCACAGAAGTTCAGTGGGATCTATGGGCGAATTTGAGTCAAAAATGTTCCATGATTTAAGCATTGTCCTTAAATTAAAAGTGTCGTTCGTACAACACTCCAATGTTCATTACTTGCCCTTAGGGTAAAATTTCATAGAACATTTTCCACTCAAAATCACCCACTGAACTCGGTGTATGTTATGTACTTCGGTCCTACCACTCTTTCTGATACACCAGGTATAATTTCACAGATAAAATATTCCGTGGTGGAGGAATTGGTTCAAAGCATTCAGGGATTCCAGTATGGATTTCACCTGATGGAAACAAGTTATTTTTCGCGTCTTTCAACACTTCGGAGGTGAGTGTTTCTAGTTTCTACAGCAAACCGGGCCATTTCAATAGCTTTGCAAGACCCCGGACAACGCAGTACACAACGCCCAATATTCAAATAAATATATAAATGACGGGGCCCTTTGTAGACTTTCTCAGTTCGTGTGCCCCCCTGGGCAAGTACACATCCGCCCAATGGCTAAGATTCCACCCCTCCCAATGAATAAGGTTATTTGGTGCCCATGTGCAAAAATATCGCCTGATCGGTATGCTGGGGCAAAGAAAAACGCGTGCTTTGCTGGTCCTATCAAAATTCGGCCACCGTCCATGGTGTGCCCGAGAGTTTAACTGTGAATTTATGACTATCAATTAGGTGAACTCATCAGCATTTCTGTGGTACGGTGCAGAGGATGGCCGCATATCATTTATTGGCGATTTTTCAAGGAGCATCTCCGAAATTTTGCCACAAATTCGAACACTTGTATACCCTAAGGTAAATACTTCTTTGAGTAACTTTTGAACCAATTACCAACAAGTGTTTTATCGTATTTTCCAGCCAGGAATGGCCATTACACAGTTCAAACTTTACGTTGTTGACCTAAAAGTTAAACAAGATGCCTTAACATTGGAGGAACTTCGGCCAATTGAAGAAGCAGATTTCAGAGACCAATATCTGACCGGAGCTACTTGGGTCAACTCGGAACGCATCGCTGTTACAATCATGTCACGATTTCAAAATTATTCTTATTTGACCATTTGCGCTCGGCAATCATCTTGGTTGTGCGAGAAAGTAAGTTCCGTATTCTACCAATTGATTTAAAGGGATGTACAACGCATTTTGTAGGGGGCGTGTCAAGAACAATATTTTGACGTAATAGTGATACTATTGCCTGGAGTAGTGATTGTACAATGTCTGGTGTTTGCTAGAACGACATGGCGCTACAAAATTCACGCATGCGCAGTAGGGCTTTATCTAGGCCCCGCCCCTACATAACACATTGCGTATATCTTTAAATAACTTTTTCCCGAATGATTTGTTAAGGACTTCGAAGAGAAGTTGGACTATCCTGGTTGGGTGGAATCTTTTCGAACTCCGACATTCACGCAAGATGGCGGCCGTTACTTCTTGATTCTTCCTGCACCCGCCTTGAATGGCGATAAGTTCCCTCAATTGGCCATGGTTCAAGGGTCAGGGAAACGAATTTTTCTTACTTCAGGAAATAGCTCAGTTACCGCCATCTTGGGTTACAATGGAGATCGAAAAACCTTGTAAGTTGAAAATTACAATATTTTGGAAGAATTTGATAGGACTTAATTATTTAATTAGGTATTATCAAGCGGCTGATTCCAACTTTCCTGGAAGTCGTTATATCTATGCAGTTGGTTTGGGCAAGAACGTAATAACGTGTATCACTAGGGAGTCCTTGCCGTCGTGCGGTTTTCACAGCGCCATTTTCAGTCCGAATGCCAAACGATTCGTATCGGTTTGCGAAGGACCTTCGCCCGGTGTTAGAGTAGAAGTTCGTTCGGCCGAAAATGATTCTGATGGTATGATTGTTACCATAAATTTAAAATACACCTTTAAGTTTACATGTCTGAATGGAATCTATAGAGGACTAGTCTGTCCCCTCCCTTGCTGCAGCCTATAATCCTTCTCACCCCGACCTAGTATTAAATTATATTAGACATTACCGCCGTGAAAACCTTCCCTTTAGTGTACTCTTAGTATGATACGCGAGATGTGATCGAAGAACCTCTCCTCGATTACTGTCGAGGTTTTCGTTCCATAAGTTTCACCCCTACCCGATTTCTCCTAGACTCCAAAGTAATGGAAGGCGGCATGAAACGATCCATCTGTTGATGGATACTTAAAGAAGATTATTCGCTTATGTGTCCAGTTAACGATAACGAACGCTTTCAATCTGTGATTTCTTTTGTAGTTATTGTGTTGGACACTAATTCAGATGTCGAAGATGCTATCAACGCCAGGGCTATGCCTCAAGAAAGGAAATTCAAAATTCAGTTGGATCTAAATGGTTCGAGTAAGTGTACTTTTTACCTTCAAGTAGTTTTAAGTACTTTGATTAATTTGCGAAGTTACTTGGGTAGTTTTAGAAAATCATTTAATTCGTTTTTGGGGAAACATCTTAAACAGAGTTATAAAACAGTTTTTGCTCGGGTTTTTAGACATTTTTGGGGAAAACATTTTAGACTGTTGTTTGGGAAGCGTTTTAGGCTGTTTTGGGAAGCGTTTTAGGCTGTTTTGGGAAGCGTTTTAGACCATTTTAGTTCATTCTAGGAAACATTTTAGACAGTCTTCTAACTCTTAAGTTAATACTAACTATAATTAAACCCTGTTCCAAGTTTTCAGTTAAATCTTAATGGTTTCTTCTGGAATCTAGTGGGTTATGTAAAACTTCTCTTACCACCTGGACTCAACGAAAACGAAATCACAAGGTATTAAGAATCAGTACTCAATCGAAAAACTAGACTAGGCTAATTACATCCTCAAAATTTCCATAGATACCCAGTCGTTCTGCAAGTGTAAGTATACCGTGGTATTCATCGTGTTACACGCAATTACTGTACCATTTGCATGCAGGGACGGGAAACCAGGTGGACAGGAAGTGACGGAAAGGTTCCAAGTACATTGGGGAACGTACTTGGCTTCCGCTAAAGATTACATTTTCGTCCACATGGATGGTCGAGGAAGTGGGTACAGTGGAGAAAAATTGTCCAGAATGGTTTACAAGCGACTTGGTAGTTACGAAGCCGAAGATCGAATGGAATTAATCAGGTAGTTAGTGTTTAATTATATAATTACTCTAAGTGTAATGAAAGTATTTTCAATGAAACGTGTCACCATGGATATGTATATATATTGAAGTAATATGGATTACCAACTAGGCCAAAAAGCTGGCCACCAAATGTACGTTACACCCGCGGACGTGAGACGACTGTAAATTGAGGCGGAAATAGCTAGGTCACGTGGGAAAGAGGAAATATTTATCTCTCCGGAGAATCCAGAGTGGTGGGTTTGAAATTTTGCCCATGCGCAGAGGGAGAAAATACGAATTTCTCTCTCACTCACAAGTTTATGGTTGGGGGCTTGGAAGTCGTATTATTTCTATGCTGAACGGGCGCTTAAACGAAATGACTTGTGGAACGTTAAGAGATGGGGGATCCATAATATGATAGTATTTATACATATCCATGATGCCACTATGCGCGGATCTAAAACAATGTCTTCTTTCTTGGTCCATGATTGACCAAATATACTGCTCATGAATTAGTTTCAAATTAGCTTTCAGTCAATATTTCTTGACACATGATTATAAATTCTTATTTGTGATTGGTTATCTTTAAAGGTACTTGGGGGAAGATTACCAGTTTGTGGACAAGAAACGAACGGCTATTTTCGGATGGGGTTATGGCGGATTTGTCTCCGCTCTATCATTAACTACGCAAGAAAAATGGTTTTCCTGCGGCATTCTTATTGCTCCAATTATTAACTTGAGATTGTACGACTCGTTCTTCACCGAACGTTATATGGGTACCCCCACTCTGGCCGATGATTACGTCAGTTACAATCGCGCCGACGTCAGCAGGAGAGCGGCCAACTTTAAGGGCAAAAGGCTACTGATTATTCACGGAACCGCGGACCAAGATGTTCACGCTCAACATTCCATGTCGCTTATGAGGGCTTTGGCTAGAAACAATATAACTTACCGATCTCAGGTAAGGACTATTTGGTTTCACTGTGACATTAAAAGATTTCTACTTATTGTTGTATTTAACTGTTTAAATTCCCTGAATTAAGAACTTTCAAATTGCAATATTACCTGCATAGTGAAACATTCAGGAAATACCTTCGTGTGGTTTTGAAGTTCAAATAAATTTGAGATTTCATGGATTATTTTAAATTAGCACCTCCAACCAATCGCTTAACGCTCTGCCTTCCTGTTAACTAAATATTCGTACCCTTTTATGAATTCTCGTGCTCGACATATTGCGTGCTACGGAGAAATTTTGATTACAAAAATGCAGGGCGTTACGTGATTGGTCGTAAACTTGTGCTACTTTCAGATATTCCATGAATCTCAAACGAATTTGAATTTAAAATTATTCGAAGGTATTTTCTGAATGTTTCATTATGCAGATTGGTCTTATAATGTATTTCAGAAAGATTTTTAGTTTGCACTCTTTAGAGGTAGAAACGTGCTGTTCCGTCCCCTAGCGGCTGGGCACCTTTCCCCTTTCTTCCCCATTTATTTTTTCTTTTTGGTAAAACCTTTTTGGCCACGCAAAAGTGTAATATGGCCGGGGCCATCTTGTTTATCTTTAGTTGTATCCCGACGAAGATCACGATCTGTCACACGTCCGTGGACATTTCTACTTAACTTTGGATGAATTTTTGGATGAATGTTTCGAGTTGCAAATACAAGAACTCGATGTGGGTTTAAAGAAACTGAGAGAAACGCGTCATATAATTCCAATGGACTAAATTTTCGGTTTTTTCAATACACTATGTAAATATTTCAATACATTTTATTCCATTCCGGTTTTTTACATATCACTAATTATGTTATTTATTGTTAAATATATCGCGTTTGCAAGTTCAAATTCCAATCATTAAATGTTAATTTTTCGTTAAATCAATATTCATTTATTTCAACAACAAAAAATATTACAAAAGTTATTTTCAAAGATGAAAAATATTACAATATATCATTGCGATAATTATTTTGGTTTTCAGTTGTAGCGAAAAACGTGGATGTTGACGACGTTGTAAAGTTTGAGTAAGGTTTAGTTATAAGCATATTTTCGTTGTTGTTACGAATGCGAGAGTGAGTGCGCTAAGCTTACTCTAAATGGGGACTAATAATTTGTTTAGGAAAGTAAACAGTTGGTTGATGTTTAATATTTTTAACTTATATGGTTAGGTATCGCAAATTGACGAACGGTGACCATTGGGAGAAGACGAAATGCAGTTGTGACGCTCAAAAGTGAGACAATAAAATGTATAATTATCATTCTTTCACCGCTTTCAGTTGTGAAGCGACGTCATACAGACGGATGATTAATTTTGGTGTATTTTGGTGTCCCTTGGTGTACAAATGATCGTTATCTTTAGGAAACGGATCGAAGGGTCGTTGACGGAGCCAATTTCAGTTCCGGTTTTCAATTTTTAATTGGTATTGAATATTATTATTATTAAGCCAAACTTACTCTAAATTTGGACTTTTGACTAAAACTTGTTTAGGAAAGTAAACGTTTGGTTATTTTTGCTGAACGTTTAACGAGGCTTCGTAAGTAGCAGTAAGGTATCGAAAACTAACGAACGGTGTCTGATGGGCGAAGATGAAACGCAGCTTTGAAGCGCAAAACTCAAAAGTGAAAAGAGACTATGTGTAACTAAATACATCAGTTTCAATTGTGAACTGACTCGAGCAGACGGATGAATCATTTTTGGTGTCTTTGATTTCAGGTGATCGTTCGCTTTACAATAGGAGCAGAGCATCTTTGACGAATGAACATTAGTTGACTTGTAAATATTAAAACTTTTGATGTCCATGGTATTTTAAACAATAAGACTAAAGAGCCTTTATCAATCAAGATTGATAAAGGCTCACGAGCCGAAAGCTCTCTGTATTTGTTCAGGGATTATTTACACCCAAATAAATAGTTTTGATTTATATCCATGTTGATTCTCTTTATTTTTAAAATTAGTCTTATTAGTTGACTTGATTAGAGTCGATTGAAAAGAAAACGTTGGCGATAGGAAATGATAGAAAGAATCGGGAAAAGAAATATATTGGAATGGAGAGGTTTATGTCAATGTTTGTTGGTAGTGTGTGCATTATTGTTATTATTATTGAGCAAGCATCAGCTTTGTGTGTATAGTTGGGTCTCATTATTGATATTATAATGAAATAAGTGTATTTGTTGCGAGGTATATAATATGTATATTTGACAGTTTATAATCAATTGTGTAAAAATGAAATTTATACAGCGTTATATATGAAATTTGTAAAAAAATAAATTGTAAAAATGGATTATTAATAATAGTAGGAGATGAAGGTTATGAACACGCAATTACGATTGCATGGCGGCTTAAATGAATTTGAACAGCATCTAAGATAAGTCAAAATTTTGTAAGTTGTGTGAATAAAAGTATTTTATCGCAGTGTAAATTAATCTAGGTGGAGGGAAGGGATATTTATTATCAATAATTTATCTGGCGTAATATGTACTAACAAAATATTGATATACTTTTGCTTAGGTGTAAGAAAGAAATTAGGACGAGTGGGCTGTTAACGTAATGCAAAGGAAGTTATGAATGAAGAAGTGGATTCGATCATGTGTTCTCGAAAATGGGATGAAGGTAAGGTAGAAGATTGCAAACGCCTTAAACAAAATCCAAGGGAACGTCTCGATTTTGGTAGGAGACGGAAGGCTTTAGCAAAATGTTGCTGAAGTGAGTTGCGGTAGAGAAAGGGTGGAAATATGTTTTTATTAAATAAGGAAAGCGGCTGGATTGGGTTAGTTTTGGATTCGGTCGGCTATGGCATTTACACTTTCCCTATTCATTTGGTGGAGTTGGAAGCCAGCTTTAATTTTGACCATAAGTTTATAAGCTATATGTTACAAATATGACACCACCCGTTTTGTAATTCAAGAGACGTACTGAGACTTAGTTCGAGAACGACGTGAGTAATGGATAAACGGCCCGGGAAAGGGGGAGGGAGCTCGCGAGGGAGGGCCCGGGAAAAGGGGAGGGAGCTGCTGTGTCTAAGCTGTTTTATTGTGTGTTTATGCTGTTTTATTCTGTGTTTGTGCTGTTATATTGTGTTTTCATGCTGTTTAATGAGTGTTCATGCTGTTTTTATGTTGTTTTATGCTATTGTACTGTGTTTTATGCTGTTTTATTGTGTTCTATGCTGTTTCTTTGTGTTTTATGCTGTTTAATTGTGTTTTTATGCTGTTAAGTATGTGTCTATGTGGTTTATTGTGTATTTTTGCTCTTTTATTGTGTCTTTAAGGTGTTTTATTGTGATTTATGCTGTTTTATTGTGATTTATGCTATTTTATTGTTTTTTTCTGCTGTTTTATTGTGTTTTATGTCGTTTTAATGTGTTTTAATACTGTTTTAATGTGTTTTAATACTGTTTTAATGTGTTTTAATACTGTTTTAATGTGTTTTAGTACTGTTTTAATGTGTTTTAATACTGTTTTAATGTGTTTTAATACTGTTTTAATGTGTTTTTATACTGTTTTAATGTGTTTTAGTACTGTTTTAATGTGTTTTAATACTGTTTTAATGTGTTTTAATACTGTTTTAATGTGTTTTTATACTGTTTTAATGTGTTTTAATACTGTTTTAATGTGTTTTATGTTGTGTTACTGTGTTTTTTTGTCGTTTTATTGTGGTTTATGGTGTTCTTTGCTATTTTATTTTGTTTTATGCTGTCTTTTTGTGTTTTATGCTCTTTTATTGTGTTTTATGCTGTTTTATTGTATGTCTAAGCTGTTTTATTGTGATATATGCAGATTTATTGTGTTTTTATGCTGTTTTATGTGTTTTTGAGCTGTTTTATTGTGTTTTTATGCTGTTTTATGTGTTATTGAGCTGTTTTATTGTAATTTGTGCTGTTTTATTAAGTCCTATGCTTTTTTATTGTGGTTTATGCTGTTTAAATTTTGTTTTTATGCTGTTTTATTGTGTTTTTATGCAGTTTTATTCTGTATTTAAGCTGTTTTATTGTTTTTAAACGGTTTTATTGTGTGTCTAAGCTGTTTTATTGTGTTTGGGCTAAAATATTCTATAAAAGTTATGATATTAGTTAGAAATCTCTGCGTTATTCCACAGTTAAAAAATATGTTTATATTCCCTTTCTTTTTCTCAGAGAATGGACATTTAGGACTAAGGTTGTACAATCTTGAAGCTAAAACTGGTACCGTTATATTACCTATAGCTATTTTCCACAGATTACTATTTTCCTTGGAGAAAAAACACGGGTACCATACAGGATTTAGCTTAAAATTTAAATTATTTGGTTTCTCAAATATCGCTAAAAATCTGTATCTTAGTTGTTCGGATTGTGGGTTAGTTAATTCTTTAAACTAACAAGAGAGATGGTTTCGAGTACGCGTCGAGTCTTACACCTCTCAGGATATTAAAGGGGCTGTCCGAACCGTGGGGAAAACGACGGTCATCCTCACAGAACTTAGCTTTGCGGTTGGGTATAAAAGAAGAAGGGGGAGGGTCGAACAGTCCCTTTAACTTATGATATTTGTTACTGAGTTTCAGTTTAAAATTAAATTGCTAATTAAAGCATTCCAAGTATTAATACTAGTGTTTATGACGATAATGAGTTAAAAATGAACTTTTCTAATTTCAAAGAAAAATACAACCATCTGCAGCATCATGAGCTTATTGACGTCTTCTTCCCAGTGCCAAGCAGAGGGGACGGGGTCGACGCCATTCAGTGTAAAAGGAGGGCTTCTCATATCACACGACGCGAGCAAGTTTCAACGAAGTTTACTTTTTGTTTTTATATCTATATACTTTTGTTTATACTTCATAAATGTACTATAGAATAAATAAATTGTTCGTCGATTTAATGAATGTCATTTTTTATTCCTTTTCTTGTCAATTAAGTTACAGGCATATATAGGTTTTTAAAGTGGATTAATTAGATAAAAATGGATTGGGAATATGGGTTAAGAGGTTCCCGGTAATCACTTTAGCACTGTTAAAAGCAGCGCGTCGAGGGGCTATTCACTAATGAAAATTTTCTTTTATCGCTGATTTTTATTTACGCTTTAAAAAAGGATAGGAATTCATTGGTGATTTAAAATTGATGGGGATTAATGCTTGCGTCTGGATTACGAGTAATCATCGAGGGGCTACTCACTAAAAACTTGTTAGCGATTTTAAACGGGATTGGGATTGTGGGAAACTTAGGGGCTACGTGTTGTTATTATTTTACTAGTTTATGAACGGATATTATTATTATTATTATTATTATTATTATTAAAAACATGATAAAATTCTGCTAGAAATTCGTGTAAGCAATAGATAGCTCATAAATTTCCGCTAGGGGCGCTGTATACGTAGTTACGTATTTACTGACATCTAAAACATGATAAAATTCTGCTAGAAATTCGTGTAAGCATAGATAGCTCATAAATTGCCGCTAGGGGCGCTGTATACGTCGTTACATATTTACTGACATCTAATACATGAAGAAATTTGCCGCTAGGGGCGCTGTATACGTTGTTACGTATTTACTGACATCTAATACATGAAGAAATTTGCCGCTAGGGGCGCTGTCTATAATATTATATAGGCCTAACGGTGTGTTCTCTTATTTGAATTAGCGCCCACGTCACACTTCGAAGCGCCCCCAACGGCGGAATTTATTATAAAACTCGGACGCCACTTGTCCAGGTTTTTTTTCTCTCTGCGCCGGCGACCAGTCAACATCGTTCCTTGATCAGCTCCTTGATCAGCTCCTCGTAATCCTGACTTTCGAAGGCAGTATTGGATGGAAAGCCACGTTTTACGCCGATGTTGGGACGTGACTCTAAGCTCTCCGCCATTGAATGTCCATTAGAACGTTGAAATCAACGCGAAATGTTAAGCCTAGTACGGTATGTGTAAGTCTTTCAATAATCCAAAGCCACCCAGCTAGCATTTTATTATTTTATTTAATTTTAAAGTTTAAATTATTTAGGTAGAGTTAATTGTTAGTTAATTATGTTTATTTATTGAAAATTAACTACAATATGAAGAAATTTCCAGACACGAGGTCAGTTAGACAAGGCTTAATTTATAAATCAAGTACTTGGGCTCATATTAGAGAAAATTAAATTCCTTATCTATTTTAAATAATAAACCTCGACTGTTTGCAAATTAGGTCTCATTTAACGGCGCGAAACTACATTACCTAAATGAGTAACGTATGGTTTAACGGGGCCAGATTAGGTTGCACTAGGCTAGGCTAAACCTTTTATAAAAATTTATCCGGGCCTGGCACTAAAATCTACGTTTTTACTTTATGCCGTCGTTTTAGTTTAAATTAACGAGGGTATTTTAGAATTATTACGCGTAAATTTTAGATTTGAGATTCTAAAATTTCATTCGTTGCAGTATTTAATTATTTTAGATAATGAACCACGGTCTATTTAATAAATTAAACGGTTTAAATTAATTAGGGTTAACTGTTAATAAGTTGTCATTAATTATGGAGATTAAGTCAATTTAATAATTTTAAAATGAGCCACGAACGCGAAGTTAAGGCTTGAGATTATTAAATTATATTTACGGGAATATTTCACGTAGTTTTTTCTTACATTTTTTTAATCTTTGGTATTGTTTCCGTGAGTTATTACTTATTATTTTGTTAGGACCTTAAGTAGCCGTTTAATTCTGATATGGAAATTGCCCAATATTTAGTGCAATTCTTACATTCTATTTATGGGAATATTTTACTTGGTTTTTTTCTTAAATTATTATTTTACTAGGCCCTTGAAGTAGCCCTTAATTCTGATTTAGCTTAATATTAGTATGATTTTTAAATTTTGTTTTTGGGAATATTTTAAAAAGATTTTCTTCAATAATTAACGGAAACAAAACCATAGCTTAAAATTATTTTTTGTTAGGCCCCTCAAATTCTTATTAATATTTGTTATAAATATATTTTCATTTTTAGACGCGATGACGTTCTTGGATATTCTGTTGCTGGTCATTCGGAGAAGTTTCCTGGCAGATGATTTCAACCTTTGTTAGAGACGCTCATTCCAGATGGCATCTTCCTTGGATTTGGGATACAAGATGTTTCCAACCTGTGGTGGCCATGCAATCATTCTCTACAAAGATGCGATGAACATCAACGATCTTGAAAATTCAAATTACTACTACTTAATTTCTTTTTACACGTACAAACTTCAATTTACGGGACACTTTATTTTATTTTTTGTTGAAAATTTTTGTAAACACCTTATTTTTTTCCTTTTTGTTCAATAAATTATGTCTTGAACCACTTTTTTTGTTTTCTTAAAAATTATTTGATTAAGAGGGAAGGTTTGAATTTTTTAGCTCTAAACAGATAGCCTATTTTTTGAGGACCCTATTTTAAGCTTCTTTTAGCTTATATCAAAAATAAAACGATCAAATTGTTTTAAAAAGGAAAAAAACAAGCTTAAATTGTTTTAAAAAGTAAAAAAAAGCCTAAAAAAAGGTCCCAAAATACTACAAGTCCAGACCCTAAAAAATTCAAGCCATCCCCAATATCGAAACTTTTTTAAGAAAACAAAGAACGTGAGGCAAGGTAAAATTTTTTATTGAGAAAAAAACAATTAAGGTGTTTACAAAAATTTTCTACAAAAAAAAATTTAAAGCGTTCCATAAATCAAAATTTCACCGCGCAAAATTAAATGGGGTAGGCTAGTTACCGATTAAATGTAAGAATAAAATTAAGTTAATTGGCGGAAAAACTTCACGGTCCAATCAGTTTGAAGGCCTCGTGTTTCGCAAATCCAAGAAAGATGTCATCTGGATTGGGGGTCCTTAACATCGGATGAACTTCCAAGTCTATTTGATAACTTCTCTGAATGACCAGCAACAGCTTATCCAAGAAAATCATTCGCATCTATAAATTAAAATAAATTAATTACAAATATTAAGGCAATGCCTAATTTTAAAATAAGTGCTACTTTAAGCCTAACAAAATAATAATTTACCGAAATAATCCCATATATTTAAATAATTAACGAAATAATGGCGATAAATTGCTAAGAATTTTTTTTAATAATCTAAGTTAAATTTCTTAAGCCTTGTTCAAATGTCTTAACCTCGTGGTCGTGGTTTATTTAATTGTAATTCAAAATTATTATTTAATAGTCTGAATTTACGTAAATAATAATAATTAACTGCCTGTTTCATTAAAACTACTTAATTTATTAAGACAATAAGCTATTTAAAAAAGGCTTACATTTGCTGCGCATTAACAAGTTTGTTCATTCCAACATGACCTCGCTGAATCGATTCCACAAGAACATTCAATGGCGGAAAAGAGCTCTAGATTCTGGATTTATTCCTTGACGGCGAAAAGAAAAATGGCTGATCGTCGGCGAAAGGCCTGATTTCCAAGTGCTGAGCAGGAAACGATCTTGACTCCACGATGCCAATCAAAGAAAGAAATTTCGGTCGGTTACTCTGGAACAAAGTTCTCTCCCGCAAGATTTACACCCTCAAGACGTTAAAAGCAGACGACACTAATTGGTGTAAATTCAACTAAGTAATAATACCGTTTTTCCGTTGGCCTATTCCATGGAGTAATTTTCATGGAGCGAGAAGGAAACTTTCTTTAAAATTCCATAAAATTTGGTGACTCCTACAATAATGCTCCATACCTTCCATTGTCCTTTTCCATGGAGTAATTTCCTTGGAGCGAAAGTAATTTTCGCTCCAAGGAAATTACTCCATGGAGGTATGGAGCAATATTATAAGAGACACCAAATTTTAGGGAAACTTTCATTTTCGCTCCATAAAAATTACTCCATGGAAAAGGACAATGGAAGGTATGGAGCATTATTGTAGGAGTCACCATATTTTATGGAATTTTAAAGAAAGTTTCCTTCTCGCTCCATGAAAATTACTCCATGGAATAGGCCAACGGAAAAACGGTATTATTACTAATGGCGTTTTCCTTTGGGCCAGTTTTCCGTTGCTGCCTCAGGCGGCAAAAAATCCGAATTTGACGCTATGCTGCTACCGGATCAAACAAATTATTGACAATCGCAAATGTCAATGGAACATTCCCATGAAAGTGACAAATTTTTTCATTGTCCAATGGAACACTCTTTTCGTCTGACTTAGGTAGGAAATAGCTGTGCTCAGGAGAAGCTAGGTATTATACTAGTAAACGCTGCGTACTCCATTGGTAGGGTGTAAAATTCGAATCATGAACCGATAAATGCAAGTTTGCCATGTAAATCCATTGGTGTTACGATCACGTGATCGTGACGACACAATAAATGTTGTAGTATGCATATTCCATTGGAAAAATGTCACATTCCCATCGCCCTAATTGCCGGAACAAAATCGTGAAAGCCGAATTTCCCTTCCGAAAAGTAGTTTAGTTCAGTTCTACTCAATTTGGAGCTTGCGCAGTGCCGTTCTTTGATCATTTTTAATGCACTTTGCCACACCCACTTTGCTTTTCGACCTTTGGGATATCCAACTGGGCCTAGGCTTTACCAACGCCATCTACATTTTTTCTAGGGACATGAATATGCCTGATAATTTCACGATCGCTCCGCGTTGATTACATCACTACTTAGCATGCCGACGTTCGAGCAGACGATAATTATGAAACGATAGCCCATGAAATTGTATTCCAATGGACTTTTTAAGCGCCATGTTTCGAATTATTATTGCCGTGTTGGCAAGTCAGTAGTGCTGGCATGGCGCTGGGAGTTCAAGGCTAATTTTACCAATGGAGCACGCACAGCGTCTCATCACTACTGAGCTTAAACCATTGGAATACGCAAAGGTTTTTCGAGCGCCTCCGGCAGTAAAAAATCTGACCAAAGGAAAACGCCATTAGTTGAATTTACACCAATTAGTGTCGTCTGCTTTTAACGTCTTGAGGGTGTAAATCTTGCGGGAGAGAACTTTGTTCCAGAGTAACCGACCGAAATTTCTTTCTTTGATTGGCATCGTGGAGTCAAGATCGTTTCCTGCTCAGCACTTGGAAATCAGGCCTTTCGCCGACGATCAGCCATTTTTCTTTTCGCCGTCAAGGAATAAATCCAGAATCTAGAGCTCTTTTCCGCCATTGAATGTTCTTGTGGAATCGATTCAGCGAGGTCATGTTGGAATGAACAAACTTGTTAATGCGCAGCAAATGTAAGCCTTTTTTAAATAGCTTATTGTCTTAATAAATTAAGTAGTTTTAATGAAACAGGCAGTTAATTATTATTATTTACGTAAATTCAGACTATTAAATAATAATTTTGAATTACAATTAAATAAACCACGACCACGAGGTTAAGACATTTGAACAAGGCTTAAGAAATTTAACTTAGATTATTAAAAAAAGTTCTTAGCAATTTATCGCCATTATTTCGTTAATTATTTAAATATATGGGATTATTTCGGTAAATTATTATTTTGTTAGGCTTAAAGTAGCACTTATTTTAAAATTAGGCATTGCCTTAATATTTGTAATTAATTTATTTTAATTTATAGACGCGAATGATTTTCTTGGATAAGCTGTTGCTGCCTTGCTGGTCATTCAGAGAAGTTATCAAATAGACTTGGAAGTTCATCCGATGTTAAGGACCCCCAATCCAGATGACATCTTTCTTGGATTTGCGAAACACGAGGCCTTCAAACTGATTGGACCGTGAAGTTTTTCCGCCAATTAACTTAATTTTATTCTTACATTTAATCGGTAACTAGCCTACCCCATTTAATTTTGCGCGGTGAAATTTTGATTTATGGAACGCTGTAAATTTTTTTTGTAGAAAATTTTTGTAAACACCTTAATTGTTTTTTTCTCAATAAAAAAATTTTACCTTGCCTCACGTTCTTTGTTTTCTTAAAAAAGTTTCGATATTGGGGATGGCTTGAAATTTTTAGGGTCTGGACTTAGGGTAGTATTTTGGGACCCTTTTTTAGGCTTTTTTTTTACTTTTTGAAACAATTTATGCTTGTTTTTTTTCCTTTTTAAAACAATTTGATCGTTTTATTTTTGATATAAGCTAAAAGAAGCTTAAAATATGGTCCTCAAAATAGGCTATTTGTTTAGAGCTAAAAAATTCAAACCTTCCCTCTTAATCAAATAATTTTTAAGAAAACAAAAAAAGTGGTTCAAGACATAATTTATTGAACAAAAAGGAAAAAAATAAGGTGTTTACAAAAATTTTCAACAAAAAATAAAATAAAGTGTCCCGTAAATTGAAGTTTGAACGTGTAAAAAGAAATTAAGTAGTAGTAATTTGAATTTTCTAGATCGTTGATGTTCATCGCATCTTTGTAGAGAATGATTGCATGGCCACCACAGGTTGGAAACATCTTGTATCCCAAATCCAAGGAAGATGTGATCTGGAATGAGCGTCTCTAACAAAGGTTGAAATCATCTGCCAGGAAACTTCTCCGAATGACCAGCAACAGAATATCCAAGAACGTCATCGCGTCTGAAAATGAAAATATATTTTTAACAAATATTAATAAGAATTTGAGGGGCCTAACAAAAAATAATTTTAAGCTATGGTTTTGTTTCCGTTAATTATTGAAGAAAATCTTTTTAAAATATTCCCAAAAACAAAATTTAAAAATCATACTAATATTAAGCTAAATCAAATTTAAGGGCTACTTCAAGGGCCTAGTAAAATAATAATTTAAGAAAAAAACCAAGTAAAATATTCCCATAAATAGAATGTAAGAATTGCACTAAATATTGGGCAATTTCCATATCAGAATTAAACGGCTACTTAAGGTCCTAACAAAATAATAAGTAATAACTCATGGAAACAATACCAAAGATTAAAAAAATGTAAGAAAAAACTACGTGAAATATTCCAGTAAATGGCTGTTCTTCAATAACTGGGGCAACTAGAAAATTATTAAGCTAATATACTAACGTAGATAATAGTATGGACTGTGTTCAGATCTATGCAACATTGTACTAACAATAGTATTTGGACATAACGTTAACAAAGTTAATTTTGTCTGTTTTTCATCGAATAAAATGAAAATGTGGGGAATATTTTTTGATAATTCGAGGCAGAATGTAATTCTGTAGCTAGTAAAGACAATTGTAACTCAATATAACGATAATTTTGGTTAATTTTTGCATTTCAAAATGAATTTGATCCTATCTTAGCTAGACAAAAATGGATATATATACTAAGCCAAATCATCTCCACGTCACCGAGCTCAGTATCCTAAGCTTGGAGCAGGTAAATGCTGCTGCCTCGAAATCGAGGCTTTAACGGTCTGGAGTGGACCGAAAGTTAATTACACACTTAAATTATGCATACATTTAAGATTAATGGAATAGTCAGATTTCATTACATGGCCTCTTTATTTCAGGGTTATTAGGGTCATACACATTTAAGAAAGTGAAATAACACTTCATCTCCACTTGCTGCACGGCGCCATAAATACTCGCATAGGTGCATGTTCAAGTCCTTGGTTTGAACACTTCTTCGACAAATACTAGCTTTTCCAAAATATTGTGCTATTAATTAACTGCTACCTTTTCCTAAATATTCTCCTTTTAACTAGCTGCTACCTTTTCCTAAATATTCTCCTTTTAATTAGCTGCCACCTTTTCCAAAACATTCTCCTACTAATTAGCTGCCACCTTTTCCAAAATATTGTCCTAAAATTTAGCTTTCACCTTTTACAAAATATTCTCCTATTAATTAGCTGCAACCTTTTCCAAAATATTCTCCTATTAATTAGCTGCCACCTTTTCCAAAATATTCTCCTATTAATTAGCTGCCACCTTTTCCAAAATATTCTCCTATTAATTAGCTGCCACCTTTTCCAAAATATTCTCCTATTAATTAGCTGCCACCTTTTCCAAAACATTCTCCTAATAGTTAGCTGACATCTTTTTCAAACTATTCTCAAATTACTTAGCTGACACCTTTTCCAAAATATAATTGCAAATAAATTGTTCGTGATAAGAGGCGGGCTTTTAATACTCATAAATAATCATCTTACCTCCAAACAACGTTGGGTTGGGCTAGGTTAGGATAGATAGGCAGTGTATTTAACTTTCGATTTTAAATGTGTTTGACCCTAATAACCCTGAAAAAAAAGAGGCCATGTAATGAATTCTGACTATTCCACTAATCTTAAATGTAGGCATAATTGAAGTGTGTTATTAACTTTCGGTCCACTCCAGACCGTTAAAGCCACGATTTCGAAGCAGCAGGATTTACCTGCTCCAAGCTTAGGATACTGAGCTCGGTGCCGTGGAGATGATTTGGCTTAGTATATATATCCATTTTGGTCTAGCTAAGTTAGGATAAAAACACATTTTGAAATGCAAAAATTAACCAAAATTATCGTAATATTGAGTTAAAATTGTCTTTACTGGCTACAGAATTACACTCTGCCTCGAATTATCAAAAATATTCCCCACATTTTCATATTATTCGATGGAAAACAGACAAAATTAACTTTGTTAACGTTATGTCCAAATACTATTGTTAGTACAATGTTGCATAGATCTGAACACAGTCCATACTATTATCTACGTGATCATTTTAGCTGCATAATTTTCTACTTGCCCCAGTTACTAAAGAAACCCCCAGTAAATATAATTTAATAATCTCAAGCCTTAACTTCGCGTTCGTGGCTCATTTTAAAATTATTAAATTGACTTAATCTCCATAATTAATGATAACTTATTAACAGTTAACCCTAATTAATTTAAACCGTTTAATTTATTAAATAGACCGTAGTTCATTATCTAAAATAATTAAATACTGCAACGAATGAAATTTTAGAATCTCAAATCTAAAATTTACGCGTAATAATTCTAAAATACCCTCGTTAATTTAAACTAAAACGACGGCATAAAGTAAAAACGTAGATTTTAGTGCCAGGCCCGGATAAATTTTTATAAAAGGTTTAGCCTAGCCTAGTGCAACCTAATCTGGCCCCGTTAAACCATACGTTACTCATTTAGGTAATGTAGTTTCGCGCCGTTAAATGAGACCTAATTTGCAAACAGTCGAGGTTTATTATTTAAAATAGATAAGGAATTTAATTTTCTCTAATATGAGCCCAAGTACTTGATTTATAAATTAAGCCTTGTCTAACTGACCTCGTGTCTGGAAATTTCTTCATATTGTAGTTAATTTTCAATAACATAATTAACTAACAATTAACTCTACCTAAATAATTTAAACTTTAAAATTAAGTAAAATAATAAAATGCTAGCTGGGTGGCTTTGGATTATTGAAAGACTTACACATACCGTACTAGGCTTAACATTTCGCGTTGATTTCAACGTTCTAATGGACATTCAATGGCGGAGAGCTTAGAGTCACGTCCCAACATCGGCGTAAAACGTGGCTTTCCATCCAATACTGCCTTCGAAAGTCAGGATTACGAGGAGCTGATCAAGGAGCTGATCAAGGAACGATGTTGACTGGTCGCCGGCGCAGAGAGAAAAGAAACGTGGATAAGTGGCGTCCGAGTTTTATAATAAATTCCGCCGTTGGGGGCGCTTCGAAGTGTGACGTGGGCGCTAATTCAAATAAGAGAACACACCGTTAGGCCTATATAATATTATAGACAGCGCCCCTAGCGGCAAATTTCTTCATGTATTAGATGTCAGTAAATACGTAACAACGTATACAGCGCCCCTAGCGGCAAATTTCTTCATGTATTAGATGTCAGTAAATACGTAACTACGTATATAGCGCCCCAAGCGGCAATTTATGAACTATCTATGCTTCACGAATGTCTAGCAGAATTTTATCATGTTTTAGATGTCAGTAAATACGTAACTACGTATACAGCGCCCCTACCGGCAATTTATGAGCTATCTATGCTTACACGAATGTCTAGCAGAATTTTATCATGTTTTAGATGTCAGTAAATACGTAACTACGTATACAGCGCCCCTAGCGGCAATTTATGAGCTATCTATGCTTACACGAATGTCTAGCAGAATTTTATCATGTTTTAGGTGTCAGTAAATACGTAACTACGTATACAGCGCCCCTAGCGGAAATTTATGAGCTATCTATTGCTTACACGAATTTCTAGCAGAATTTTATCATGTTTTTAATAATAATAATAATAATAATAATAATAATAATATCCGTTCATAAACTAGTAAAATAATAACAACACGTAGCCCCTAAGTTTCCCACAATCCCAATCCCGTTTAAAATCGCTAACAAGTTTTTAGTGAGTAGCCCCTCGATGATTACTCGTAATCCAGACGCAAGCATTAATCCCCATCAATTTTAAATCACCAATGAATTCCTATCCTTTTTTAAAGCGTAAATAAAAATCAGCCATAAAAGAAAATTTTCATTAGTGAATAGCCCCTCGACGCGCTGCCTTTAACAGTGCTAAAGTGATTACCGGGAACCTCTTAACCCATATTCTCAATCCATTTTTATCTAATTAATCCACTTTAAAAACCTATATATGCCTGTAACTTAATTGACAAGAAAAGGAATAAAAAATGACATTCATTAAATCGACGAACAATTTATTTATTCTACAGTACATTTATGAAGTATAAACAAAAGTATATAGATATAAAAACAAAAAGTAAACCTCGTTGAAACTTGCTCGCGTCGTGTGATATGAGAAGCCCTCCTTTTACACTGAATGGCGTCGACCCCATCCCCTCTGGTTGGCACTGGGAAGAAGACGTCAATAAGCTCATGATGCAGCAGATGGTTGTATTTTTCTTTGAAATTAGAAAAGTTCATTTTTAACTCATTATCGTCATAAACACTAGTATTAATACTTGGAATGCTTTAATTAGCAATTTAATTTTAAACTGAAACTCAGTAACAAATATCAGAAGTTAAAGGGGCTGTTCGACCTTCCCCCCCCCCTCCTTTTTTACCCAACCGCAAAACTAAGTTCTGTGAGGAAGACCGCCGTTTGCCCCACGGTTCGGACAGCCCCTTTAATATCCTGAGAGGTGTAAGACTCGACGCGTACTCGAAACCATCTCTCTTGTTAGTTTAAAGAATTAACTAACCCACAATCCGAACAACTAAGATACAGATTTTTAGCGATATTTGAGAAACCAAATAATTTAAATTTTAAGCTAAATCCCTTATGGTACCCGTGTTTTTTCCCGAAGGAAAATAGTAATCTGTGGAAAATAGCTATAGGTAATATAACGCTACCAGTTTTAGCTTCAAGATTGTACAACCTTATTCCAAAATGTCCATTCTCTGAGAAAAAGATAGGGAATATTAAACATATTTTTTAACTGTGGAATAACGCAGAGATTTCTAACTAATATAGAATATTTTAGCCCAAACACAATAAAACAGCATAAGACACAATAAAAAAGCATAAAACACAATACAACAGCATAAAACACAATAAGACAGCATGAAACAAAATAAAATAGCAAAGAACACAATAGAACAGCAAAGAACACCATAAACCACAATAAAACGACATACAAACACAATAACACATCATAAAACACATTAAAACAGCATAAAATACAATTAAACAACATAAATACATATTAAACAGCATAAACACACATTAAACAGCATAGAGCACAATAAAAAAGCAATAAAAAAATAAAACAGCATAAAACACAATAAAACACCTTAAACACACAATAAAACACCTTAAACACACAATAAAACAGCATAAAAACACAATAAAACTGAATAAAACAAAATAAAACAGCACAAAACTCAATAAAACATCTTAAACACACAATAAAACAGCACAAAACACAATAAAACAGCACAAAACAAAATAAAACAGCTCAAAAACACATAAAACAGCATAAAAACACAATAAAACAGCTCAAAAAGACATAAAACACCATAAAACTGAATAAAACTGAATAAAACAGCACAAAACTCAATAAAACATCTTAAACACACAATAAAACAGCACAAAACACAATAAAACAGCTCAAAAAGACATAAAACAGCATAAAAACACAATAAAACTGAATAAAACAGCACAAAACTCAATAAAACATCTTAAACACACAATAAAACAGCACAAAACACAATACAACAGCTCAAAAACACATAAAACAGCATAAAAACACAGCTTCTGGTGATAAAAGTGGTAAAAATGTTTTAATGAGTATGACTTTTCCCATCACACGAATGACAAGCTACTAAATATAATACAAAGAGGATTTTGGCGCCTAAATTTAATTCAAAAAGCTGAAAGATAAAACATGTGAAATTGAAATTTGGAAAGTGGCAAAGTATGTCCAAAAATTATATCATTTTAGTGATTTCTACCATATCATATTAGTGATTTCTACAATATCATTTTAGTGATTTCTACTATATGATATTAGTGATTTCTACAATATCATATTAGTAGTGATTTCTACAATATCATATTAGTAGTGATTTCTACAATATCATATTAGCGTTTTTTACTATATCATATTAGTGATTTCTACTATTTCATATTATTGATTTTTAATTTTCATATTATTGATTTTTAATTTTCATTTATATAACGCAATGTTGGATTTGGACATCCAGAGAATTCTGGTGATTTCCTATTGAAGATGTAAGCCCCTGCATTGGTTATTCGAATTGTTTCTCCGATTTCAATCAGAGGCCATTGCCGTTCGACGATCCAATCCCTTGGGTCGCAAGTCGGTCCCCATAAAACAGTCTTTTCAACTATTGGACCCTTTGAACGCCTTGGCTAAAATTTGCAAAAGGTGTTGAAAACGGAACTGGTAATATTTACTTAAATGAACGAATTTGTTACCTCTATAATTTCAACTTCAGCGGAATACCAATCAAGCATATCTTTAGTAACGCAACTAAATATTCCGCAGTTAAGAAATACGTCTGGAAAAAAGAAATTGTTCGGTGAAACAAATCGAAAACCATACCCTTTAAAAGTTAGGCCTAAATACCTTGGTGTTTAAAATTTCTTTGACGGACTCCAATAACTTTGGCGATGACAGTGATGCAACTGCAGACCAAAAATAGTCCAGGTTCACCGATAACTTTGACGCCTTCTGGATGTACTTCTTTTATGATACGTCGGATTTCCGGAGCTATCTATGAAGAAAAACAGGTGTAAACACTGGTTATTGTGAAGAGAATAGGCAAACAAGTAATTGGATGTGACCATAGCACAGGGAGCACCGAGGAAGTAGAGTAAGCGGAGACAGCTATGAGTATGATATTGGTAACCCCCTAGCATGTTTTGATACTCAAGGTTGCCTACCGCCGTTTTTAACATATAACAGGCTTATTTCGCCTCTCTGTTAGTGCTCATTGCACAGTGCCTTGAAATGTCGTGTGGCCTTGTGCTAATGTACTACTAACAAAAACGACCTACCTTGATAAAAATATCTTCAGTTCCAGTTTGCCCTGGAAATCCTCCACCGATATCCAATAATTCCATTGAATGGCCAAGCAGTTTGCCTTGGTCGAAAACAACTTTCGATTCTTTAATAGCAGCTTTGAAGGGCTCGGCCGAAGTATTGCAATGTCCAACGTGAAAACTACGTTTAAAGAAAAAAGACAAACCATTATCTGGAGCTGTGATTGATGTATGTCCTTGTTCTTGGAACAGTACAATAGTACAGATAATTTTAGCTATAACACCCCTAAAGCGTTGTCCTTTAATCTATTATATAAAATAATTTTGACGCCTCAAAGTTTCATCACATTCTGGCCAGAATTAGTGGAGGGGGTACCACCATGCAAAAGCGAATAACCCTATTTAAGTTTCCATCATTATCCCGAGCTGTGATTAATGTATGTCCTTGTTCTTGGAACAGTACAATGGTTCTGACAATTTTAGCCATAACACCCCTAAAGAATTTTCGTTTAGTCTATGAAATAAGAGTTTTGACGCCTCAAAGTTTGAAAATATTCTGACCAGAATAAGGGGAGTGGGTACCACCATAAGCGATTAACCCTCTTTAAGTTTCCATTATTATCCCGAGCTGTGATTGATGTATGCCCTCGTTATCCGTTCCTAGGGATCTTAAGGGTTCTCGCGTAGAAACATTTGTCCATAGTGGAAAACCACGAGTATCCTATAAGCTCCAACTTACCATATTCCATGGACATCCAATCCTAATTTTGACGCAGCTTTCAGAAGTTCTATCGCTTCTTTTGTAGTACAACCAAACTTTTTGCCCATGTTCACGCACTTGGTTGCCTCAAAGCGTGGGACTATTCTAATTAGACATCTGCATTTCGAAAAAAATAGAGAATATTGTAATAATATGTTAATTTCAGTCATTGTTCGAGCCAGTTTCGTAAAGTACTTAATAGTCTTTTAGCTAAAGGTATGACTCGTTTGTTAATTAAACACAAACAAAGGGTAGTAGAATGGAAATACAGTAGTTTTGGGGGGGGGGCGATTTTGAGTCTAAAATGTTCTATGACTATTCCCACGGAACGTTCACCCCCTAAGACAAGTAATGATCATTCAAATGTATTACTTATGATTCCTTAAATTTAAGTAATAAACTGAAAGACAATGTGAATCATAAGGCAAAATGTCATGGAACATTTTAGACTCAAAATTGGCCATAGAACCTTATATACTTCGGTCCTACCAAAATATCGGGAAACACACTGTATTAGTAACTGAAAGTCTGAAAGTGTGTCACTTGAGTGACTTTCAGAAAACGTGAATCAGAAGTCATCGTCGTTCACGCTTTTCTTATTGCAGTGATTAACAAGATGTTCAGATCAAATTTAAATTTAAACACAAAACTGATTTACTGAAACCTCCCATAATTCATTAGTCTATTATTGGTTCACAGTTATCGGGAGTCAATAGATGGCGAGCACTAAAGAGGCATACACACAGACAGACAGACACGTCAAGTGTAATGCCTCTCCGTGACGCCATCGTCACTAGGAGAGATAAAAATCTTCTCACCTTGGTTTTCCTTTAAAATTGTTTTTGATTTTCATCATTTCTTCCTCGCAATCAAAGACCAATCTGTCAACTCCAATTTCACCCGCGTATTGGATATGAGTGGCGAATTTTTGAGGAGCAGTGAAAACCATGCGGTCCGGTGATACACCCATGTTGAACAAAACCTCCATTTCGATCTTATGTAAGGAAAAAGGGTCTTTGGTTCATGGCGGAATGTACCGAATGTTATCTTTGGTAATCGTTATCGTTTCTTACCTTACTGGCACAATCAAAATTTGATCCGAGTGAGTTCAAATGTTTCAGAATAATCGGATCATTATTGGCTTTCACAGCTGATAAAAGACATTACACGCGTTGAGTGGCTTAATTGGTTCACAAATTTTAATTCATTGCTTTTGGTGTATATTATAGCAGAAGTATATAATACTTCTCTTCGAGAGAAGTTTACCACCACAAAGTGGGCTAATTGTAACATGATTCTTCCCAACATCAGAACTAAAACATTTGGAGTTCACAAGGTTACTAAACCGAATCACATACGCCATAAATAGTTCTCTCATCATTACTATATCTATTAGCGCTGAACTATTTGCCAAGGAGCATGCGCTTGTGGATTAATTTTTGCCCCACGTCAAGACAATCAAGGTTTCTGGGTTGATTGTTGAGGATTTAGTAAATACCAAACAGTTGTGATAGAATTCACCCTAGCACGGCGCGATAGTTACCCATCTGAAGTTTGATGAGCGGGAGAGCAAACCAAAAGGGTTCCCTCGCCTGGGAAGAATCATGTTACATACAAGAAAACAGAGTTTCATCCTTCTTCTATTATCCCCTTCTGATTTTTACGTATCTAGTCATTTGTGGTGAACGGGAATCGGGGGGAAAACCATTTTGGGGCAATAGGTAATAATTTTGGGTGAAATATAACGATTTAGGAATTTAATGCAATTGAGAGGAACACCAAAAAGGTTATTGAGCCTTTCAACGTGTCTTACCATAAAAGCATTCAATATCGGGCAAATGTTGCTTCCATAACTGATATCTTTTCGTAACTTTGTCAAGGTCACAGACTGCAAATGGTTCCTCTTCTTTCTCAAACATCTATTCCAATATCGAATTAATTGTTAGAGATGGGCCGATACCGATACCATTCGGTATCGGTTTAAACTGGTATCGAACCATCTCTATTAATTGTTTCATATATAATTATGGTATTGAAATTACTGACACATCAGTTTGCCGTTCAAAATTGGTGTATCGTGATTTAATTTATCTCAAATTAAAAATTTTTGACCAAAAATTTATCTCAAGTTACAAATTTTTGACTAAATATTTATCTTAAATTACAAATTTTTGACTAAATATTTATCTTAAATTACAAATTTTTGATTTAAAGTGCACCTCAAAAAATACCTCAAATTGCGAATTTTAAATTAAAACTGTAGCTCAAAAATATCTCAAATGGGTTTTAAATCAGATATAACCAAAATTCTTACCTCGAAGCACAACCTTTCAATCTGAAAATTATTTTAACAAAAAAAAAATCTTCTGATCTCACTATTAAATACTAATATGTCCAAGCGCTGACTTCTACTACAATGAAGGGCAGAATAATCATCTCACGGGAAAATATTCCATTGTATAGGTGCATTTTTTAATGTACACGTCTGTATTTACATAATATGTAGATCAGAAAAAATGCATAATTATTAGTGATTATACCAGTGGTTTTCAAAGTTTCCCACGTTGCGAGTCCCAATATTTTGCAATATTATAAATATATGACGTATCTTGTTTACTAGGGAGAAGGTATACATTCGCCACATTTCTAGCTTTATCTCCAGTCCAAACGTATAGTAGGTCCGGAGTTAATCCCCGCCCCTAAATTACAACCAGCACCTCATTGGTTCTTGAAAATACGTTTTTTTCCGACTGGGGAGAGGCGAAATAGCCCGGCCTCCTTTTACGTGTCCCCCTGGTATTTTGAAAGGGGGACTGGGACTATGGTGCGCGAATACTTGGGCATCTTATACCTTCACCTTCTCCCTAGTAAACTAGATATCCCTTCTTGATAATAGTTTATAGATTTTTAACTCGTTCAATCTTTATTTTCAAAGTGATTTGCCAAAATTCCCCGTGATTAAGTTACGCAAAATGCTAGTATGTGCAGCTTTCGAAATACATTTGAATCAATTAATTTTTAATTTTCATTGATATAACTCAAGGTTGGATTTGGGTATCCAGAGAATTCTGGTGATTTCCTATTGAAGACGTACGCCCCCGCATTGCTTATTCGAATTGTTTCGCCAATCTCCATTCGAGGCCATTGTTTTTCCGCAATCCAGTCTCTAGGGTCGCAAGTGGGTCCCCATAACATTGTCTTCTCCAGTAGTCGATCATTTGAACGCTTTGGCTAAAAACAAAGGTATTTTTCAATGCTTAATTTGAAAATAGTAAGAGTAGGTTTTGAAGGATCTATGACATTTTGCCGTCAGGGATAGATTCAATTTTAGAAGTATAGGAATGGAGAGCAGAGTAATCGGGGCGCGTCAAAGTCCGGGACTCCCTTCCACGGGACGGAGGGGGAGATATGAAAGAAGAGGCGGGTGGGTCATAGCGACAGAGGTAAAAAGGAATTACGTACGTATTTTTCGCCGTCTCCGTCAGCAACGTCATCAAAACGTAGTTTAAGTGAGCCAATAAGATAATTTAAACTTTTCGTTACGTGTTGGAGGGAGGGACTCTATGGGTGGTCTATGAGTCGGAATAACTGAAGTAATAATAATAATAATAATCTAAGCTTTGTCTATGAAGGTATGTGTCTACACTAAGCCTGAGGCTTATTTACAGGTGGGTCCCTTTACAATGCATAGAGGGGTGGTGGCTAGCCCCTATGCCACAGCTAACCGACAGCGCCCTATACTGACTATTACCGTTAACCTCTGCAAGTTTTGATGGAAAGGAGAAACCGGGTTAGACCGCGGAGGAAAACTCCTTTTAACAAGCGGGGAGAGAACTTGCAAACTCTACGCAGAAGGATTTGTTCCCAGATTTTCACCCGGTGCCACAGTCCGGGATCGAACCCGGGATCCTCTTGCTGCGAGGCGAAAGCGCTAACCGCTACGCCACCCCACCTTAAGTAAATACTAACCGTTACGTTCTCCATTCCTACTTGTAAAATTAAATCTATCCCTGACTAAGCCTACCTCAATAAGTTCAATTTCTGGAGTATACCAATCTAGTAAATCTTTACTGACGCAACTAAACATTCCACAGTTAAGAAATACGTCTGAAAGATTGAAAATGCTCAGTAAAACTAATTTAAAAACAGACGAAAATAAAGTACCTTGGTGTTTAACGTTCCTTTGACGGACTCCAATTACTTTCGCGAAGATAGTAATGCAATTGCAAACCATAAAAAGTCCAGGCTCACCAAAAACCTTGATACCTAGTGGATATACTTCTTTAATCGTCTTTCTGATTTCCGAAGCAATCTATAAAGAAAAATTATGGATAAGTAGATCTTTCACCATGAACTTTCAAGAGACCAGCAAAGAATAATTTTTTGTGACACTGTACCGTTCTTGATTGAAAATGGCTGATGGTAAGTTATGCTACTTATAAAAATGACCTACTTGGACAAAAATATCTTCAGTTCCCGTTTGCCCTGGAAATCCTCCACCGATATCCAATAATTCCATTGAATGACCAAGCAATTTTCCTTGGTCGAAAACAAGTTTCGATTCTTTAATAACAGCTCTGAAGGGCTCGGCCGAAGTATTGCAATGTCCAACGTGAAAACTACGTTAGAAAAAAATACTATTATCTCGAGCTGGGATTGATGTATGTCCTTGTTTGTAGACAATTTTAGCTATGACACCCTAAATGCGTTTTCATTTAGTCTATAAAATAACAGTTCTTTCATATTCTGATAGAACTATAGGGAAAACTACCATAAGCGCATAATACTCTTTAAGTGTCCATCATGGGTGTTTTGGTGGAACATGTTCTACCCCCATCCTAAGAGAAATCGGATGCCAAAAATACAAGAGGGATTTTTACTTCCCTGGCACATGGCTGAGTGAAGAATATATGGGGGTGCAATGACTCTCTTGGGTGGAATTTTTAGTTTTTCGTGGGCTCTTTCTCCCGCTATCTCCAACCTGTCTTTTTCATCAGAATCATGCGGTAATTTTCTACCTCAACTGATTTTTTTACATTTCAAAAGCAAAACCGCGCAATAAACAATTTTGGTGGAGAATATTTCGGAACGACAATCTCCCCGTCAATCGAAGGAAGGCTTTCGATTAATTTAATACCAGTTTCTGGTGAGACGGATTCTAGTCAGTAGGGGGGGACAGACTAGTCCTCTACAGATCGCATTCAGACATAGAAACATAATGGTAAATGATCAACTTATGGCTCTACTCTGAAATATGTACATAAAAATAGATTTAATTTTGTACCATATTCCATGAACATCCAATCCTATTTTTGACGCCTTTTTCAGAAGTATTATCGCATCTTGTGTCGTACAGCCGAACTTTTTAATCATATGCGCGTAATTAGTCGATTCAAAAGGTGGAACTATTCTAATTAGGCATCTGCAATTCAGTAAAAATAACACACATGAAAAAAAACCACATGAACTATGATTATGCTCTGACACAATGCGAACTGAAAACTAACTTCGGTTTTCCTGCAAGGTTTTCTTTGATTTTCAGCATTTCTTCCTCGCAATCAAAGACCAATCTGTCAACTCCAATTTCACCGGCGTATTGGATATGACTGGCAAATTTTTGAGCAGGAGTGAAAACCATGCGGTCTGGTGATACGCCCATGTTGAACAAAACCTCCATTTCATTCTTATGTAGGGAAAACAGTCTTTGGTTCAGTACCGAATGTTATCTTTGGTAATTTTTAACGTTTCTTACCTTACTGGCACAATCAAAGTTTGATCCAAGTGAGTTCAAATGGTTCAGAATAATCGGGTCATTATTGGCTTTCACAGCTGAAAAAAATATTACACGCGGCTTAATTGGTCTCAAAATTTTAATTGATTGCTTTTTGTGTATCTTGTCATTTGTGGTGGACGGAGAATCGGGATCAAGTGGTAATAAATAATTTTGAGTGAAGTCAGGGATAAATTTAATATTAAAAGCAGGAATGGAGAACAGAGTAATGTGGGCGCGCGTCAATGTCCCGGACTCCCTTCCACGGGACGGAGGGGGTATGAAAGAAGAGGCGGGTCATAGCGACAGAGGTAAAAAGTAATTACGTATTTTTCGCCGTCCCCGTCAGCAACGTCATCAAAACGTAGTTTAAGTGAGCCAATAAGATAATTTAAACTTTTTGTTACGTGTTGGAGGGAGGGACTCTATACTGGGTGGTCTATGAGTCGGACTGAAGTAAATACTAACCGTTAATTCTCCATTCCTACTTCGAAAATTAAATCTATCCCTGATGAAATCTAACGATATAGAAATTACCGTAAAAGCATTCAATTTCGGGCAAGTGTTGCTTCCATAATTGATATCTCTTAGTAACTTTGTCAAGATTGCAGACTGCAAGTGGTACCTCATGAGAAAGCTCATACATCTATTTCAACAGTGAAATAATTTTTCATATATTTATTGTCAAACGTTTTAGTACTACTAATTTAAATTTTTTTATCCAAAAAAGTACCTCAAATGGCAATTTAATTATTTTTTATATGTATTTGGTGTCCAATTTGTTAATCTCAAATTACAGCTTTTTGATCAAAATCTCAAAGGACCTATTGAAGCAAAAGGTACCTGAAAGGTACCTGAAATTACGATTTCTTGATCTAAAAAGTACCTGAAATCATTAATTTTGATCTAAAAAGTACCTCAAATTACTAATTTTGATCTGAAAAGTACCTTAAATTACTAATTTTGATCTAAAAAGTACCTCAAATTACTAATTTCGATCTAAAAAGTACCTCAAATTACTAATTTTGATCTGAAAAGTACCTCAAATTACTAATTTTGATCTAAAAAGTACCCCAAATTACTAATTTTGATCTGAAAAGTACCTCAAATTGATAATTTTGATCTAAAAAGTACCTCAAATTGCTAATTTTGATCTAAAAAGTACCTCAAATTACTAATTTAGATCTGAAAAGTACCTCAAATTACTAATTTTGACTTAAAAACAAAATCAAATAACTAATTATTTAATTTTTCCATAAATTTGGTACCCATAGTTTTACCCCAAATTACAGCTTTTTAATGAAAATTTTTATCTCAAATAACCTATTGATCCAAAAAGTAGAGGCCTACCTGAAATTTCGATTTCTTGATCCAAAAAGTAAATGAAATTATTAATTTTTGACCCAAAAAATTATATTAGCCAACAAACACGCAACAAACAGATGAGTTAACCGCGTATAAACGAATCACAACACTGACGTGGGTTTGTAAAGTAACACATGTACCTTACCAAGCGCATACATTTACATTTAAACAGACAGATTATAAACCTTGAAAAAAATTTTCAGTAAAGTGCATTTAAAACATTACAACAACGACCAATGGAAGATATTAACAGATCTAATAGATTTAGATCTTACATTCAAAATTCTCACCTGAAATTACGGATTATAATAAAAAAACTTGTTCAAATGCGCGTAAAGAAAGAAAAAATGTAAACGTGTTTACTGTTCATTGCGCAACGGCTAAACTTTGAATTGACATCTAACCTTGTACATACCACTTGTATTCTTCATTTACATTCAAATGTAATCCGACGCACTTACATTGTTCTAAAAGGTAGATGGTAAAGTATATTTATAAACCTTCCGTTTTTTACCATAATTCCTGACTCAAGCGTTATTACAACTATACAACAAATTATACAGAAAACCAAAGCGTATATACTGAAGTTACTCATTATGTTTTTCCAGATAATCGAGTTAGTACACAAGAATATAGGTCGAGTTAAACAGTGTCTTTATTATTACACTTATACACTTACACAAAGAAGTGATATCTAGTTTATTAGGGAGAAGGTATTCGCCTGCACATTTCCAGCTCTTTATCTCCAGTCCAAACGTAGCCTGTCCGGTGTTAATCCCCGCCGCCTCTAAATTACAACCAGGCAGCATCTCATTGGCCCTTGAAAACTAACGTCAGCGCGGCGACGCGAATGACGAAAAATTACAGTCATATTATCCGACTGAGGAGAGTGTAGCGAAATAGTCCGGCCTTCTTTTACGTCCCCCCTTGTATTTTGAAAGGGGGACTGGGGACCATGGCGCGCGAATACTTAGGCATCTTATACCTTCTCCCTAATAAACTAGATATCACTTCTTGGTAAAGCTATATACTGAAGTTACTCATTATGTTTTGCAAGGTATTCGAGTTAGTATACCGGTATACAGTGTCTTTATTATTACACATATACACTTATACATTGTGTTTTTGACATAAATTATTGGGCGTGTGCTATGGGTTAATCCATAAGTTCATAAGATACGTTCCATAAGTTTGTCACTGGTTACTGATGAAAGTTTGTTATGAAGTGACGTAGGCGTAGATGCGAGGTAAAGTGACGCCTAGTGAAGCGCTGTCAAAGGCTTAATGCAGACCTAATAGGAAAATGGACTGCAAAATAAACAGAGTGTAGGACTTCAATTCTCGCTTCCGTCGTTCTCGAACTAGCTCTCAGTATGCCTCTAGCATTACGAAGTATAGGTATGTGTCATACTCATGGAACATATCTTATAAACTTACGGTTAATCTGAGTTGAAAGTGTCTAAAACATTTGGTGTTGGAGATATATGGGCTCTCAAACATTAACTAGTTCCTAAAACAAGGAAATAGTAATAACACACGTTGAGTAATTAATAAGCTTTACTTTACCAACATACGCGTACTTCTAACCATTAAATAGTACACTTCATCATCGTGACCTGTGAAATCAAAATGTGTCATAGCATAACTTCTTAAGATATGTTCCATAAGTTTGTCACTGGTTACAAACTGGAGCTTGTCATGAAGTGAGTGAGGTAGGTCATAGATTCGAGGTAAAGCGACGCCTGGTGAGGCGCTGCTGTCAAAGGCTTAGTAATGCAGACTAAATAGGAAGATGGTAGTCCTGCAAAACTCCGTGTAGTCTTCAATTCTCAAACTAGCTCGAACTGTAAGTCTCTCAGTAGCATTACGAAGTATATGAAGTGTCGTACTTATGGTTAATATCTAATAAACTTATGATCGTGCTAGTTTCATTTTCAACAGAAAATTTATTTCTAATATAGAACCGTTCCACCTTACTTCGATTTCTAGAATTAATCTCCATTTTTGGAGCACCCAATTAACGTTATTGATAAATTCAATTTTTCAAACAAATTCTTAGAATTAATCTAGTAATGGTTTCAAGAACCAGGGTAGTTAAAGCCAGCGAAATACCGTACAACCAGGCGTAAAATATCAACGACAACTCGGCGATACTCATCTTATTGAATTCATTGACGTCGACTGATTTTTCATGCAATAAAAACGGACTGATGTTCAATTCATCAACCTGCGAAATTCGGTAGTATTGAGCGGTTTCAAAGTATCGGCAGATCCTAAAAAAAAATAACATTGCTCTGTGCTAAATTTCTTAAGAAATTAAGGTTTTTAGTTGTGCATGAAAACCAGAAAATTCTAAGTAAAACAAGTTGGTAAACCGAAATTAACCTCTCCAAGTCGAGACGTGGGCTTTGGGTATCTACCCAATTAAGAGGTTCTTCTTAAAAATTAAATAAATGTATGATATTAATTATTTTAATCATTAGTAACTTGCCTAAATGCTAGTTAAATGCTTTTAAGAAACGTTATTGCTAAAACCATTTGAAACATAGCTAATTTTAACGTTTGAATTCTAGCGAACACCTTTTTCACAAATTTTGTAAATTTAGGTTATTGATTCCCAGTAAATGATAAGAAGAGCCACAACAGCGTGAACCTTTGGTGGAAGCCCTGTCATTGGGAGGCTAGACGTTTCTCGTAACCCTAGTCCATCGCCGCGTACATCTCAACCCTAACGATGATAATGGAGTAGAAGCCAATTGCTTTCTGTGAACTGCGAAACGCGGTCCGGATATTGCCAATACGTTTGCTCCCATTTGCCAACTGCGAACGCGGTGACAGACACACAGATATCCAGTGTAATACCTCTCGGAGAGGTAAAAAAAGTATGCACTTACAAATAATCAATGCTTTCCAAGACGCGTTTGGGCATTCTTCGGTTGAAAGGCATAACCCCGTAAGACGAGGAAAAAACCTCTTTCCCGATGTATAACTTTTGATCGGTCTCCTCCAAATGACTTCGAATTTCGTCATAATGAAAGGCGACACCTTTGATCCCTGCAACACCATCCATGACGGCGAATTTGCTCGTGCCATTGGTAAAAGTATCAAACGTTTTTGGGCTAAACTCTGGATACCGATATCCTCGGGAATCCACGAATTTAGCCATCTCAAACATTGGATGATCTGGAATTTCCGCCACCTATAATTTTAAACCATCATTGAAACGTTTCAAAAAAGACTAAAACAGTTTTTTTTCCATTTTTTTTCGAAATTTAAGGTGCGCATTTTTTTAGCTGATTCCGTGGGAACTGTTTAGTTGGATTTCTTAATTAAATTAGCATTGTCTTTCAGTTTTTTACATAAATTTAAGGGATCATTGACCAAATAGCCCATAGAAGTCGCTGTAACGCGGTCCTACCAGCCTTTTTGCAAACCCTGTATTTTCTGTTTGTCTTTGCATTAGGCATTTACGATAATTTAAATGTTTGGTAAGAATATGATTTTGTAGCTTAAGTTTAACGAATTCGTTTTTGGTAGAGTATTTTTAGGTTAGGGTTTGTAGTAATTAGGCCTACCTGTAGTACAAGATCCAGGAAAGGAGAAGGTTGTCTGACGGCTGGTCTTGTCCCAAGACTCTTCTTTAAATCGTTCATGGTGTTGATTCGAAATGATTTCGTAACGGTCATTTCACTCTTCATGTTGCCCGAGTAACCTTTCATCACTACCATTGACCCCAGTAAAAAACCACTCAATAGAAACTTAGCAGACAATTGTCTTGGAAATAGATCCGGTGCTGAGAATGTTACAAAACGGGAAACGTAAGTTTAACAGAATTTTAATGAAAGTGCCCAATAAAATTACGTTTACGATCGACTTAGACCAATCAAGTCTTTTGATAAATCAACCTATCAGCTCCCTGATTCAGCTCTCTACTTTATTGTTATCTTATCATTTTTAATCTGTCTCCCCAGAAAATAGCAAATAGACCATTCCCGTAATTACTTGTAGAGAAACCAACGCTCAGGGACGGGTCTCTTCCGACTCACCAAGAGGAAACGCCAGAGGATAGCCAACTCGCATTGCCTTTAACGGTGCGTCTTGACTCACCTCTACACCCTGTAGTAAAGTTCACCCATCGTTTACGTTCCCACCCCCTCATACGTAGCAGGGGGGATAGACTATTCTTCTATAGATCCCCTTTAGACGCATAAACTTAATGGTATATTATCAATTTATGATAAAACATATTGTGGAAAATTAAATTTAAATTTAACAAAAGTACTCAACGGTTTTGAAGTACGTAGGAGGCGTAAAACCAAATATAATCCAACCACATGTGACGTTTCAGTCGTCCAAGCGGTGATTTGATGAACCTTTGAAATAGCATCGAGAAGCAGGACAATGCTAGAACAGAGCCCAACAAGGCTATCCAAACGTCGTCTTGAACTCCACCCAATGAAAACGTTTTATGGTAAACGACTTCACTTTTGGAGTTGACAGTTGTCACAATTCGAATCTCTTCGGCGCTGAATGTCGGGGAGAGGTGGTATTGCTCCGGCACCACCGGAGAGCATATTATAGGTCCATACAAGTCCAGTAACTAAGGGAGATTGAAAAATTCACAACATCGCGAAAGTCCTAATCCAGTTTGCGTGACACGTGACTTTTGAGAAATTAATTTTGCGTGACCTTGATATTTCAGAAAAATACAATACTAAAGGGACTGTAAAGAAGGCAGTGGTGGGTGGGTAAAAATTATTTGAAACACGTCAGAGGCACGTGACTGAGGAAAGGCGACGTGGTTCATAGGAACTTACTTCGTTTATTTGGAAAAATTGGACTTTGGGGAATTGGCACTGGAGTTTTGCGAAAAACAAGGACATGGTGACTAGTCCCACTCGCCACTCCATACGGAGTCTTTCAATCTTGACGTCACGTGGTGCCTGTGACGTATTGAACTAATGTTTACCCACCCAACGATGCCTTCTTTGCAGTCCCTTTAAACAGTGATCTCTGAATGGCCTTGGTATATTAAAATCCCTTTCTTAATTTTAATTCTGCGCATTGTATTTTAACATTGACAAAGAAGTCACTCTCCCCCTGGGTTTATACTATCCATGGTTAAACTTACCCCATCTCTTACGGTCCAGAATGGATTGGCATACTCGTCTTTATAATAACCATCTATTAAGGCTTGGAGAGTTTTCGTTTTAAGGAATGTAAGACTGTCTATTGGTTAGTATAGTGACACCATATTGAGAAATGTGCGTGCATGCTTTCAAAATGACAACTTACTTCACGTTACGCAGATTCGGTAAAACAAATTGGGCCACTGACTTTGGCATTCGTGACATGAATTTTCCTGATAAAAACTCGTGAATTTCTCGTTCAGACCAATCATAGGCAGTCTAAAAAGTAAGAGTACCAATACGAATATTACATGCAGGGAAAAAACTGGATAATTTCCTTCGCGTCAGAAGATACCGCAAGAGGCATGCCCGAGTAGGCTATCCTCTCACATGCATTGTGCTGGTAATGGTGTCTTCGTGACGTGTGGGAAATTATGCAGCATGGACGTGTGCCCCTGAAAGTTTGTTTATCTGTGTGTAATATTCGTATTGGTCTAATGGAACTTTTGCTTACACCAATTTTGAATTGGTATATTTCTTGCTCATCCATGGTTGTGTTCGTGTTATCGTTTTAAAGTTCAGATTTTAGCAATCAGGGCTAAGTCCGGAATTTACACAAATAAGACAATAGGGCGCTTTGAAATACAAACACGAAAATGGCACTAGAGGCCGATTGGAGTTGGTATTTGCTGTTTAGGAACATCTTTAGCTAGGCTTATCGAGCGGCTTGGAAACCCTCATTTCTGCGAAAAACACTGGAATACTCCAAGGAATAATTATCCTAAAATGTTAATGTCGGTTTTGTATTGCTTGGAAACTAGTATCTGCTACCATAAGTTCATAAGATATGTTGTAAAGTCTGGTTACAAACTGGAGCTAGTCATGAAGTGATTGAAGTAGGTCAGCGATTCTCGTAAAGCGACGCCTGGTGAGGCGCTGTCAAAGGTTTAGTAATGCAGAATATAAATAGAAAGATGGAAATTCTGCAAAATTAACCACCGAGTGTAGAACTTCAACTCTCGCTTCCGTCGTTCTCGAACTAGATCGAGCTGCAAGTCTCTAGCATAACGATGTAAAGGTATGTGTCATGGAACATATCTTATAAACTTATGCTGTTGCTAAGGCGTACTTTGCGTCCTTTTTGTTTAATTATGAAAAATCCAGTCTTTCCATTTTTGATGAGCGTTTTACAAAAATACTTATGTACCTAGCTATTATCGACCAGAGAACTGTGCCAAGCGAAATCTTTCTTTAAACAGATTTCAAAACCATTGATGAAACTTGGAAAAATCTTAAAATCTTTGAGAAAATAATGAAATTGTGGGGAAAATCCCGAAATCTTTGAGAAAATCATAAGATCTTAGGGAAATCATGAAAAACTGATTTACCTACTACTTCTGTTGCTAAGGGCCGCTTTGTGTCGTTCATGATTAATAATGAAAAATCTAGTCTTTCCATTTTTGATTAGTTTTTGATGAGCGTTTTTTATAAATACTTATATACCTAGATATTATCGACCAGAGAACTGTGCCACGCGAAATCTTTCTTTAGACAGATTTCAAAACCGTTGTTGAGATTTCTGGAAAATCAGGAAATATTTTTAAAAATAATGAAATCTTTCAGAAAATAATGAAATCTTTCAGAAAATAATGAAATCTTTCAGAAAATAATGAAATCTTGGGGTAAAATCACGAAATCTTGGGGGGGGGGGGGAAGAGAAATCTCGAAATCTTCGAGAAAATAATAAAAACTCTGATAAAATAATTACACATTGAGGAAAAAAAATTGGAGGAAAAATCACGAAATCTTTGACAAAATCATAAGATCTTGAGAATAATTATATAATCTTTGGAACAGCATTAAATCTACAAAACAAGACGGCTTAAGGCCATAATAAAGTACATCACATTGTCCACCTCTTTGGCGTATTACTGTGTTGAAAACCACCGCGTCATAGTGCGATTGGTGATAAAATGCGTCATGCTTAGTAAAAATTTACTACAGTTACTAATAAAATACACTAAAATCATTAAAACTGATTATTTTCGATAAAACTTCAATTGATTTATTTCTGGCGATTTAGATGCTAAACAACTGGACAAATTTTGTTAAAAAATTATTCATTATTTTTCAATCGCAAATTACCGTTTTCTATACTTTGCTTTAAATAGAATTAATTATAGCTTAAAATAAATATTATTCTATTTTTTTTAGTTTGGTCTGAAATTAGTTTATACCTATTATTACCACACCGAGTCGAACCCGGAAATCTACTTCTAGCACTAGCAGACGACGTTGAGTTTGTGCGTATTAGTGATTTGTTTCGGTAAAGGCAGTCGTTAAATTATACCGACCTTAATTAATAAAATTAAGTTAAAATGTTGAAAGCAGTCATATTGATCGGCGGACCGCTTAAAGGTGCCTTGTGAATATTTTTTTCCCGTTCATACATTAAAGTTTGGCAAATAAAACTAAACAAATTATAGCGCTATTATTTTAGTAGAAACTGTAAAGCAAGTCGCGGCCGTGCTTTAATTTAAACTAATGCCAGTAGATGATCCCATAGTCGAGGGGTGGAGTTGACAGGTCTCTAAGGTTAGCGAAATCTAGTTTTAGCTCCGCCCTCAGAGTCGGGACGAGCTCTGATTGGTGCCTGCTTTTTGGCAAGGTAAAATTGGTGGGTAGAAGGTTAGCCAGCATGTTAGAGGCGCCGTACGAGCCGACATATGCTTTAAAAGATGGCGCCATCTTTTAACTCATTTAATAAATATTCCGTAGCGATGTCACCACTAATTAAAAACTGGTTTTCTACTGACCAGCACACCTACCCTTTATAGAAAACTACTTAAAAATCCCTTTCCCCATTAATTACTGCCTTCTCTTGGTTACTGATTAACCTTGCCCCTTTAAAATTAATATGACCTTTTGTCCTCAAATCCTTTAAGAAGCTTACATAAAGACCGCTCTTATGGTTCAACACACAGAACCACTTTAACAGAATTCTGCAAAATTGCCAATACTTGCATTAAAAAAACTAACAATGACTGTGGTTTAGTTGAAACAAATGCCACCAGATGGCCCCATAGTCGAGGGGTGGAGCTAGCTCGGCAAAGGCTAGTTTAAGCTCCGCCCATGAGGACGCGTTATGATTGGTTTTTGTCTTTGGCGAAGTAAAATTGGTGTATAGAAGATTAGCTAGCATGTTAGGGGCTCCACAGAAGCCAACACTTGCTTTAAAAGAACTGACAAAAGAGCAAAACGTGTTCCTAACCCCTCCCCCCGTCTTTGAACCAATTAGCATTCACTTGTGAGCCCCTTTAATTTTTAACAACAATTTTCTTGTTCTTATAGGAACCCGTTTCAGACCACTATCATTTGATGTTCCGAAAGCGTTGTTCCCAGTGGCGGGGGCGCCAATAATTCAGCACTTAATCGAAGCGTGTATTAAAGTGCCAAACTTGAAAGAAATTATGATTATTGGTTTTCAACAAGCAGACGACGCCCTAACCAAATTTATACATACCATGACGAAAAAATATAGCATTAGCATAAGATACCTGCAAGAATACGCGTCCTTGGGCACGGCAGGGGGTATCTACCATTTTAGAGATCTGATTAGAAGCGGAAATCCCGAAGCCTTCTTTCTAATCAACGGAGATGTTTGCGGAGATTTCCCATTAACAGAAATGCTGGAATTTTCCAGGAAATTAGGGAATCAGAATCTAGTTACCGTTCTCGGCACAGAGGTTATAGTCCATCTTTTATGAATGAACTGCTCGATAAAATTGTAAAAGATTTTAGCTAAATCTTTATTTATATAAAAATAGGCAACGAGGCAACAGTCCCTTAACTATGGATGTATCGTTGAAAATAAAGAAACACACGAGGTAGTGATGGCAAAATTTTAAAATTCACACTGTGGATTCTAAAATAACCACAGAACACCAAAACTCTCTTTGAAAACCTGCATTAAAGGGACTGTAAAGTAGGCATCGGCGGGTGGGTAAAAATTATTTGAAATACGTCAGAGGCACGTGACCAAGGAGAGGCGTGGTTCAAAGAAGCTTAGTTCGTTTTATTTCGAAAGCCACCACTTCATGGAATTGGCACTGCAATCTCGCGAAAAACAAGGACTAGATGTCCAGTTCCACTCCATGAGGAGTCTTTGTATCTAGGCATCACGTGATGTCTGTGACGTATTTCAAATAATTTTTAACCGCCCGCCGATGACTTCTTTGCAGTCCCTTTAATGCTAATGTCTGCGCCCTTGGCGCCCCCAACATGTTGACTAATCTTCTACACACCAATTTTACCGTTGACAAAGGCAGGAGCCAATCAGAACTCGTCCAAGAGGGCGGAGTTAAGCCTTTGCCCTAGACTATGGGGCCATCTAGCGGCATTTGTTTGAACTAAACCCAGGCCGAGACTTGCTTTAAAGCAAAGAATGGCAACATTGTTACTTTCCAGTTACACAGAAGGTTAAGCTTGGCAATGGCTAGTTTTAGCTCCGCCCCTGTCCTCGTATACGAGTTCTAATTGGTTCCTGCAAGGAAAAATCGGTGTACGGAAGATTTGCCAGCCTATAAGGAGCCATGATTTGCATTAGAGATTATTTTGGTGGCTTTAAAGTTGCTCAAAGACTAAAGTACCCGGTATTATATTAACAGATTGAACATTACGTTGAGAAACCATCAACATTTGTTAGCAATATAATTAATTGCGGTGTATATTTATGCTCCCTCGATATATTCTCGGCTCTCGCTACCATCTTCAAGAGCAAGCAAGATAACAGCTTTAGGTACATACAAGGCATACACCCCAATATAATAAAAGCAACGAATTAGTAGTTTCTTAATTGCAGCGAAGACTTTACCCAAGACACAGTCAATAAGGACTGCATTCGTTTTGAGCAGGATTTACTTATGCCTTTAGCAGGCTCAAAATGTCTTTACGTTTTTCAAACCACTCGCTGGTGGAGCCAAATTAAAACTGCCGGGTAAATGTCCTCCTTACTGAAAAATATCTTATATTTAACAGTTGTCTCGCGTAAAGGTCTGCCATTTACGCCAATCGCCATTATCTGGAGTTATATCGACATCATCACAGTGAAAGACTTGCGCAACATAGCGATAAAGGTCCCATAATTATTGGGGACGTTTTTGTGCATCCGACAGCCACCGTTGACCCGTCTGCTGTGGTAAGACTAAAAATACTTGGGGTGTTTTCATTTGTTTAATATGGGAACGCCCATTTTAGCTGGGACCTAATGTAAGTATCGGAATTGGAGTTACTGTTGGTGCCGGAGTTCGAATCAGAGAGTCGGTTATTCTCGGTAATGCAGTCATACAGGTAATATCGTGGGCATCGGAGGAAATTAACGAAATCGCGGGCCCCTATCAAGATTTATTACCATTTGCAGGATCATACGTTAATCCTGCATAGCATAATTGGTTGGAACAGTACAGTAGGGTGTTGGGCGCGTGTTGAAGGCACTCCTTGCGACCCAAACCCGAATAAACCTTTTACCAAAATGGAAAACGTTCCACTTTTCAATTCCCAGGGACGTTTAAACCCTTCCATTACTATTTTAGGTTTGCGTGACTTGAACAGAACTTTAAACGCGTTTCACGAATGTATAATTCACCTTTTCTGTTTAGGATGTAATGTTCAAGTTCCAGCTGAGGTTGTAGTCCTCAATTCCATTGTTTTACCACACAAGGATTTGGGACAAAGCTACAAGAATGAAATTATCCTCTAATTCGAATTACGCTAAAATTAATTAATTAATTAATATAACTTTGAGACTTTGTAAAAGAGCTGGGGGTTTTGGTAATAAACATTTTGTAAAATATCAACGTTTATTATTAAACAGAGTACCCTAAAAGTTGTAAGGTCTTGTCTGTGGTTTAGTTTAAACTAGTGCCACTAGATGTCCCTCATAGTAGAGGGGTGGAGTTAACTGGCCCGCTAAGATTAGTAAAGGCTAGTGACGTTAACGAGTTCTGATTGGCTCTCGGTTTTTGGAACTGGTAAAATTGGTGTATAGAAGATTAGCCAGCATGTTAAGGGTGAAACTGGAGCAGACATTTGCTTTAAACTGGGGGTTGTGAACCAGTCTGGGAAATAGCACACTTCCTCTGGTCCAAAACCAGTTTATTAATTGCTTGGACTAGTTTTTAATTCAAGAAGTGGGGGTTACTGGTCCTCAGGACCAGTTTATTAATTGCAAATCGATTGGAGAGCAAAGGCTGGGACCAGTCCGGAGACCAGTTAATTATTTCGGGGACTAGGGGTGTCACTGGTCCCAAGCAGTCTGGGAAATAAGGATAATTTTTAAACTAGTCCTTGGGACCAGTGACCCCCTAGTGTCCTAAATAATAAACTGGTCTCCGGAGTGGTCCCAGCCTTTGTTCTCCAATAGATTTCCAATTAATAAACTGGTCTCGAGGACCAGTAACCCCCACTTTCTGAATTAAAAAACTAGTCCAAGCAATTAATGAACTGGTTTTGGACCAGAGGAAGTGTGCTATTTCCCAGACTGGTCCCAAGGACTAGTTTAAAAAATATCCTTATTTCCCAGACTGTTGTGAACACACTTGTCTCAAATCAAGTGCGACGTCACCCATGTTATTTGCCCATAGAACCAAAGCGGTAGTAACCAAACATGGCCGCCCACTGCCTAAGCTAAGCCCATGACGTCACAATTGAGAATGCAACTCTCTTTAAATAGGAAGGCCAAAGAAAAAACAAAAATGTTTTGACAAAAGATCTTTTATTAGTCTTCTATAATTTATTGAACAAGAGGTGGCGCCACTTTAGGGACCGCCTTCTCTCCCTTTGGTTCACTGTAAGGGGCCAATGGTTGTTCCTCTTCCTTGGGTTCAATGATGTTAACATTATCAGGCAAAGGTTTCTTGGGTCCAGTTTTGCCATTAGGATCAAACGGCAACATGATTTTAACCTTAATACCTAAAACACCTATTCACCAATAAGAAAACAAGACTCCTGGTTCAATTCAGTTCATCCTGGTGTTAGAGACAAAGAATACGGAACTCTTTCTTACCTTGCCTGAGCAAAACGTGCCTTACAGCAGTATCTACATAATCATTAGTGGGTTCACCACTGTGAATCATCAAACCATCGACGAATTTCATGGATTTGGCTCTCTGGCCTCTCAACTTTCCACTGACGACAACTTCGCAACCTTTAGCTCCACTTTCCATGATAAAACGCAAAACACCATAGCAAGCCCTATTTTTAAATTTAATTAGTGTAATTTTAACTCAGTTTAAATTTAAATCGGTTTAAACAAACCTCCTGACAGCCAATCCTCCAATCAACTTGTAACGTAACGACTCGCACTGAGCGATAGCGCAAAGTCCACGAGCCGCTACTTTTTCAGCATAAAGCTAAACACAAATAGTAATATTTATCTTAATGTTAATTTTAATTTTAATTTGACAGCAATTAAATGTCACTTTTTGAAACATTACAACATATTTTTTCAAAAAACTTATTGCACGGGAAACTGGCCATAGAGTAATGGCACCTTCTTGCCTTTGACTGTATTAAGCTCTATGGGTAGTTAACATGGAGTGCCACTACTCTATTTAAATGAACCAGGGTTCGTACAAAACTTTTGGAATGAAATTCCCTGACTTTTCCAGGTTTTCCCTGACTAAATTTAACAAATTTTCCCTGACCATTGCAATAACGTACATGGCAAACGTATATGAAAACCAATCTATATTCACTCAAATAACTTTTGCACGAGTTATTTTTATAAAAATTAGCCAATTAATTCGTTTAAATTTAATTTAAAGTAAATCATAAATAACCTGAGCGAGCGAAGCGAGCTCCGTGAATTTGGGGCTTTGCTCAAATCTCAGACAAAACTTTTTCTGATCACCATTATACTTTAAATTTCCCTCCAATATATTTTTCCCTGACATTTCCCTGACTTTTTAGGTCCATTTTAAATTTCCCTGACTTTTTAGGCCCATTTTCAATTTCCCTGACTTTTCCAGGTCGTGTATGAACCCTGTGAACATGCACATCCCCACTATGTCTTAAAAGTTGTTTAGATTCTTACTTCAACGGTTCCTTCTGGAAAGCTGAATCTTTTTTGGACAACAGACGTCAATTCTCTGATCCTACGTCCCTTCTCTCCGAGTACACTTTGGGTTCTGGTAGCCAAAATGATGATTTCGGTGCGTGCTGGGGTAACACGAACTTCAACACCGCTGTACCCATCTTCGGCTAATTCTCGCCTCAAAAATTCGTTCAATTCGGCTTTGAACACTCCATCAGCGACAAACTAATCAAATAATTAAATTTAAAACCATCAAATTAATCATTTAAAACACTTTAAGTGATGAAACCCGAATCTAGCATAGATAACCCTAAGCCTTGTTCATTTTAAACATCACATTACATCGTTAGCCCTAACTTCAGTAATTATATAAATAATTCTTCCAATAAATTTATTAATATTTAAACTACATTTTCTGGGGATTATTTGTGTTAAATTATTTAGGATTTTAATAATCTTTACCTTGCGCTTTTTAGAAATCTGCGTTGTTGCCATGTTGGAAATGATTTACAAACCACCACGTTCGTTTGCACGCATAAAAGGGATTGGAAGAATCGTCTGCTCTTTATATGAAAAGGCAAGGAGTATTAAAACTCGTAAACAGGATTTAAAGCTATAATCATTCTCCACAAGCGATTCAACACATCGATAATTTTCTAGTGTTGTTAATAATTTTTAAGGAAGATGAATTTATCAAGAAAATTTTAATTCTTTATTAAAATATGTTTTTGTTCCTTCTTTCAATTCTTACTGAAGCTCAGGGCCGGAAATAAGGGAAATTTCTTATAGGACAAGTGTCCAGTGACGCCCCTTTGACTGGAAAAATTATAGGACATTGTCCACTGGAGTGTGCAAAATAGTGTCGCATCTTCATAGTCAAACTATCAAAACTTCGGAAAATTTATTGGTCAAAATGTCCAGTGACCCCCTTAGTTTTTAGAAAAATTATGGGACATTTTAAAAATTTATTGGACAATGTCTAGTGTCCTGTGCTTATTTCCGGCCCTGCTGAAGCTGTTCCCCATTGGCTGCCTATGTTGGCTGAAAGTTTTTGCCACCACGGAGTAATATTAGTATTAACAAAGCTTTATTTGAACCTTCTACCGAGCAATTTTTCATTTCAACTCCACTAATGCTACTCCACGTAAAAGCCGATGGAAAACGACCCCTATCCTTTCTCTGCTGTTGTCTAGCCCCCATTAGAAAGTTTGACAGTATATGTGCTCATAGATCTGCTCATGTATCTGCTATAAAAAGGCTACTCTCGTCACGTGGTTCGGTTATTTTTGAACGAGATTTCGGTTAAGAATAATGCCAAGTGATCCCGGGAAAGAAAGAATCGCGATTTCACATTTTGTGGACTCGCTTAGAAATGAATTTTCATTATATGGTGGGCCACCGGCAAATTTGTGCGTAACAGGAGGCATATGGAACACTTTACCAAAAGATATCCAAGGATACATTAGAAAGGAATATGTTTCGCCTGTCGTTCGAAACTTCCTCGAAGCTCATCCCAAAATATTCTTCATTAGTGGTTCCGGAAACGCAACCACTATCGACGTTGCCTCGCAAATCGAGGTTTATGAATATTTGAAAAACATTTTATCGACGCCTAAAATTGTCAAAATCCAAAATGATAATATCGAAATTGAGGTGCAAGCGATTAATTATTTCACCTGCGTCATGCAAATGCTATGGACCGATTCGGGTGTTGTAATGAAAACGAACTTTGGTACAATATATTGCAACGCTCCTCAGTATATCAAAAACTTTGTTCAGAAAGAATACGGAAATTTAAACGAATTCGTAGCCACGCACCATGAAATTTTCCCCGAAACTCGAAGTGGCGCTGGTGTTCGAATTAATCCAAAAATCCAAGAATACATTGTACAATTGCGCCAAACCAAAACATCAGAATGGGAATCTAAGTCTACGCAATCCGAATCTGGATCAAATTCCACTTACGAAGATTGCGATGAAAAAACGGCCATTTTTCATTTCGCTAACGAATTTCGCAAATATCATTTAGTTTGGATAAAGCACGAATATTTGTCGGTTTTTTTTAACAGAGCCCCGAAAGAAATTATTGATTATTTAAAACACGTTTACGGCGAACGATGCTTTGCTAAATTCCTAGAAAAGCACAAATCTATATTCCCCAAATCGCCTTGCAGTATTTTTGTTAGAGTCGTCTCGGCTGACGTCGTATCGAATTATGTAACTAGGCTGCCAAGTTGGAGCTCAAGTTCTTCAAATTCTTCAAGCTCTAATGGTTAGTATGGAACCCAAATCCCCCCACTAGTTCACGTTACAGTGCCAAGATGACGTCAAAAAGAAACAGAGCTATCTCAGTTGTGACGTCAGTCCCTAGGTAAAACGTCAGGGGCTTAGCTCTGGCAGTGCGCGGCCATGTTTGGTACCACTTTGGTTCTACGGGGAAATAGCATGGGTGACGTCACACTATGGCTTCTGAGTGCATCATGTTCTCGCTTATTGGCGACAGGTGGCGTTCGAACCCGATACTATGAAGCGCCACCTATCATCAATAAGCGGAAGTGTGATGTGTTCCCAGTCCTTATCCAAAATAAAAGAAAGTACTGTGACGTCATTGATGGTCTATTGGCACTACTCGGTCTAAAGATACTCTAGTTCACGGGAGCGATTTTTACAAGTGTCTATGACGTAGTGATAACGTTTCCACAATTTATGCTAAATATTAATTTCTTTATATTTGGTTTCATTACAGAACGAGGCGCAACAGCCTCTAATGCGGTAAATCTTGAAGATTTCTTAGCTCCTACCCTAAACACTAAATCACCGAATAGTTTACTTGGACCGCCCCCCAGTATTAAACCAACAATTACTTCAGTTCCTCCATTAACTAGCTCTCATGGTATTCAAAACGCGTTCACTTATAGTTCAGGGAACAGCCATACATTAGCTGCAACCAGGAACATCCATACATTCGCTGCAACAACACTAACTAACACCACTACAAGTAGTTTACTCGGACAACCCCCCTTAAATACCTCTGTTAAACCCACAAATACCACAGAAATCAGCTCCTCCGCCTATAATAGCGCTGCCAACACCTTCTACTATAAATTTGGCAATTTTAATGCAAATACAGTCGCTGCAACAACACTAACTACCACCACCACTACAAGTAGTTTACTCGGGCAACCCCCCTTAAATAGCGCTGTTAAACCCACAAATACCACAGAAATCAGCTCATCCGCCTATAATAGCGCTGCCAACGCCTTCTACTATAAATTTGGCAATTTTAGTGCAAATACAATCGTTGCACCTCCGTTAACTAACACTGGCAGTTTATTAGTTCATTCACCAGTCATTACCCCTGGTGTTGGTACCGCGCAAAATAACGCAGTGTTGACAAATCCAATGAACACTCTTATTTTCACGCCACTCGCTACAAATCAGGTTAATTCAAGTACCATTGGTCAGCGTTTACCAAGTTATGGAGCGTTTGTAACTAGCACGCCATCTGTACTTCAAAATTCCAGTTACAATCATCAGAAACAAATTAATTCTACTAGCAACAAGTCATGTGTAAGTTTTATAGTACGACGACGACATGCTACTTTTCTATTCAAGGCTTATTTTAGTTACTCTGTCTACTAATGATAACTATAAGTCTCGGCTGTGGTTTAGTTTAAATAAATGCCACTAGATGCTCCCATAGTCGAGGGGTGGAGTTTCATCGCCCGCTAAGCTTAGCCTATAGTCCTAGACTTGTTTTAGCTCCGCCCTCGTGGATGGGTTGCGATTGGTTCGTGCATTTGTCAAGGGGGTGCCGAAGATTAGCCAGCGTGTTAGAAGCGCCACTTGCTAGAACTTTATAAATTTTTCCACGAAATTTACAGTTTCTTGCGTAGATGTTATTCGTTAACTAATTAACTGTTTGTGATTAACAGGCGAGTTCCTCAACTAACCCTCTAACAACAACAAAAGCGAATTCAGTTGAGAAGGTTAAAACATCGTTAATTAATTTTAGCGAAGCGCCCTCGCAACCCTCCAAGTCTATATTCACTTCTGCTTGGAGTTCTGATAAGACTTCCGATAATGCATCGCATTTGCGCAAGGACAAAGATTCTTTTGTCGATGGCAATTATGAAATTGATGATACGTTGCTAGATCTTTATTCAAAGCTAATAGTGGCTACTGATACTGAAACGTCTGCCAAGCCCTCAGTACACAAGAACATTGAATGCCAAACTATCTCATCGGGAGAAGTATTCAGTTTAAAATTGTTTCATTGAAAAAGAAAATTGTGTATTTTCTTAATAAAAATATTTGTTTGATCTGAAAATAAATTGTTAAAAACCGCTTAATGAGTGATTTTTATTGAGAAATCAGGGTCAAAACCACTTTATTCCCGATGCATATGCCAAGGCTTAATGAGTGATTTTAATTGGGAAATCAGGGTCAAAATTGTGCGTCGTCTGCTTCAGAGTCGAAGATATTGGAACATTTCGCCTTTCAAGCAGGCGCCGCCTCATTTGGACCAAGATTTCTCAGTAAAAAATCGCGTCTAAAGCCTCGGGAAAAAATTGGATTATATGAAGTTTAGAGTATTCTTATTTGCCTCAATTCTTTACATTCTATTCCAGGCTTAGTTATGGTTTCTAAAAAAAAAAAAAAAAAAAATTGACTTAACGACAATGACATGCGAAAACATGCTAGTTCACAGTTCCAGCTACATTTACCCCGCAGTTGTGAAAAACTGAACCGACCTAGTTTTTTGTAGGCGAAATTAGCCAACTTGTTTTAACTCTTCACATTTTATTACAAACTTCTAGGCTGAGAAGCTAAAAATGGTTTTAAGAAATAAAAAAAAAAATTAGGCTTACCAATAATGACTTGGTAAAGCCTGAAAATTTATAGTTTCCCAATCAAAGATGCTCCTTGACTTCAGTAAGTTCAGTGATGAGAACTGAACCGACCTCGTAGTTCGTAAGGCCGTATGCTGATTGGCTGCTTAAGCAGTCTTGGAAATAAGTATTTTTTTTTTTGTAACTAGTCCTCAGTACCAGTGACCCACAACCTCTACAAAATTAAACTGGTTTTTGGGACTGTCTATTTTTTTCCAATCCTATTACAAGATTCATGGTCCCATGGAGTATATTTTTGTAGCAAGAAAGGCGGGAACCAGTCAAGGCTAGGAGTGTATATCCATGAAGTAGAAGCTGAAGCCGACTATGCAAATATCGTCTGCTACAGTGTCTGCTAAATGGTGAAATATAATTGGGCGTTGGTTTATTTAAAGAAATGTTAAATTCCGTTAATAATAATAATAATAATAATCAACCCGTAAATTATGAATCTTAAGAATTTAAATACATCGATATGATTAAAAGTTTCTACGCAAGATCAACTGCAAAAAATGCGTCGTAAGTTTACCTAAGTATTTAAGCATATCATAAGTAAATATTTTAGTCATCGTAATAAGTATAACATACCTTAACATTTTATTGCAATAATTAATCCGCAAGGGAGCGCTTTGAAAATTGAAAATAAATTTTTATGAAATATTCTTTAGGTTGTTGTTCTATCATGGCAGAAATTTGTCACAAAAATCGACAGTACCAGGAAGTCGATATGTGAAACCTCTAGTCGGAATTAAGGAATATTTTATCCAGAAATGCTTTAAATTTATACGTAGCTATGAATTAATTTTAGAGAAGAAATTTCCTAGGGCTTTTAAAGTTTATCAAGTATTTTCCGTAGGTACGTGCATATTTTAAGTCTAACGAGTGCTCTGCGTAGGTTTTAGGTCTCTTTCCGCAAATAATAAATATTTTGGTAATATCGGTTATAGGAACGAAAGAACTATATAGCGATATAAAAGAGTATATTAGAATATCGCAGGAATTGCGAAAAGGCAAAGCTGTTAGGGATCTTAAACGCAGAGAATTAGAAATATATTTCCAGGTAAAACAATGAAAAAAAAAAAGCCAAACACCGAACCCTAAACAACATTATCTCATTAGGTTCCTAAAGATCTGTTAAAAGTTTCTCCAACACTAGCAATTGCCGCGTTTCCATTTGCCAATTATGTTATATTTCCATTAGCGTAAGAATGCATGGTTTAAATTGAAATCTGACGCAATCTATTTAAAAAAAATTAAAATTATTAACTTCAGATACGCCTTTCCCAAACAATTTCTTTCATCCCATTACTGGAGTTTGCAACAAAAACTAGATTTTTCGTTAAAATCGCAACGTCGAAAATTACTTCACTATCGACCCGTTTTCCGTATTATTCAAGCTAAAGTTAAACAAGTGCAGGATGCGACTCTTAATGACGTCTGCTCAAATATATTCTATAAGGTTGATTAACTTACGTATTTCTTGTGGTATAAAATTGGCCTATTTTTCCGGCACAATGTTTAATGATTTTCATTAAAAGATTGGAAGTGGCGATCATCCAACAATTGCTGATATTATCAGAGTGAAGCCATTATTTGAAGGCCGTCCTTATTCGTTGTATTCATTAACATCAATGCACTTGGTATGAAAAAAAGCTTCCTTGAAGTTTGCTTCTGTTAGGGCACATTTTGATGGTCACTGTACTTGGTCAATGTTGTCTACTTATTTGAATTTTATTCCGATTGCTTTATGTTGTCAGCTTATATGACCTTCTGAGTGGTCTGTGTTGTCGTCTAATTATTTTACCTTTCTTCTGATTGGTCTGTGTTGTCGTCTAATTATTTTACCTTTCTTCTGATTGGTTTATGTTGTCAACTTATATGACCTTTCTTTTGATTGGTTTATGTTGTCGACTTTTATGACCTTTCTTTTGATTGGTTTATGTTGTCGACTTTTATGACCTTTCTTTTGATTGGTTTATGTTGTCGACTTAGTTGACCTTCCTTCTGATTGGTTTATGTCGTCGACTTAGTTGACCTTTCTTTTGATTGGTTTATGTGGTCGACTTATTTGACCTTTCTTTTGATTGGTTTATGTTGTCGACTTAGTTGACCTTTCTTTTGATTGGTTTATGTTGTCGACTTATTTGACCTTCATTCTGATTGGTCTAAATTGACGTCTATTTATTTGACATTCATTGTGATTGGTCTAAATTGACGTCTATTTATTTGACATTCATTGTGATTGGTCTTTGACCTTGTAAACGACCTTGACCAACCGTGAAACGGACCTTCCTTTCACCAAAAACCTTAATTGGTATTCTTTCAAATTAGGCAGGGCTTTGTCGAATGCACGACTTAAGTACTAGATTAGGGAAAAGGCACAGATTATGGAACCACGCTGGTATTATGCGAGAAATGGATCTAGCCATTCTTAGAGAGGGTTTAAATGAAATGTCATTGGAGGAGTTACGAAGAGTACGCTAATTACTTTCAATTCCTCGCGATAATTTGAAAGTAAATACAAACTTAACTATTTTAGGCTTGTTTCCTTCGGGGTTTAAATCCACTGGGGCAAAGTAAAGAGGAAATCTCCGCTTGGCTGCAACAATGGATAGACGTATCTATTAACCTCGATAGTAAGTAACCTTCACGACTAAGGTTATTTTTAAGGGTTATTGGGTACATTAATTTTTGTGGGTTTTCCGTTCTCTCCTCTTTTACGTTTTTAGGAAATAGCTTGTCCTTGCTTCTGCATTTGCCATTGTTCTTGGCCTACAATCGGCCAAGTAATTGGGGTTTGATTCATTGAGAAAATTCTGCCATCTTTTAGCGTTTCTTCAGTAGCTTATTACTGTACATATGAGTCATGTAAAATAAAAAATATTTATTTGAATGTTTCTATCTTGAGTCCTGATTAATAGTTTTATCACCAAATTCCGAGAAATGGTGAAATGTTTAGCAAAATTCCGAGAAATGGTGAATGTTCAGCAAAATTCCGAGAAATCGGGAAATGTTTCGCAAAATTCCGAGGAATGGTGAATGTTTGGCAAAATTCCGAGAAATGGTTAATGTTTAGCAAATTCCGAGAAATGGTGAAATGTTTAGCAAAATTCCGAGAAATGGTTAATGTTTAGCAAAATTTCGAGAAATGGTGGATGTTTAGCAAAATTCCGAGAAATGGTGAATGTTTAGCAAAATTCCGAGAAATGGGGAAATGTTTAGCAAAATTCCGAGAAATGGTGAATGTTTAGCAAAATTCCGAGAAATGGTGAATGTTTAGCAAAATTCCGAGAAATGAATTTTTAGCAAAATTCCGAGAATGTTTAGCAAATCCCGAGAAATGGTGAATGTTCAGCAAAATTCCGAGAAATGGTGAATGTTTAGCAAATCCCGAGAAATGGTGAATGTTCAGCAAATTCTGAGAAATGGTGAATGTTTAGCAAAATTCCGAGAAATCGGGAAATGTTTCGCGAAATTCCGAGAAAACGTAAAACGTTTCGCGAAATTCTGATAAATTGGGTGATGTTTCGTAAATCCCGAGAAATGGTGAACCGTTTGGCAAAATTCTGAGAAATTGGGTAATGTTTCGGAAATCCCAGGAATGGTAAAACGTTTCGCAAAATTCCATATCGTTAAAAGTTTCGCAAAATTCCGAGATACCAACGTTTAGTGTAATGCTATTCCTATGGAGGGGGTTGTTGGTTTACGTTTTGCTCAATTACTCGGCCCCTGTTTGTCGTAGCCCTAAAATTTTAGTATGGTTGGATGGGGACAAATTGGACTATAACATACTCGGCCCCTATTTGACGCAAATTTCCCTGAGGTTTTTGTCAACTCTTTATTTCCCTGATTTTTCCAGGTTTGTATGAACCCTGTTTGAAATTGAGAATGTCAAACTCGTGTAGAAATTGCAGAGACAGCATCATTTCTAAGGACAAAAAAAATTGTAGCACAATCAGAAAAATAATTTTGAATATATTAATTTAATATTTTATTTACAATTAACCCTACTACGATAATCAATTTAATTAATTCCTTTAACATTATAGTTAAATTTATATATATATATATACACAATTATGCAATAATTAACTCTATCCTTACCAATAAGTTTCTCTCCTATAGTAATAACGCAAGCAATCCCTAAAAATCAATATCATTTACACGTTACTTTCAAATCGAATATATATATACAGAAATATAATATAATATATATGTGTCAATTGGTTAATATATGTCCTAAAAAATAAACCTTAACTATTAGTAGTAGGCCTACTATCGCAGCAGCGTTACAATTATAATCCATTAAAAGAAATCTTTTTCATAAAAGTTCGGCATTTTGCAAAGCTGGAAGAAGTAAATCGACGCAATTGACCCAAACATTGGCGCAACTAGAATGATATTGACGACCACCGTACGTTAATTTACCGCATTCATCTTCCCCAAATATTCCGCAATTAGCGTCAACGTCTAATAGACAAACGCCGCATGATTTACACAATGATTCTGTTGTTGGGCTTAAAACGGCTGAAGAAAAGTCCAATTTGATCTTTTCGGGCTGAAAATATTCAAGTTATTTTTCAAAAACTGAAAGCAAGGACATGTTAATTTTCACCCCAAATCGTCCATGTTAATTTTCACTCCATATCTTCCATGTTAATTTACACCCCATATCATCCGTGTTAATTTTCACCCCATATCTTCCATGTTAATTTTCACCCCATATCTTCCATGTTAATTTTCACCCCATATCTTCCATGTTAATTTTCACCACATATCTTCCATGTTAATTTTCACCCCATATCTTCCATGTTAATTTTCACCCCATATCTTCCATGTTAATTT